>NW_027225570.1:5153088-5458676 GCF_038994185.2 Dermacentor albipictus | reverse complement strand
CTACAACGGTAGAAAAGGGTTGCACCGCCTTGCTTTGCACAGGCACTCTCCCAGCTGGGGCTTACGCCGGTCGCAATAAAGACTTCTCTGAAACTGAGATGCGTCGCATAACACTCTGGGCGCGATATATCACTGCGCGCTCTCGCTACAACGGTAGAAAAGGGTTGCACCGCCTTGCTTTGCACAGGCACTCTCCCCTCTGGGGCTTACGCTGGTCGCAATAAAGACTTCTCTGAAACTGAGATGCGTCGCATAACACTCTGGGCGCGATATATCACTGCGCGCTCTCGCTACAACGGTAGAAAAGGGTTGCACCGCCTTGCTTTGCACAGGCACTCTCCCCTCTGGGGCTTACGCCGGTCGCAATAAAGAATTCTCTGAAACTGAGATGCGTCGCATAACACTCTGGGCGCGACATATCACTGCGCGCTCTCGCTACAACGGTAGAAAAGGGTTGCACCGCCTTGCTTTGCACAGGCACTCTCCCAGCTGGGGCTTACGCCGGTCGCAATAAAGACTTCTCTGAAACTGAGATGCGTCGCATAACACACTGGGCGCGATATATCACTGCGCGCTCTCGCTACAACGGTAGAAAAGGGTTGCACCGCCTTGCTTTGCACAGGCACTCTCCCCTCTGGGGCTTACGCCGGTCGCAATAAAACCTTCTCTGAAACTGAGATGCGTCGCATAACACTCTGGGCGCGATATATCACTGCGCGCTCTCGCTACAACGGTAGAAAAGGGTTGCACCGCCTTGCTTTGCACAGGCACTCTCCCCTCTGGGGCTTACGCCGGTCGCAATAAAGACTTCTCTGAAACTGAGATGCGTCGCATAACACTCTGGGCGCGATATATCACTGCGCGCTCTCGCTACAACGGTAGAAAAGGGTTGCACCGCCTTGCTTTGCACAGGCACTCTCCCCTCTGGGGCTTACGCCGGTCGCAATAAAGACTTCTCTGAAACTGAGATGCGTCGCATAACACTCTGGGCGCGATATATCACTGCGCGCTCTCGCTACAACGGTAGAAAAGGGTTGCACCGCCTTGCTTTGCACAGGCACTCTCCCCTCTGGGGCTTACGCCGGTCGCAATAAAACCTTCTCTGAAACTGAGATGCGTCGCATAACACTCTGGGCGCGATATATCACTGCGCGCTCTCGCTACAACGGTAGAAAAGGGTTGCACCGCCTTGCTTTGCACAGGCACTCTCCCCTCTGGGGCTTACGCCGGTCGCAATAAAGACTTCTCTGAAACTGAGATGCGTCGCATAACACACTGGGCGCGATATATCACTGCGCGCTCTCGCTACAACGGTAGAAAAGGGTTGCACCGCCTTGCTTTGCACAGGCACTCTCCCCTCTGGGGCTTACGCCGGTCGCAATAAAACCTTCTCTGAAACTGAGATGCGTCGCATAACACTCTGGGCGCGATATATCACTGCGCGCTCTCGCTACAACGGTAGAAAAGGGTTGCACCGCCTTGCTTTGCACAGGCACTCTCCCCTCTGGGGCTTACGCCGGTCGCAATAAAGACTTCTCTGAAACTGAGATGCGTCGCATAACACTCTGGGCGCGATATATCACTGCGCGCTCTCGCTACAACGGTAGAAAAGGGTTGCACCGCCTTGCTTTGCACAGGCACTCTCCCCTCTGGGGCTTACGCCGGTCGCAATAAAGACTTCTCTGAAACTGAGATGCGTCGCATAACACTCTGGGCGCGATATATCACTGCGCGCTCTCGCTACAACGGTAGAAAAGGGTTGCACCGCCTTGCTTTGCACAGGCACTCTCCCAGCTGGGGCTTACGCCGGTCGCAATAAAGACTTCTCTGAAACTGAGATGCGTCGCATAACACTCTGGGCGCGATATATCACTGCGCGCTCTCGCTACAACGGTAGAAAAGGGTTGCACCGCCTTGCTTTGCACAGGCACTCTCCCCTCTGGGGCTTACGCCGGTCGCAATAAAGACTTCTCTGAAACTGAGATGCGTCGCATAACACTCTGGGCGCGATATATCACTGCGCGCTCTCGCTACAACGGTTGAAAAGGGTTGCACCGCCTTGCTTTGCACAGGCACTCTCCCCTCTGGGGCTTACGCCGGTCGCAATAAAGACTTCTCTGAAACTGAGATGCGTCGCATAACACTCTGGGCGCGATATATCACTGCGCGCTCTCGCTACAACGGTAGAAAAGGGTTGCACCGCCTTGCTTTGCACAGGCACTCTCCCAGCTGGGGCTTACGCCGGTCGCAATAAAGACTTCTCTGAAACTGAGATGCGTCGCATAACACTCTGGGCGCGATATATCACTGCGCGCTCTCGCTACAACGGTAGAAAAGGGTTGCACCGCCTTGCTTTGCACAGGCACTCTCCCCTCTGGGGCTTACGCCGGTCGCAATAAAGACTTCTCTGAAACTGAGATGCGTCGCATAACACTCTGGGCGCGATATATCACTGCGCGCTCTCGCTACAACGGTAGAAAAGGGTTGCACCGCCTTGCTTTGCACAGGCACTCTCCCCTCTGGGGCTTACGCCGGTCGCAATAAAACCTTCTCTGAAACTGAGATGCGTCGCATAACACTCTGGGCGCGATATATCACTGCGCGCTCTCGCTACAACGGTAGAAAAGGGTTGCACCGCCTTGCTTTGCACAGGCACTCTCCCCTCTGGGGCTTACGCCGGTCGCAATAAAGACTTCTCTGAAACTGAGATGCGTCGCATAACACTCTGGGCGCGATATATCACTGCGCGCTCTCGCTAAAACGGTAGAAAAGGGTTGCACCGCCTTGCTTTGCACAGGCACTCTCCCCTCTGGGGCTTACGCCGGTCGCAATAAAGACTTCTCTGAAACTGAGATGCGTCGCATAACACTCTGGGCGCGATATATCACTGCGCGCTCTCGCTACAACGGTAGAAAAGGGTTGCACCGCCTTGCTTTGCACAGGCACTCTCCCAGCTGGGGCTTACGCCGGTCGCAATAAAGACTTCTCTGAAACTGAGATGCGTCGCATAACACTCTGGGCGCGATATATCACTGCGCGCTCTCGCTACAACGGTAGAAAAGGGTTGCACCGCCTTGCTTTGCACAGGCACTCTCCCCTCTGGGGCTTACGCCGGTCGCAATAAAGACTTCTCTGAAACTGAGATGCGTCGCATAACACTCTGGGCGCGATATATCACTGCGCGCTCTCGCTACAACGGTAGAAAAGGGTTGCACCGCCTTGCTTTGCACAGGCACTCTCCCCTCTGGGGCTTACGCCGGTCGCAATAAAGACTTCTCTGAAACTGAGATGCGTCGCATAACACTCTGGGCGCGATATATCACTGCGCGCTCTCGCTACAACGGTAGAAAAGGGTTGCACCGCCTTGCTTTGCACAGGCACTCTCCCAGCTGGGGCTTACGCCGGTCGCAATAAAGACTTCTCTGAAACTGAGATGCGTCGCATAACACTCTGGGCGCGATATATCACTGCGCGCTCTCGCTACAACGGTAGAAAAGGGTTGCACCGCCTTGCTTTGCACAGGCACTCTCCCCTCTGGGGCTTACGCCGGTCGCAATAAAGACTTCTCTGAAACTGAGATGCCTCGCATAACACTCTGGGCGCGATATATCACTGCGCGCTCTCGCTACAACGGTAGAAAAGGGTTGCACCGCCTTGCTTTGCACAGGCACTCTCCCAGCTGGGGCTTACGCCGGTCGCAATAAAGACTTCTCTGAAACTGAGATGCGTCGCATAACACTCTGGGCGCGATATATCACTGCGCGCTCTCGCTACAACGGTAGAAAAGGGTTGCACCGCCTTGCTTTGCACAGGCACTCTCCCCTCTGGGGCTTACGCCGGTCGCAATAAAGACTTCTCTGAAACTGAGATGCGTCGCATAACACTCTGGGCGCGATATATCACTGCGCGCTCTCGCTACAACGGTAGAAAAGGGTTGCACCGCCTTGCTTTGCACAGGCACTCTCCCCTCTGGGGCTTACGCCGGTCGCAATAAAACCTTCTCTGAAACTGAGATGCGTCGCATAACACTCTGGGCGCGATATATCACTGCGCGCTCTCGCTACAACGGTAGAAAAGGGTTGCACCGCCTTGCTTTGCACAGGCACTCTCCCCTCTGGGGCTTACGCCGGTCGCAATAAAGACTTCTCTGAAACTGAGATGCGTCGCATAACACTCTGGGCGCGATATATCACTGCGCGCTCTCGCTAAAACGGTAGAAAAGGGTTGCACCGCCTTGCTTTGCACAGGCACTCTCCCCTCTGGGGCTTACGCCGGTCGCAATAAAGACTTCTCTGAAACTGAGATGCGTCGCATAACACTCTGGGCGCGATATATCACTGCGCGCTCTCGCTACAACGGTAGAAAAGGGTTGCACCGCCTTGCTTTGCACAGGCACTCTCCCAGCTGGGGCTTACGCCGGTCGCAATAAAGACTTCTCTGAAACTGAGATGCGTCGCATAACACTCTGGGCGCGATATATCACTGCGCGCTCTCGCTACAACGGTAGAAAAGGGTTGCACCGCCTTGCTTTGCACAGGCACTCTCCCCTCTGGGGCTTACGCCGGTCGCAATAAAGACTTCTCTGAAACTGAGATGCGTCGCATAACACTCTGGGCGCGATATATCACTGCGCGCTCTCGCTACAACGGTAGAAAAGGGTTGCACCGCCTTGCTTTGCACAGGCACTCTCCCCTCTGGGGCTTACGCCGGTCGCAATAAAGACTTCTCTGAAACTGAGATGCGTCGCATAACACTCTGGGCGCGATATATCACTGCGCGCTCTCGCTACAACGGTAGAAAAGGGTTGCACCGCCTTGCTTTGCACAGGCACTCTCCCAGCTGGGGCTTACGCCGGTCGCAATAAAGACTTCTCTGAAACTGAGATGCGTCGCATAACACTCTGGGCGCGATATATCACTGCGCGCTCTCGCTACAACGGTAGAAAAGGGTTGCACCGCCTTGCTTTGCACAGGCACTCTCCCAGCTGGGGCTTACGCCGGTCGCAATAAAGACTTCTCTGAAACTGAGATGCGTCGCATAACACTCTGGGCGCGATATATCACTGCGCGCTCTCGCTACAACGGTAGAAAAGGGTTGCACCGCCTTGCTTTGCACAGGCACTCTCCCAGCTGGGGCTTACGCCGGTCGCAATAAAGACTTCTCTGAAACTGAGATGCGTCGCATAACACTCTGGGCGCGATATATCACTGCGCGCTCTCGCTACAACGGTAGAAAAGGGTTGCACCGCCTTGCTTTGCACAGGCACTCTCCCAGCTGGGGCTTACGCCGGTCGCAATAAAGACTTCTCTGAAACTGAGATGCGTCGCATAACACTCTGGGCGCGATATATCACTGCGCGCTCTCGCTACAACGGTAGAAAAGGGTTGCACCGCCTTGCTTTGCACAGGCACTCTCCCCTCTGGGGCTTACGCCGGTCGCAATAAAACCTTCTCTGAAACTGAGATGCGTCGCATAACACTCTGGGCGCGATATATCACTGCGCGCTCTCGCTACAACGGTAGAAAAGGGTTGCACCGCCTTGCTTTGCACAGGCACTCTCCCAGCTGGGGCTTACGCCGGTCGCAATAAAGACTTCTCTGAAACTGAGATGCGTCGCATAACACTCTGGGCGCGATATATCACTGCGCGCTCTCGCTACAACGGTAGAAAAGGGTTGCACCGCCTTGCTTTGCACAGGCACTCTCCCAGCTGGGGCTTACGCCGGTCGCAATAAAGACTTCTCTGAAACTGAGATGCGTCGCATAACACTCTGGGCGCGATATATCACTGCGCGCTCTCGCTACAACGGTAGAAAAGGGTTGCACCGCCTTGCTTTGCACAGGCACTCTCCCAGCTGGGGCTTACGCCGGTCGCAATAAAGACTTCTCTGAAACTGAGATGCGTCGCATAACACTCTGGGCGCGATATATCACTGCGCGCTCTCGCTACAACGGTAGAAAAGGGTTGCACCGCCTTGCTTTGCACAGGCACTCTCCCCTCTGGGGCTTACGCCGGTCGCAATAAAACCTTCTCTGAAACTGAGATGCGTCGCATAACACTCTGGGCGCGATATATCACTGCGCGCTCTCGCTACAACGGTAGAAAAGGGTTGCACCGCCTTGCTTTGCACAGGCACTCTCCCAGCTGGGGCTTACGCCGGTCGCAATAAAGACTTCTCTGAAACTGAGATGCGTCGCATAACACTCTGGGCGCGATATATCACTGCGCGCTCTCGCTACAACGGTAGAAAAGGGTTGCACCGCCTTGCTTTGCACAGGCACTCTCCCAGCTGGGGCTTACGCCGGTCGCAATAAAGACTTCTCTGAAACTGAGATGCGTCGCATAACACTCGGGGCGCGATATATCACTGCGCGCTCTCGCTACAACGGTAGAAAATGGTAGCATTGCCTTGCTTTGCACAGGCAGTCTCCTCGGGCTTACGCCGGTCGCAATAAAGACTTTTCAGAAACTGAGACGCGTCGCATAACGCTCGAGGCGTGGTAGATCGCTGCGTGCTATCGGTGCTGCGGTAGAAAAGGGTTCCATCGCCTTGCTTTGCACAGGCACTCTCCTGGGGCTTACGCCGGTCGCAATAAAGACTTTTCTGAAAGGTATAGGAGCCCGTCACGAACAGCAAAGTGGTGTGCTTGGTGACGCAATGCACGGCCAGTAGAAGGCCCTGATGGGTCTGACAGAAAAGCCAGCATAGCAAGGATCCATGGATCCTTCTGCTGCTCCGAAAGCATACCCGTGGCGGTGAGGGAGGACTCGCATATTTGTACTTTCTGATGATTGGGCTGTCCTGACACTGGGGAGCGAGACAAGGCATTCGCGTCCGAATGTTTACGGCCAGAGCGGTACAGCACTCGAATATCATACTCTTGGAGGTGAAGCGCTCATCGAGCGAGGCGGCCTGAGGGATCTTTCAAGGACGACAGCCAGCAGAATGCGTTCGACGTGATGACGTCGAACGGGCGGCCGTAGAGGTAAGGACGAAACTTAGTTACGGCCCAAATGATAGCCAGGCATTCTTTTTCTGTAACAGAATAGTTTGCTTCCGCTTTCGTGAGTGCGAGGCTAGCGAAGGCAACAACGTATTCATCGAAGCCAGTCTTTTGTTGTGCAAGAACAGCGCCAATGCCGACGCCACTGTCATCCGTGTGTATTTCTGTCGGGGCGCTTGGGTCAAAATGTCGGAGTATGGGGGGGGGTGAGATTAGAAGACGGCGCAGCGTCGTGCATGCGGCATCGCAAACTGGCGGCCAGGACAAGAGGTCGTGGTTACCCGCGAGAAGCTGCGTCAAAGGCGTTATTATGGTGGCGAAGTTGCGGATGAAACGACGAAAATAGGAGCATAATCCGATGAAGCTGCGGAGTTTTTTTGTGGTCTTTGGTCGTGGGAATCCGGCAACGGCTTGGAGTTTGGTTGGATCTGGGAGCACACCATCTTTCGAAACAACGTGGCCAAGGATGACTAGCTGCCGGGCGGCGACGCGACATTTCTTTAAGTTGAGCTGGAGTCCAGCATCGGCAAGGCAAGCAAGCACGCGTTTGAGTCGGAACAGGTGAGAAGAAAAGTCCGGGGAAAGGATGACAATGTCATCGAGATAACAAAGGCATGCCTGCAATTTGAGGCGCTGCAGGATGTTATCCATCGTTTTTTCAAACGTTGCAGGCGCATTACAGAGGCCAAAGGGCATCACGGTAAATTCATATAAGCCATCAGGCGTAACAAATGCTGTTTTCGGGCGGTCTGCGTCAGTCACGGGGACCTGCCAATAACCGGATCATAAGTCTAAGGACGAAAAGAATTCGGCGCCTTGGAGGCAGTGCAGTGCGTCGTCGATACGGCGAAGAGGATAGACATCTTTCCGGGTTATCTTATTTAGACGTCGATAGTCCACACAAAAACGAATAGTCCCATCTTCCTTTTTGACCAGCACTACCGGAGAAGCCCAGGGACTGTGTGATGGCTGTATAACGCCACGTCGAAGCATGTCTCCTACGTGCTCATCGATGACACGGCGCTCCGTCGCGGACACACGGTATGGACGTATGCGTAGAGGCGCGTGGTTGCCGGTGTCGATGTGATAAACGACTGTGGAGGTACGTCCTAAGCATTGTTTTTGGAGGTCGAAAGAAGTTCTAAATTAGTGAAGGAGGTCGACGATCTGCGTGCGCTGACTCGGAGTGAGGTTAGGATCAATAAACGGAGCAAACGTTCGGTCACGTGCAGGCGCAGGGGAAGAGACAGGGAGAGCCATGGCGTCAACTTGCAGAGGAGTCGAGTCATCAGGCACATCGTACACAGAGCTCGTGTCGAATTCATCAGCAAAACCGAGGCATTCGCCACGATGTAAGCTTGATGGACACGAAAACGGATTCGAAACGTAAAGTGCGCTGCAGCCCTGGCGAAAGGGAAGACGGGCAAAGGGAAGCAAGAAGGGATGACGGCGTGGAGCAAGTTGAGATGGCGAGAAAAGAACTGTGGAATCGCAGAAAGCAGCACAGGAAACGGGTACAAGGGCGGAAGAAAAAGGAGGGATATCAGCGTCGGTGGCGATGAACACCCGAGCAGAAGGTGGAGGCAAATCTTCAGAAGGACTGCCGCAAAATGGAGTCAGCGCAAGTTATAACAGCGTGATGAGATGAGAGGAAGTGCTACCTAGAATGATGGCGTGAGAGCAGCGGGGAAGAACAAACTCAATGTGGTGTAAACTGTCTTGTATGGCGACACGGACGGTACATGTTCCTAAGGGCTCAATTGGCTCAGCGTTGGCTCAGCGTTGGCTGTACGTAGCGAAATGACAGAAAACGGCGTCGCGACTTTTCGGAGCGTACGGCGAAGCTGGTCGGCAATCACGGACACTGCGGCACCCGTGTCGACAAGCGCGTGAACGGCGACACCTTCGGCAAAAACTTCAATGATGTTCGAGCGAATAAACGAGGGCTTGAGCAGTTCGAAGAGAACACAGTTCTTGCCTCCGGAACTGCGCCTTTTAGTTTTCCTCCACAGCTGGAGGGCGGCGGACCACGGGGAGAGGGAACGTCGACGGGGAGATGGAGACCGACGAGTGTTGAAGCTTCGGGGAACAGGAGATGAAGGAGCGAAGTTCGGAACTGGTGGCGAATAGCGGGACTGGGAGTCAGGAGCATTCCCTTGACATCTCGCAGTATCGGGAGGATACCAACCCCGCCGGCGGCAGAACCGTGCCACGTGGCCAGCAAAGCCACACGCGAAGCAGATCGGCCGGTTGTCTTGGGTACTGAAGTACTATAGCGCCAAACAGACGACACAGGAAGAAGAGACACGGACGAGCGCTGTGTCGTCTGTTCTGCGTCGAACCTGTGTCGTCTGTTTGGCGCTATAGTACTTCAGTAATGCACCAACTAGCCCAACAAAAAGTTTTGCTGGAATGTCTTGGGTACGCCACGGATTATCAACAGGGGGCCTAGGTAGCGGTGCAGCTGTTTTGAGATGGGCGTAGGGGCTGCGCTTGTGGGGGTGTAGTGCGCAACTTCAGGCGGTGGTCTTGACCTGGCGACGACGGCAGCGCACGTGAGCGGAACCGGCGCTGAGGATGGTTGATTAGCGAGAGGTAGTGCGTCGCTGACTTGTTCGTGTATGACGCGTCGGAGTTCCGGGGACAAAGAGGACTCAGACGACTGGGTAGCAGGCAGCAGTGACAGTTGGCGCGCGACTTCTTTGCGAACGAATTGCTTGATTTGATCGAGGAACGAAGAGTGGGCGGGAACAGCACTGGAGGTGTCAGCCGAAATCGTGTCGTCGGGCGTGGCAGCTAGGCGCGTAGTAAGGCGTTGCTTGCGGAGCTCATCGTAGCTCTGGCACAGTGTAATGACCTCGTCAATCGTTTGAGGATTCTTCGCTATGAGCATTTGGAAGGCGTCATCCTCTATACCCTTCATGACATTCTTGATCTTTTCAGAGTCGGGCATGGCGGGATTAATGTGCAGGCAAACGTCCACTACGTCCTCAATGTAGCTTGTGAAGTTTTCACCCTTTTGCTGAGCGCGACTACGCAAGCGTTGTTCTGCGCGAAGCTTGCGCACAGCGGGGCGACCGAAGACTTCTTTGAAAGAATGGGTAAATGCTGTCCAGGTGGAAAGATTGGATTCATGGTTCCGGAACCAGAGATTAGCGACTCCAGAAAGATAGATGACGTTAGTCAGTTTAGCTTTGTCATGCCATTTGTTATGCGCACTCACGCGATCGTATGACGAGAGCCAATCCTCCAACTCATGGTCGTCGTTGCCGCTGAAGACCGGAGGATCTCGTTGGCGCAGAGCACCGGAGCAGACGACAGGCGATGCCAGGGGAGGATCGGGCTGCGCGGCGTCGTGAGGCATGGCAGAAACGGTAGGGAGCGTCCGGCTGCGCAGTTCCAGGTTTGGAAAGGGCCCAGCACGTCCACCAAATGTCAACAGGCGTTATAGTTCGATTGCTAAAACGCTCAGATAGCAGAGCACCGCAGCGAGAGGACACAGAGCTTCGGCGACACAGGCACAAGGCTTCCAACCACACGTTGTTGTCGTCTTTCTCTAAGCAGTGCCTACTGCTCGTTCTTCTTCAGTACAATATATATATATATATATATATATATATATATATATATATATATATATATATATATATATATATATATATATATATATATATATATATATATATATATATAATTCAATGAGGAGTTTTGTAGGTCCGGTGCATAGGTAGTTTTGGAAACGAATAAACCAGCAATGGCAGCACCAAATGGTTATTCGGCGATTGGTTTATTCTGACGAAGGCCGTGTCACGGCCGAAACGTTAAAAACATTAAAGATGCAATTTTCGTAAGTGTGCACCTTCGTTTCTAAAACTAATATATATATATATATATATATATATATATATATATATATATATATATATATATATATATATATATATATATATATATATGTATATACGAGGTGTGACACAAAAAGAAACGAGACTGGTCCAATAACTTATTGTACACACTGAATCAGTTCTCAGTGACATTATCACCTTCAAAGTAGACCCCTTCAGCATTCACACACTTCTGCATTCGGTGCTGCCATAGCTGGTAACAGTTCTGGAATGAGGTTTTTGGAAGGCCCTTTAGGAGATTCTCCGTTTTTGCCTGAACCTCTTCAACTGAGGTAAAATGGGTTCTCTTTAAGCAAGATTTAACTTTAGGAAGTAAAACAAAGTCGCATGGAGTCAAATCAGGTGAATGAGGAGGATGCCCCATCACAGTAATGTTTTTGCTGGTCAGAAACGGCTTGACAGATAGGGCCGTACGAGCGGGTGCATTGTCCTGGTGCAACAGCCATCCATCACTCCCTAACTGTGACCTTTCTTTCCTAATTTTTTCACGAAGTCTTTTTAGTACTTCAATGTAGTAGTGTAGATTAACAGTCTGACCACTGGAAGCCTACTCAATCATTACAATTCCATTAATGTCAAAGACAATTAACATTACCTTAAATTTTGATTTTGACATGCGTGCAAAAAAATGTTTGGGTCTTGGGGATCCTGGAGACTTCCACTGCATTGACTGGCGCTTACTTTCTGGGTCATATTTAAAAATACATGTCTCATCACATGTTACAACAGATTCCAACAAATTTGGCTCATTTGCAGTGCGTTCTAACATGTCCAAACACACGTCATTACGGCACTGTTTTTGGTCAACGGACAGAACTTTTGGAACAACCTTCGCACACATCTTCCTCATGTGTAATTGGTCCGTTAAAATGTGTCGAACAGCTTCCCTATCAAAGTGAACCAACTCCGCCACTGCACGAACACTTAATCTTCGGTCACCACTGATCACATCACGAACTTTGGCAATGTTTGGGTCTGTAATTGCTGACCTTGGGCGCCTAGCACGTCTTCCACACTGTCTCTTCCCCCTGAAAACCGCTTATGCCATTCAAACACACGGGCAAGAGACGAAGTTACATCTCCATAAGCCTCGGTTATTATTTGAAATGTTTCCATGGCTGATTTCTTAAGTTTCACAAGAAACTTGATGTTGATTCGCTGTTCAGTTTTCACATGACATTTTTCCGGCAGAATGCAGTTGCATATGTTCACTTAATGACGCAGCACTCCCAACTGGCGTGATTGGTTCCATTAAAACTAGACGCATGAATAGAGGAGGTGTGTGGGATTACGTCAGCAAAACAGTTGTTGCCAACTCCACATTTTTTTCAAGCTACACATAAGTCTCGTTTCTTTTGTGTCACACTATATATATATATATATATATATATATATATATATATATATATATATATATATATATCGAAACGTTTATTAAAAAAAGTGCAGAAAGCGAGTGGGGGGAGGCCCTAGTCCAGGGCCCCACTGGCTTGAGTGGACCGCCATGCCTGGTCCAGGAGCGCTAGTTGCATCTCCCGATCCTCGCTGGCGAGCCAAGTCTCCCACTGCTCCCTTCCGGAAAGTTTGCTGGTTATGTAGTAAGCGGGTTGTTTCATCATAGAAAACATACATAGGAAACAAAAGTTGACGCTTCAGCAGCTTCTCATCATTGTAGCCAATACATTGTGAAAAACGATATTATTATAAGTGGGTTCAACTGTATAGCATACCAGATATTGGATTGCACAACATTTGGACGGGACGCACAGGAGAGAAACATACACAACAAAGTGCTCCGTTCCGTGTTTCCCTTCTGTTGATGGTTTAGAATGAGTGGCACGCTTGGCTTGGCACATGATGACTTTCTTTTCTATAATCTCTTTTTTTTTTCACAGTTTATATGTATGCACTTCTGCATCAAATTTCAGGGTAAGTTAGCACTTATGGTGCTTGGCTCTTTTTTTTTTTTTGCAGTCTTTGTCAGTCATTGCGCTGCCTACCATCATGAATATGTAAATATGATTGAGTGCAACCAACAGTAAGATAACAAAAGAAAGCGTGAGAACAGCAAATTTCCTGCTGAACATGGCGACCCATTGCTGCCGCTGTTCCCTCTCGTGAGGCCATGCAGAAAATAATTAGAAACGTGTCACTGGCAAGCTTTAGCAGGTATTTGAGCACCCCCACCTCGCACCAATTGTTCTTCGATTTGTCTTGAAGGTTTGCACACTACAAACAAGGCACAGGTATTGCTTATTTCGCTCCAAAAATATGAATCAAACAGAGGAGCATGAACAGCAACGCAGAAAATTACTTCGGACGACTGTTTCATTTCCCGAGTGCACTTAGCAAGGCTTCCACCGGCGGCACGTCCATCAGCATGCACTATGCTTAAAATTAGTGTCCAAATCGCACTCTCTGCGATGGCTCCCTCAAAGAAACAACACCAAAGACCAGATCTTGAAAGTCATGCTTTTGTGTTTTGCAAGCGCAGAAGCAAATCCAGGAGCTGAAAACAATCAGAGTTGCCACGAGGACAGTGAGTTTCTTTAAAAATCGCCTACAACTCCAACCCTCCCACAAGAGTTTTCCATGAGTAGCATGAGCTACTTTCAAAGGCTCTGCTTTTGCATGCTGCATTGGCCAGAAGCAATAGGTGGTATCCTAATATAAAAAGCTTTTTGGCACCAAGCGACTGCAGCAACCAAAAACACATCACGGCAGCCATATTTTACACATTACTTATTGAAAAAGTATTTGAAAAAGTACAGACAATGTAATTAGAATGAAGAAATGTGGTCACATGCTGTTTTCTTCCATTCACAAATTATTATGGGTACTAAACTGTGCAGGCTTGCTTAAGTTCACTCTTGGCGCTGCGTGCTGAGATGTTCCGAGATTGTATTACCATATTTAGCACTGTAATGTCATCAAAACTCTCTTGTGCGTAGCCATAAAAGGTAATGGCAATATACATGGCATGACCTTATAAGATTTGATCAGTAACTTTTGTAACTGCCTTTTCACTATTAAGTTCTTGTATGAATTCAATAATATCAAAAACTAAAGGTCGCACGCATGCTGTGATAGTGAAGATTAAAGTGTGGTTTTTCTGAATTATTCATCGTAATGTTAATCTTAATAGCAAAATAACAGATGTGTGTTGGTAACACGGACACATGCATATGGTACTTAGTTCAGAATCTAGGTGAACACGTTCCTGTGAATTCATAGAAAACTCTCAAGGCTCACCAGTGTAATTTATGCCTTTAAAGAATCGGGTCTCTATATACAGATGGGTGTATCCAGCTTACATTGAGACCCGATGTTGAGGTGAATATTCTCGCTTACCCTTCATTTGTACTGTTGTGTGCTTTGTATATGCGATGTGATGTTAGCTGGCGCAATAGACTTGGGGCAACAAACCTTGAACGGCATTTTTTTTTTTTGCCGAGTAGTTGGCTCCGCAAAATGTAGATGGCGCTGCCATGCCTCCACAGGCACACATGTTTGGATTTTGTGGCGAATGGACTTGCTTTTCGGGGCTCCCTGGCAGCGATGAAACCATAAGGTACTGTGCGTGCTTTGAGTTTGCTTCTGTTTTTTATTTGCTGATTTTTTGCCTTTAAAAAGTAATTGGGTGGTTTTCTTTTTCTTTCCTTTTTTGTCTCTCGTATTTCGGGTGCGCGGGTGTGCTTCGTGTACATTTGGTTTTGCAGGATGGTTAGAGCGTCCTTTCGTACCACGTGCTCCAACACGTGCAACTGGGTGGACGTTGAGTGTTTGTAGTCTGTAAATGGTAGCTTGGAAGTGGCAAGACAAATAGCTATTAGTGGTTTTACTGTACGTATTTTGGTAGGAAAGTGAGAGTGTGGCCACGTGGTTGAGCGCGTCCGAGAGCGCGTCATACCTTCGGTCTCCACGACATTGACTGCTTTTGAAACAGTGATGAGAGTTGCTTTGCGACATTTTGATGATTTGGATCCTGTGCGTATCGGTATATGCTAAAAGGCACGCACTCTACATTGATATAGCACTATGGTATTTGCATCAGTAGTAGCATTATTATAGTACTGTTATACTTGCAAAAAGCCGTACAATACATGGTGAGAAAGACGGGAAGGCAAGCAGTGCGTGGCAGGTCTCTCAAGGCAGATGAGGAGACGGATGAGAGTGGAGAGGGCATCGAATCAACCGGCACACAATGTGATGTCGATACTAGGCTGCAGAAAATGGAGGCTTTCCACGAAGAGCTTCTCAAAACGTTGCGAGAGCTCAAAAATGAGCTAAACATGGAGCGTGATGGACGGAAGGTAGTTCAAAAGAGACTTGAAGCAGCCGAGGAAAATCTGAATAGGGCCGCCATTGTGAACGAGAAAGCGTGTGACAATGGAATGCATACCTCGGACTTGACTGGCGAGGGAGTGTCAGCAAAGTACGTGGAATGCATGCAGCGTGATTAAGGGTTAGCTGGAAGAGCGGCACCTACCTTGAGGCCGCCACGCGGAAAAAGCAGGAGCCCAAGGGACAATGCCCCTTCTCGAGTCCGAATCACGCGGAAAAAGACCAAGGGAAGCAGGGCGAGGTAGGAGAGAGTGAAAGGGTGATTATCGCCGGCGATTCAAACCTGGCTGGGTGCTCAAAAGCAATTGTGGAGAGGGTGAAAGGCGACAAAAGAGTGGCGGTAGGGACATTTCCAGGACGGACACTGGGTTCTGTCATGGAGCAAGCAAAAGAAAAGCTCGCAGAAAATGCTCAAGTGAGCAACCTTGTCATAATAGCAGGTTGGCTAAATGACGTTGTAAACAGGAAAGGGACTGGACTAGCCCAGCACTTGGCGAAGGGAGTGGACGACTTGCGCAAACTATCCCCTTAGGTGCAGATCATGGTGTGCACAGTGAGGGAGGTGCCTGTACGTGAGTCACGTACAAAGAGCCGTAGTAGCTGCTAGTGAGGCAGTGTGGAAATGAACCGAGAGAAAGGCTTCGAGGTTGTCGAAGTAAACAGGGAAGTGAGAAGTTGTGGTGGTTTTAAACGAGACGGGATCCACTTCAATTACAAGCTGGCTCGAGAAGTGGGCTGGCGGCTTGGTGGTCACGCTCTTGCTTTTTTAGGGGGCCCGTGGGCGCTCAGGAGGCAAGAGTAGATAGTAATGAAGAAGGTCCCCTAAGGGAACCTCAGAAAAGTATCACCGTCGACAATAGAAAAAGGAGGAAAGCAAGAAACAGAGCTCGCCATGCAATAGGCTATATAAACATGCAGGGCAGCAGAAGAAAGGAAAAGTGGGCAGAGATTGAGGAGCAGTTACATAGAGAACAAGTAGGTGTGTATGCGGTTACAGAAACGCACCTTAGAGACTCAGAAGAGCCGCCAGTTATTGAGAATTATGTATGGGAAGGGTGCAACAGAGCTAAGTCGGAAAGAAAGGGAGGGGGAGTCGGAATGCTCATCCATCAGGGAGCCAAATGCAAAAGAGTAAATTCAAAATGTCAAGAGCATCTTTGGTTATCAGGTACAATGAGTGGGAAAAAAACTTGGCTGGGCGTTACGTATTTGTGGACTGGAAATAATTGCACAGTGAAGAATAAAGAGTTAGTGGAACGCATAAGCGCTGATATTAAGGGTTTCGGGAATAGTGCTGAAATTATCCTATTAGGGGACATGAATGCCCACATACAGGATTTAGATGGCTATACCGACAAAAACGCGATGTCAATGCTAGACCTTTGCGAGCAACATAACCTCGTGATTGTGAATACAGGGCCTAAGTGTGAAGGACAGATCACGTGGGAAGTGGGAAACCGGCAATCGACCATTGATTACTGTCTGATGACAGAAGTAATTCATGATAAGTTGAGAGAAATGGTCATCGATGAGGAAGGGTTTAGCAGCATAGGGAGTGACCATAAACGCATCATTTTGAAAATGGGATATGTAGCTGGGAAAGAGAGCAAGGAAAGCACAATGGCCAGTCCAAATTTGAACGCTGAACAAATAGCAAATATAGTCACTAGAGTTGAAGAAGAACTTGGCAAGTGGCCAAGTAAGGAGTGGGAATATGGTGAGCTTCTAAGTGTAATAACGACAGAAATACGGAAAGAGAAACAACATGTTCGTTGGAAAGGAAAAAAAGAAACCGAAAAGCTGGTGGAACAAGGAGATACGAGAAGCGATCGCCGAACGACAGAAAGCATCTCGAGAGCACAGGCAGGCAAACAAGGCGCAGTTGCCGGCTTGCCGCAGGATGAAGTAGTCAGTAAATAGGAAATATACCGGGAGAAAAAGTATATGGTTCAAATACTAGTGCAAGCAAAATTAAAAAGGTGAAAGTGAATGTTGGTTGTCAGAAATACGTGAGAAAAAGAAGGCCGCACCTAGAATGTTTTCGAACCACATAAAATTATTAGGCAGGAAGTCAACAACCATACAACAACATATCCTAGACGAAGATGAAAACAGACTGGAGGAAGAAGCGGCCATAAATTGCATCCGAAAAATAACAGCCGTATCTTTCGAAGGCAATGCTGAGGTTGTATTTGAAGAAAAAAAGAGCATGAAAGAGACCCAGGCGGATAAGGAGCTGGAGCTGAAAAATTTCAACTAAAGAAAGCCGAAGAGAAAATTCCTAAGCTCACAGCCACAGGTCTAGACGATGTTCCCGTTAGGCTGATTAATGAACCAGGACCAAAAAATAAGGAAGCTCTGGTGAAACCAGTGGAAAAAACTTTAAAAGATAGACGAACACCAGACAGTTGGCGACAATGTAGAATGAATTTAATTTATGAAGGTAAGAGGGAAAAAGATAGAATTCACTCGTATGGACCGTTCACCATTACATCGGTAATATACAGGGTAGCAATGCAGGCAATCAAATTAAAGCTTCAAGCTTGGGCAGAGAATAATGGCATTTTGGGCGAACTTCACGATGGCTTCAGAATAGGTTGGCGTTTGGATCATAACTTGTTTGTTCTTACTCAGTGTATTGAAATATCAAAAGTAGAAAGCAGATCGTTATATGTGGCCTTTTTAGACATTACGGGAGCTTATGACAAAGTAGCCCGCAACATTTTGTGGGATGTTCGGGAAGGGCAAGGCTTAGGTGACTATTGTCTACAGCTTTTGAGAGAGATTTACCTAGAAAATACCGTTTGCGTGGAATTGGAAGGGATGAGGAGCGAGGAGAAAGTTCATATCAACAAGGAACTGAGGCAGGGGTGCCCTTTATCCCCGCTGCTGTTTATGATGTACATGGTGAGGATGGAGAGGGCGTTTAAAGGTAGTAATATCGGTTTTAATCTCTCATACAAACAGGCCGGTACAGTAATAGAGCAGCAGCTCCCAGGTTTATTTTATGCGGACATTTTGTTGCTCGCTAACAAACAAAGTCATTTGCAACGTCTGGCTAATATCTGTGGACAGGAAGGCAACAATTTAGGTTTGAAATTTAGTGTTAGAAAATCAGGTGTTATGGTATTCAATGAAAACAGTGAACAGACAGTACAGATACAGGGCCAAGAAATACATCGGGTAAAAGAATATAAATACCTTGGTATATGGATAAACGAAGGCAATGGATATATGGAAGCACAGGAAAAAACCATAACAGTAAAGGGGAAGAGAAATGCGGCCATAATGAAACACAGAGCGCTATCGGGATACAATAGGTACGAGGTCCTCCGAGGTACGTGGAAAGGTGTAATGGTTCCAAGACTTACTTTTGGAAACGTGGTAGTTTGCTTTAAATCAGGGGTACAATCAGGACTCGACGGGAACCAAAGTTCAGTGGGTCGCCTCGCATTGGGCGCTCACGGGAAGACTACAAATGAAGCAGTGCAGGGTGATGTTGGCTGGACTAATTTTGAAGTGAGGGAAGCTCGCAGTAAAATTGAGTATGAAGAACGGCTGAGGAATATGGAAGAAAGTAAATGGGCTGGGAGAGTGTTCAGGTATTTGTACAGGAAAAACATTGATTCACAGTGGAGGAAAAGAACTAGGAAGCTTACCAGCAAGTATGCGGCCTGTAGGGTGGGCAACACAGCAAAAAAGGTGAAGCGGAAAGTCGGAGAGGCTGAAATAATCTCATGGGTGGCGGCAATGGAAAAGAAACCTGTCACGAGTAACTACTTAAGAGGAAAAAACAAAATCAGGAAAAAAACAAATTATGATAACTCAAAGGGAAGCTCATTACTTTTTTGAAGCGAGAACGGGATGCCTTAGAACACGCACCTATAAAGCGATATATAAGAAGGAAGAAGAAGGATGTGCTTGCTGCGGTAAAGCTACGGATACTGTGGACGATGTTTTATTAGAATGTGAAGACGTCTACCCAGCGGTCGATTTAGGTACTACTGGCCTCCTTGAAGCCCTTGGGTACAGCAGGAGCAGTGGAAAAATAAACATGTCCGCAATAGGCATTAGTAAGAGGCAATTGGAGGATTGGTGGAATAAAAGTAGAGAAACGACAAAAAACAGATGTACAGAAGCACAGTTCGTAATAGGGGATCAGAAAATTTGGGTGTGCTAGTTCATAGTGTTTTTTTTTTGTTGTTTAACCTAGGTAGGACATTAGGCAGTATAATAGCAAGAGCTTGGTGGCGCAACCCACCGCCCCGTTCCAAAGGGGACGCTCATAACATCCGTCCATCCAAGCCATAAAAAGCTGAGCATGGTCGCAACTGCCATCACACCGTTTCAAAGGGGACGCTCCTACCTTCCATCCATCCTTCCATCCATCCAAGCTATCATTGCAGGTCATATGGGCTTCTATGGCACCTTCGCTACCATGTGTACATATACCTTGGTCGATGCAATCATGGCGACCCAAGCAGTTCTGAATGCATGCGGCCCGTGTGCTCCGAGTCAAAATGAAACAGTTTCATGCAACCGCTGCAGACAAAACTGTAATTGATGGCAATGCAACCAGGGATGGTGACTATATGCAGTTCTAAAGGAACATGGCCAATGTGCACCAAGTCAAAACAGTACTGTTTGCTGCAACCGCTGTGGACAAAACCATGGTCCCTATCGATGAGATTAAGAATGGCAATCATGCAGAAGACACGTAGCCAACGCAAGCTTCCAGTGAAAACAAAACTACTATTCGATGTGACGGCCGC
The DNA here is from genome assembly GCF_038994185.2 of Dermacentor albipictus. Classification (NCBI taxonomy): domain Eukaryota; kingdom Metazoa; phylum Arthropoda; class Arachnida; order Ixodida; family Ixodidae; genus Dermacentor; species Dermacentor albipictus. The sequence continues at coordinate 5,438,651 of NW_027225570.1, read as the reverse complement.
CGAAGAAGCCGTGGACACTAGACGCTATCATGGTTTTGCTACTCTGCTGACTAGCACTATGTTGTCTGTTGCAAAGACCATACCATCGGGTTCACTGTAAGAGCTCCAAACTTGTATACACAATTGTGAAATATTGTTCCGTTGTTTATTAACAAAGTGATATGCAGTTCTAAAGGCACGTGGTCGACGCGGTGTCATGTGCAATCGTAAATACAAAAATATAAAGACTATAAAGGGCACAAACAGGCACAAAGTGTTCCGATTATTCTGGCATTCCTTTATGGTTTTTGCCGACGACTAGGGCGATGCGGACTTCGCTGTTTCGTTTTGGTCTAACACTAGTGCCACTTTTGCCCTATTGCGCTCTAAGGATTATCCGGTTAACAAATATGCCTGAATTATCAAGAGTTTGATGTTAATAAAGGATGCGTATGCTTCCGGGACCAGAGGAAGGGTCCGAATTATCAGATTTTCTGAACTGATGAGCATAGAATTCAGTTTTACGGTGTTTCTCAGATGGAGAAGGTCAGAGGGCTAGGCTGGCTATGGCTGCCAGCAGATCGGTATGCAAGAGCGCTGATTTGAGGCTACAAAATAATCAAGATAATGGCGGTGGTGGCTTCGATTATTGCTGCTTGGATCTGCAGTCAGGGCAAAAAGTCTTGAGAAATGTGACGGTGAAAGAATTAAGCAACCAACATTTCATACATCCGTACAAATTGACTCTATAGGTTACCGCATGTGGCGGTGCCGCGGAGACGTCCCAATCATCGAGCATGTCCGAAAAATTGGTCGCTGAATGCGCACTGTTGGTCAAAATACAGTGTTATATGCATATTGGCTGGTTTGCTAGGGCTTGAATTGTCTGCCATGCAGTGGCAATGGTGACAAAGTTTTGTTGTTCTTTGTCCTGTGATGAGGGTGAGGCTGAGGATGGAGAGAAGGCAGTATCAACGAAATGACAACAGCTGTCGCCATCTGGGTGGCGGCAACAACACATCAAAATAAACCAACATGATACAGCTAACAGCTCAAAAGCGGGACTAAAATGGAAGAAACTAATTACAAATTCTTATGGCATCTCCGAATGGTCGCTGTGATCCTCTGAATCACAGTGGGCCATACTCTGGTATTAAGTCAAGCAGGAGATACCTTACGCCAACTGAACAGCCAGCTGCTCTTTCCTAAGCAGTGAGACTGAAGGAAACAAAAGCTCAGGGTAACTTCCGGTAATGCAGCCAGCGCCACTGCTGATGATAATCATTGTCACCGTGAATGGAGTACGTGGAGGTGTCCCTTCACCAGTGCAATCAAGAAAAGGGCTAGATCGTGTTAACCAGAAACCAACCAGATTTCTCTCAGCGCTTTGATCTGGTACAATTGGAAAGGATCATTTGACTGTAGCCAGAGTGCCCCTTTTCCACCATCCAAACAAGATCGGTCTTTTGGGAGTGCCTGTGAGCAACTGTTCGAAAACAACCATATGAAGATGCCATTAGCCCCGTTTTTGTATTGCTTCCCACATTATGTTGTTGTACCAGCAAGCCCGGCTGAGTAAACTGAGTGAACCATTGTCTAGAGCAGGAACATTATCACTTCAGTATTCACCTAATTGCAGCCTACTTCACACAAGGTAAACTCCCAAATGGCTTAGTCTGTAATGCCAGATAGCATGAATCACACAGGGAATGGGAAAGTACAACGCTCCTTGCATCGTGCTTGCTACATTTATAATTTCAAGCCTGCAAGTGGAACATGCTTAGGTGGCACCGACCCAGAGGGCACCAGTAGGCATTCTGTGCCTGAGACGCTTCAGGCGCTGAGACTGTCAAGCACCCGCGAAGCTGCGAAGACACCTTTCTCGGTGATGATGCCTCCTGTAATGAGCTCGGCTGGAGTGACGTCGAACGCTGGGTTCCAGCACTCAATGCCTGCGCACAGAAATAGATGGATCAGCAACCGTGTTTTTATTGTGATGCCAATTTATACGGACGCTTTACATGCATTTAGGCCGTCGCTGCCGTGCTGTTCCACTATCAGCAGCACAAGCATGGCCTGTACGTGAAAGGTTAGACAGTTTCCACAGACGCAGAGTGCATTTGGCTACAAAAATGACAAAGCGAAGTGGGCGTACCATCAACTCTGCACTCAATTAACGCAGTGGTGGAGTCAGGCTAGCGTTCTGCTGCTGGCATCATCATTGTGCATACGCACACTATAAGCACAGCAGCATATTAAGCTGCTATGTGTATAAGCAGAATGGGCAGTAAACTTCAAGGTAACATTACCTTCTAATATTTCACCAGGCACTGATAATGCTGCCAGTCCCTGTCTCGTGGACCATCGAGGCCTGCAATGCCAATGCTAGAGCTCCTCCTCCCGCTATCATTGTGAGATGCCTTGCCAAGGCACTGTCCATTCTGCCCAACAGCAGTTCCCTTGCGAGCTGCATTGCACCAACATGTCATACCCTCTCGTAGTTAGAGCACCATCCATGAAGTCCTAGCACAACACTAAACCTGCCATTGCTTCGCCTTTCATGAAACTGTCACTGCAATGCCTTGTGGGAGTAGGGGTGTATTTCGCAAAGTGGAAGACGACACAGTGATCGCGGAACACACAACCTGGCTTTTTGTCCATTTATCATCATTATGGCAAGTATTTTTCATAACGTTCCCACCTTTGAAATCTTCGCCTTCCCACACTCTCGTCCCGTTCCCATGTCAAATCCCTGAAGTTTTTGTGTTCGGATTAACCCTTCACAGTTTCCTGGACTCGGTAACTACATCACACCCGTTAGACATGCATTCACTAGACACCAACAGAAGTTGACCTTCTTATCGCACCAGGGCATTTAAGTACTTTTGTTTTTGTCTCTACTAAAGAACATTGGAATGCTTTACCTAGCCATGTCCAATCTTTATCACCTGTTGAATTTTTTTTGTATACTGTTAACAATCGATTTACTGTTGTACCTTGTTTTTATCTTTGCAATCTGTTTCTTGTACTCCTCACTCCTGCTTTTTGGGGCTGCAGTATGTTTAAATAAATAAATAAGTAAATACATAAAAGCCCAGTGCTCACCTGCAGGTGCCAGTTGGATGCCCTGTATAGACGTCATCTCCTGTGCTGGCCTCTCCTCGATGGGGATTTCCCTACCAGTTGCTCGACTCCTGTCCACAGTGGTGGTAGGTGAGGCCACATAGAATGGCACACCATGATGCTTGGCACAGATAGCCAGCTGGTATGTGCCTGAAAGAAAACACCTTCTTGTAGCACTTGGCTGTCAAGGCTGTCTATGCCTTTCAGGCATACTGAAAGTCCCAGTGCCTTGAGTTCGACTAATTCGCCCTCGCTCGGCGATCAGTTAGCCTTCTGGTTAGCTTAGATGTAAGCTTGTGCGAATATTCGATATTTTTGAATAGTTGAACGAATAATGTGCTACTCGATATTTACTTCGATTCGAACTTTGTTATTCGGAAATTTCGAAGTATTCTGCTCGAACGATTAGCCACACGCGGCAGGGAGAAGGCATTTTCAGAAGTTTAGGTTTTGGATTCGGTAATACCTTTCCCAATCCAATCCAATCCAATCCAAACCAAGCCGGGTAAACAGAACTATACTCAGAACAAAGGCGTACAAAACCGCATCTCGTCGGCGTGGTGGTGTGGTCGATTGCGTTTAGTGGGCGACTCTGTCTGCCGCGGCGGCAGTTGATGAATTCCAGCCGCCTTGGACCACTCCAGAGAGCACCATGGGGGACTTGCATGCGGCCAGCAATCTGATTTAGAACTTTTTTGTAAAGATTCCACCGAGAACCAAAGCTCGATGTCTTAAATTCAAGGCATTCCTGAAGACCCCGACAAGTACGACAACAACCCTAGCAACGCATTTAAGGAGACACCCGGACTTGCACAAGGAATACCAATAGAAGCGGGACGCACGCGGCAGGCCATTCAAGCTCAAGGGGGCAAGACAGTTTCAAGCCGAAAATTAAAGCGTCGGCCTCAAAAGCCCAACAGATGACAAAAATTATAGCTCGCTTTGTAGCTCATGGTATGCACCCCTACAACATAATCGAAGAACCAGGTTTTCTCGACATGATGAAGTTTGCTAAGCCGGATTATGCCGTGCCGTCTCTGAGAACGTTCTCGAGAGCCATTATTCCGGACCTCTACGCATCAAGCAAAGAGAAGGTGAAAAAGAAGCTTGGGGACATTTTTGCAAGCCGAGTGCAGTCGCTTTCAATCACAACTGATGGTTGTTTTTGCAACTTGTCACGTCATGGACAGTGACTTCCTGCAACACGTGCATGCATTGGCTTGCACGAAGATGACAGACTCTCACACTGCAAAAAACCTGGAGCTATTTATCGCAGGTGTCATCGAGGAGGGAGAATTTCAAGCCCACGATACTGTGCCGATCTTCGTCGTTACAGATAATGGAAGGAACTTTACTTCTGCAGTAGCACAATCATCCTGGAGTGGTGTGCAGTGTTTCGGACACCCTTCAGTTGTGTGTCAGTGATGCCAAAATTGAAGTGTCAGGGCTTTCGCCGCTCTGTGCTAAGGCCAGAGCATTTGTGGCTAGATACAAACGGAGTGCCAAGGCCTGAGGACGGCTTCAGAAAATTCAGAGACACATGCAGCTGTACTGTCTCAAGGTTATACAAGACGTCCCGACGCGATAGAACAGTGAGCATGCCATGATGGCCAGGCTCGTGAAGCTCCGTACGGTCATCACTGTCGAACTTACAGAATCTGATGCAGTTCCAAACTCGAACGCAAGTGAGTGGAAGCTTATGAATGCAGCAGTGCAAGTCTTGAAGCCACTTGACCATGCCACAACTGAACTGTCTGGGGACAGATATCCCACGCTGTCACAAGTCATTCCTCTGTTGCAGTGAACTGAGGTAGTTCTCGCTGAACATGTTTCCGAAGGTGGTGAGGCAGCATTGCTTGTCTCAAGCCTTTTGCGTAGCATCAATACGAGGTCCCCTGATATTAAGATATCACACTTTCCTGCATTGGCAATGTTGGTCGATCCTAGATCCTAGATGTCTGCTATGCCGAACGACCCACAAAGCAATGGACATTCACTCTACTCACAACGGCAGCAGAAGAGACTGTGCCAGTTGATCAACATGGTACAGCAACAAGTGGGAACAATACCTGCTCTGCAGGCCCATCAGGGGACTCTGTGTGGAGTGCTTTCCCACACTTCAGTTCGCGTGCACATCATCAGTCAAGCGGTACAATCTCGGATGAGGTTGGTGGGTACTTGAAGGCCCCCTCTTCTTTCGCAGTCCGAAGACCCCCTTTGTACAGTGGAAAAGCAAGGGCAGCTACCTTTACCCAACCCTGGTTGCAATTGCCCGCAGGTATCTTTTGATATCAGCCACCCAGACAAGAAGTGAAAGGCTTTTTTTTTTACTGCAGGAGCCGTTGTAAGCTGCAGAAGGGAGCACCTCAAACCCCGGCATGTGGAACAGCTAGTGTTCTTGCACGAAAATTTGTAGATTTTTGTAAATAATCAAGTTGTAAATAATCAAGTTGTTTACTTTCCTTGAATAAATCCCAGACCTTAGCCCTCTGCCGTTTTTTTTTTTTCTTTACTTGCTACTATTCGAAGTATTCGCTTCGAAATTATTCGAGAAGAATTACTATTCGCTTCGAATTCATTTTGAACCAAAAAAGCACTATTCGCACCAGCCTACTTAGATGGTAGAGTGACTGCCCCAGAAAGGCGTTAGTCCCACGTTGCAGTTACGGGCCAGGACGAATTTTTCTTCAACTGTGAGGCTTTCTTTCTGAGAATCCCATATGAGTTTCCTTTGTAGCTTCGTGCTACAATTTGGGTGTATGCTAAATTTTCCCTTTCATGTACTTTCCTCCACCTTGAGGGCTTCTGCAGAACTGATTTGCCACACTCAGCTATATGTGACACCAGCCACAGGCATTTCTTATCACTTAAAGGCCAAGTATAACCAAATTTTGGACTGCATAAGAGGCCTAGTTTGAAATAGACTGGATGTAGAAGAAGCTTCGTGCAAAACTTTACATTTGAAATATGAGTGAAAGAGTTATGAGAAGCTCACAAAAGTGATCGTTTTCAATAAAAAAACTGAAGAAAAAGAAAACATCGCCATTACTGCTCACCAAAAGTTGTGAACGACCTAGATCGCGCAGCTCCGCAGCTTGACCTCCGAGACTAGGCACTGCTCACTGCTGCATGCGAAGTGCTGAAAAGTCTCGGACGCGATGTGCTGGGTCTAACGTTCAGAATGACTGTCTGAACGTTAGTCTGGCTAGTTAGCCTAACATTGTGAATTTCAAATACTGCGCAAAAAATACACATACACATAAAGAAGACACATAAGATGCGGACAAGTGCTACTACCAACTGCTTATTCTTATCAACACATCTTCCGATTTTATAGCCAAGTGTCATGCCCCTTATCCCATGCGAAGGTGATAAATATAACTAAAAAGGTGAACAATACTGCTGCCTGCTTTAGATAGCAGAATTCAAAAAGTCCAGTTCGGCACTGTGCAAAAGAATAGAAGCTTCGCTTACAGATAGGTGAAGTTTGATGGGTATGAAATGCTTCTAAAGCCACTCGAGCCATGTCATTTGCAGACTTGCCCAAGATAGCACTCTCAGAGAAAAGTGCCTCGCAACCACATGCGATGATATGGGCAACCAAATGTGCATATTTGTCCTTTTTTTTCATAACTTTTAGCGCGAGCTCCCTGAGCCGGTCGTTCATGCACTGTTTGGTGATGCACCGTTCGCTTATTATGGTATTGAAGGTATCATAGCATCATTAGATGATGTTTCTATAGTGCCTACTTCAAAATTAGAAACCATTTACTCAGCTCTAGAGCGTACAAGCATTCTGTACTGCATTTCGATTATAAAAAACAGCCTTTAGTGTATTCTATTCATCCTGGGGTGACACTTTCTGTCCGCAATATCAGTGTCACTGTTTATGCAAATGACAAAGTCTCTACCTCTATCATGTGCTCCTCCTCCCAGGGATGATCTTTGCACAAACAGAAAGATACAGCTAAAGCTTGTTAATTGGACACATGTTAATTCGGATAATTCAGACCAGTATTTTGGTCCCGGTAAAAACTGCATGTTAGTCTATGCGACCAAACGTTTCTCAATTTGGCAGAATTCCCACGCACACCAGATCATTCCGAGAAATGCTGACGACTGCCGTTGCACGAAAGTGAAGTGGCAGTCCACTTGAGTGCCAGTTGAGTAAAACTACTTGAGTGAAACTGAAACACAGGAGGCATCGCCATGGCACAGTCATCGTCATCAGTTGGTGGGGTGACTGCAGCATCACTGAGCCTCAGTTTTTCATTTCCGTTTTCTTTTTTGTTCTCTTTGCTCGCCTGCAACATTTCCCCTTTTGTAAGATCCGTGTTGTCTGTTCTCACCGAGCTTTCTTTGTTCACTGTGTGGTGCATGCCGTGCCACTGTGCGCTACACTGATGGTAATGCCAGCAAAGCAACAAAAGTATGTGGTCAAGGACTTCGCGACTAAAGTAAAAATCTTGCAAGCGTTGAAGAATGGTGCATCGCGACAGGACTTCATGGAAGGTACGACGTGATGAGAAGCACTTTGAGCACATATGTGCAAAACTAAGAACAGATCCTGCAGGCCTTCGAAGGCAACAAGTTTCATGCTTCAAGGAAGTGGGTGAGAACCTAAGATTATCCTCAGCAGGAAGAAGCTTTGTTTTTGTCTCACTGTCGCAATGCATATCTGCCTTCGAGTGGACGTATGATGATGGTATAAGCGGAGAAGTACACAACAATCATGAACATTGATTCATTCAAGGCATCTGAAGGCTGGTTCCCAGTGTTCCATGAGAGGCATGAACTCGTTTTCAGAAACGTGCATTGACTTTCCTACTTTTTGCAGCTTGACTACACGGTGGCTGGAGGCTGCATCGAAAGCTTGTTGTCAGCGCTGGACAAGACTGCACTGCCAAGGGGTGGATCCTAATCTACCAAGAAAGAAACTGTCATCGCCAACTGCTATCAGCCTGGACCTGCTACCGAGCATGCGCCGACATCACCCCCACCTGGATCAACTGTAAAAGGACCCTGCTACGGCCGTAGACGCTTAGTTCGGCAGTGGTGCGACACGGTCACGCGCATTGACTTTCCTGCTTTTTGCAGCTTGACTACACGGTGGCTGGAGGCTGCATCGAAAGCTTGTTGTCAGCGCTGCACAAGACTGCACTGCCAAGGGGTGGATCCTAATCTGCCAAGAAAGAAACTGTCATCGCCAACTGCTATCAGCCTTGACCTGCTACCGAGCATGCGCCGACATCACCCCCACCTGGATCAACTGTAAAAGGACCCTGCTACGGCCGTAGACGCTTAGTTCGGCAGTGGTGCGACACGGTCACACGCATTGACTTTCCTGCTTTTTGCAGCTTGACTACACGGTGGCTGGAGGCTGCATCGAAAGCTTGTTGTCAGCGCTGCACAAGACTGCACTGCCAAGGGGTGGATCCTAATCTGCCAAGAAAGAAACTGTCATCGCCAACTGCTATCAGCCTTGACCTGCTACCGAGCATGCGCCGACATCACCCCCACCTGGATCAACTGTAAAAGGACCCTGCTACGGCCGTAGACGCTTAGTTCGGCAGTGGTGCGACACGGTCACACGCATTGACTTTCCTGCTTTTTGCAGCTTGACTACACGGTGGCTGGAGGCTGCATCGAAAGCTTGTTGTCAGCGCTGGACAAGACTGCACTGCCAAGGGGTGGATCCTAATCTGCCAAGAAAGAAACTGTCATCGCCAACTGCTATCAGCCTGGACCTGCTACCGAGCATGCGCCGACATCACCCCCACCTGGATCAACTGTAAAAGGACGCTGCTACGGCTGTAGACGCTTAGTTCGGCGGTGGTGCGACATGGTCACGCGCATTGACTTTCCTGCGTTTTGCAGGTAAGCAAAGGTTTCTGTACGTGTTTTTCATGCCTATTTGCTTCCGCACCGCTGCCGAACACAGCTATTGCACTGGTCGTTAATTATTTTTGTGTGTGTGTGTTACCAGTTTTCAGGTGTGTTACCAGCTTCCCTTTTTAAGAAATGCCGCCCTCGAAGGGAAAGCGCGAGGATACAGACGACCTCGACAGTTCACGACAAGAGTTGTTTAATTTCAGAAAGGAAGTTCTTGCTGAATTCAAAGCGCTTAAGAAAGTGTTCAGTATTGTAGCGATACCTGTGATACAGTGGCTGAATGTCACAGAGAAGTCAAAGAACTGATGAAAGAAGTCGCAAAGTTGGCTGAGTTTATCGGGGACGCTGTGACCGAAAGTGACATTGATGTTTGTCATCAGGTACCAACCGCAAAGGGAAATGAAAAATACATTGTTGTGCAGTTCGTGAGGCGAGAAAAGCATAATGCAGTCCTTGCGAAAGCAAAGAACATGCGGATCACGACTGCTGTGATGGGGCAAGGGAAGCGAGTGCTGTGTACATAATGAGCATCTCACCTGAAAAAGTAAGCAGATACTTGGCGCTGCAACAGCAAAAAAGAGGCAGGTGGGGTGGATGCACGTATGGACCAAAGACGGGAAAGTCTTCGCACGTCGAGAAGATGGCTCCCCTGTGCTTCGGCTCATCAGCCTCAATGACGTACAGCCCACGACAAACAATGCTGAAGAGCCGTGATATGCCTATCAGAGCAATCTCTTTCAATCCCAAGCTTACATGCTATTTTCTTGTTGCGCCAAGATGGCTGTTGCGCCGAAAAACCTAAAAACACTGCGAAACAAGAACTCCCCAGCCTTCCTTCATCTTAATGAATGATCATTAGAAAATAAGCATGATATAGATTTGCTCATTGATTCTACTGATGTTCACTTTGACGCCATGACGGGCACGGCGGCACTACTAGCATGCGGTGCACTAATCCCCTCATCTTCGTTGTGCAGCTCGCCCTTGGTCTGTGTTTTCATGGCACCAAAAGCAGCATCGACCATCCTGGGATAACCTTTGTCACCCCGCTGGTGAACGAAGCGCTTGTCCACGTGTGGGATACGCTGACATCATCAGACCTTCATCGACCAAGTCACCTTGAGACGGCAACATGCACAGACTGTTCGGCGCATAAGTCGCTGCGAGCACCACCACAAGAGTGGACCATATATATCCCGCACGGGCACTACATCGGCAGTTGGCACGGCGGCACTACTAGCATGCGGTGCACTAATCCCCTCATCTTCGTTGTATAGGTGAGAAGGCCTTTTGGAAAATGCTTTTGCACTAGCAACCGTTTTTTGGTGGTGCTGCCGTGCCCGCAGCTATGTCAGGGGGTGTTTGATATGGCTATGTTTCTGTGGAAGTTGCTACTGTTATCGGGAGACGTCGAAACAAACCCCGGCCCTGAACTAAAGGACATCGTTAGGCAACTAAAGGAAATTGCTGCTGATATCAAAGAAATAAAGGAAGAACGTCTTGCAGATATAGAGACCAAATTAGATGCCATTGCACTTCTAGGAAATAAAGTACAATCTTGTCAGACCGAGATTTCCCGCATGAGTCGCGTAATAGAAACAATGGAACAAAAAATCGATGACCTTGAGAACAGAAGCAGGAGAGCTAACTTAATTGTTTATGGCATACAGGAATCAGAAGAAGAAACAAGCGACAGTCTTGAGCAGATAGTTAGCAGAGCTGGACCTAGATATCCTAGAGCTAGACCCAGTTACCATAAAACGCATACACCGGTTGGGCAGACCGCAAACGAAAAAGACTAGGCCGGTAATTTTTAAACTTCTAAATTCCCGCGACAAATCGGCAATATTGAAGAAAGGTTTTAAACTTAAAGGTTCAAAATTTGCCATTGGGGAAGATTTTTCTCCTAAAATACGAGACATTAGAAAGAAACTGTGGAATAGTGCCAAAAAAAATCGTGACAAACACGACAAAGTCTCCCTTGCCTTCGACAAACTGTACATTAACAGTCGCGCCTTTGTTTGGGACGAAGAAACCAATGACAAAGTACCCCTTAAAAAAACGAAGTGGAATCAAGCAAAATAAATGGCCCGCCAATGACGTGGAGAAGAGCTCGATAAGACAACTAACAATCATAAATGTAAATGCAAGAAGCTTACTAAACAAAATAGAATCTTTCGAAAACCTGTTAACTGATCGCGAACCTGATATAGTCGCCGTCACCGAAACGTGGCTTTCACCGGATATTTCCAACCATGAAATCATTCCACCTAACTATTCAGTCATTCAAAAAGATCGGGGTTGCTCTTGTGATTAAGAAAAACCTTCCATTTGTTTTACTGCCAAATGTGACAGGTGCTGAAAGCGTGTTTTGCAGGATTCTTTGTAACAATACTACTATTTGTGTGGGTTGCTTCTATAAAAGCCCCTCTTTGGGTGATGAGAGCATTTCTGCCATTCATGAATTTCTACACCTAGAATCATCCTTACGGGAGACTTTAACCTTCCAGACGTAGACTGGGTAACTATGCATCACACATCATCTTCTTCAGAAATTCTGGTTGACCCAATGTTATCATTTAACCTTCACCAAATAATCCTAGAACCGACGCGTAAGCAAGGTTCCGCAAACAATATCCTTGACCTTATACTAATCAGTGATCATTTTTCAGGGCACCAAGCACAGACAGAAATTATTTAAGGCATTTTAGATCACAACATACCGCTATGCTTGTTGCCTCTGGACTGCTCAATAAGAACGCGCTGTAATACGTCTATAGTACCCAACTTTGAGAAGGCGGATGACGCCAGCATACTAACCCACCTTGCGCACGAATTTCAAGCTTTTACTGAAATAACCTCCGACCCGTCAATCGATGTAAACACAGCCTGGATTCATTTTAAGAATATGGTTTGCTACTGCGTGACTAACTATGTTCCGTTAAAAAACAAGCGACCACAAAGAACAAGCCCATGGATAACTCGGGAAGTCATCCACGCAAAGCATCATGTAAAAAGGATACGTAACTCTATTAAAAATCATAGATCATGCCCATCCAAAACTAACAAACTAGCATGCGCAGTAGCACATTTTCGTCAGACAGCCAAAGAAGCCAAAGAACATTATTTTCATGTAACGCTGCCTAACTTTCTGACAAACAGCCCTCAGCGATTCTGGAACCACTTCCGCCCTACTAAAGGCACGTTATCGGACTTGTCTCTTGAGGAAAAAACTAACAACGCTAATGCATACAATAACTATTTTCACTCGAACTTCACAAAAGATGACGGTAACCTGTCAGACTTGAGTAGCAGTTCAACATCGCACATCGATCCTTTAATCATATCTGACATGGGTATCCTTAACATGTTGCTCACCCTTGACCCTAAAAAATAATGCGGACCAGATAACATTCCAAACCATTTTCTAAAGAGACACGCAGAGTGGTGCAGCCGATACTTGGGCCTCATATTTCGAAAATCCCTATCACAATCATCCTTACCTGACGACTGGAAAAATGCTAAAATCATCCCAATACACAAAACAGGAGACACTTCATTGCCCTCTAACTATCGACCAATATCTCTCACTAGCACCGCTTGCAAGATACTCGAGCATATCATACTTAAACACCTAACAAACTTTCTTGACACTAACAACTTATTAACGCCACACCAGCACGGATTCCGCTATGGATTGTCAACCGTCACGCAGCTTATTGAAGTTGTGCATGACCTCGCATTTAACATCAACAGCTGTAGCCAGACTGATATAATATTATTAGACCTTTCGAAAGCATTTGATCGTGTATGCCACAGTAAATTATTAACAAAATTGCGAAATTTTATTGGGAATGGGGAAATTTTAGACTGGGTAACAGATTTCTTAACAAACCGGACACAATTCGTACTATTTCAGCATGTGGAATCTGCGACAGTGCCTGTCACATCAGGCATCCCCCAAGGATCCGTGTTGGGGCCACTTTTATTTTTAATCTTCATTAACGACATAACCAGAAATATTGACTGTAACATCAAACTGTTGGCTGATGACTGTATCATCTACCAAACAATTCACACCAACGAAGACCATGTTTCGCTTTGCAACTCACTAGACCGGCTAAATGAATGGTGCAAGAAATGGCAAATGATGATAAACAAAACTAAATCAGTTTGCATGACGGTAACAAGAAAAAAACAACCTTACGACTTTCCGTACTTTATTAACGACACAATGCTAATGAAAGTTCAACAGCATAAATACCTAGGCATCACTCTAACTTCTGACCTGAGATGGGACGCGCACATTGCCAACGTGACCTCGAAGGCATTACGCAAGTTATTTTATCTCCGAAGATGTCTCTCCGCCTCGCACCAACGTCGACTAAGCTTCTCGAGTATACTACTTTCGTTAGACCGGTTTTAGAGCACGCTAACACAGTTTGGTTTCCCCATTCAGTAACTAACATAACGAAACTGGAAAAAGTACAGTGAAAAGCGCTGCGGTTTATTTACAACAAGTATAAGCGCACAGATTCACCCACTAACCTTGCGGCTATATCGGGTTTAGTGACGCTCTCATCAAGAGCGAAGCAAGCACAGCTCAAATTTTTGTTTAACTTGATTCACAACTATTATAAGATAGACCTAACAAAATACATATGTTTTTCGCAGTCACGATCAACGAGACATAAACATGCACACGCTTTAACAGAATATTCATGCCATAATGACACATTCATGTATACTCTTATTTCCCCCTCGTGATAAGGGAATGGAATCACCTCGATCCTTCAGTCATTTCTGCAGACTCATTATCTCAGTTCACATCACGGTTAGAATCCATATCAAGCAATCAGTAACGCATTTTTATTCACATAACATGCTTTGCAACTATTGTAAGCCATGCTGATTATCTTTAAGGTGTTTACTATTATTTTTGTTCCCAATTGCTGTCCTTTTCATGATGTATTCTCTGTATTGCTGCGCATGTCTCCTAGAAATGTGATATCTATATTTGTTGTTTTTTGCGTATTCTTACCTTGTTCCTTTACATTCCTTGTTTGGTTTATTGACACACAATTTGTATGTGCGCGTTATTACCATGTATTTCATTTTTGTTTGTCCACCTGCTATGGTCCCTGATGGGACTGGCAGTATAGAAAATAAATAAATAAATAAATAAATAAATAAATAAATAAATAAATAATGGTCTCTGAAACTTGGTATTCACGACAGAACGTTTACCGTTTATGCGTACTGGTTATGAAACCTTCGTACTAAACCGTACGCAACGCCGGGGTGGTGGAGTGTTGCTGTTGGTTAGTCGCGCTCACGACGTGCAAGTTCTGAAGGAATTCTCTGTCTCAAATGATAATTTTGAAATATTAACTGTGCAAAACGGCTCCAGGATTATATCAGTGGTCTACCGGCCTCCTAACGCTCAGTGTCAAGTTTTTCTTGATTTTTTTGAGGAAATGTTAGAATTCGTGTCCCAAAACAAATATGTACTATTTCTCAGCGGTGACGTGAACATAGATTTGCTATCTGTTTCCAGCATTAGTAGTTATTTTCAGTCAATTCTCACATCTAGTGGATTTTAAGGGGGGACGCGGGGATCAACTCGGGAAAAATGACCAAAAAACCACTTTTTAGAAAGTTGCAGATTTCGAATCTTAGACCCCTTTTCTATAATATTTTCAAGTATTTCCGCTGAAAACGACTGCTAAGTACCATAAATAAATATATATGTAAGGCAATACAGCGAAAATTTCGTGAAAATCGGTGGAAAAGTCGCGGTTTTCGAGCGTCCCTAGCTCCGGAACGGCAGTACGCGGCGCGGCCATGCTGGTACCGTTGAAAAGCGCGCCTCTTCGCCTTTTGACTCCTCTCTTTCATTTCCTGAGAGAGAGAAGGGCAAGCATAAAAAAGCAAAAAGTCTGAAGGTCGCGGAGTTGCTTGTCGCGGCCGCCGATTGGCTTGCTTCGTCACGTGCGTTCTACGAGGCGCCCCATTGGCCGAATCTGGAAGGGAGCTGCTGCGGCGTCTGCTTCTCCCGTTTCTTCGCGCGCTGGCCGCTGCCTCTTTGTATACGCGTTGGATACTCGGGGCACGCCGCCGCTTCATCGCTTTATTCGGATTTGAGTTTTTATTTCATTTTCTGGCTTCGACCATGACTGGGCGGACGTGGACGACGAAATTCGCTACCAAGCACCGCTTCGGCAGCCGCAAGCGCAAGCCAGCGAACAGCCGAACGATAAGTAGGCCTAGCGGTGATGCGTCCGCGCACGAGCTTGCAACAGAGACTGTCGACGCATTGCCGCGCAGTTCGCGGGCTGTTACAGCCTTGTGTTCCAGTGGTGGCAATACCGAACTGATAACGACCTTTCCCGATGCTTTCGTGCCTTCGACGTCCTGTGAATGCTCCGCGACGTACCCCGATTGTGCCGCCGCCGTCACCGAGATGGACGACGAAAGTGCGGCCCAAGCGCGTGCGTCTGCCGGCCGTGAAGACGAACCGTGCATCAGCAACGGCCGCACCATACAGTCACATCTTGAGCCACAATTCATCTTGTCGGAGGAGTTGAATATGACCGCTGCCACTGTTCGCGCGTCACTTGGTTCTGTGCCGGCAACCGAACGGAAGATGGGGTTGACGGCTGGAGGAGCATGCTCGGTGGCGACGGACTCGAGCGAGTTTTTACTTGTGCAAGTTGCCGCTGTGAATGCGCTTCTCAGCAAAACACTGTGCCATCAGTGCTTCGAGCCGGGGATAGCGGTAGTGCCGGAAACCAGGCTTGGCCTTGCCGTGAAGATGGTTTTACGTTGCTCAGCTTGCGGTGCTTCGGAAACACAGTGGTCGTCACCAAGAGAAGAAGGAAGCCGGGCCTTTGAGGTGAACCTGAGGTCCATGCAAGCAATCAAGAGCATAGGGAAAGGTGCCACTGCCCTTACAGACTTTTGGTCTGTGATGAACGTTTCGTACAGGGGGCTTCATCAAAAGACATTTCAGGGGCACCTGAAAGCTAAATTCAGGTCTGCTGCCGAAAAAGATGCCTTGCGCAGGAAGAGGGCACAGAAAGCCCATGAAGGAAAGCATACAAGATTCAAGAAGCCGAGAGATGAACCTGACACCTGCAACTACAAGGCCGGTGGTTTTTAGTCGAATAAACATGGCCTAAAACTTCAAACACCTTTTTCTCAAAACTTTTTTCTACCACCAAGGTCAACTTGCAAAGCCAATATCTCAGCCACTATTATGAATATTTTTACACCGTTTGTTTTGTTACGCTCATTGTGCATCACTGCACACAATGACATGTCTTGTTTTCAAAATAGTTGCTTCAATAATTTGTTATCTTTTGTTTTCACAGTCGAGATTTTCATGCAGCTGGAGTAGCTGCCAAAGAATAAGAATATAAAAACATTCTGTTAGGTTAAAAAAATTACAGGAATGTCATTGTGTGGAGAATACATGTAGGAGTGCTATCAATGTTTGCTTGAACTCCTAGCATCAATATACAGGTGTGCAGGCATTTTGCAAAAATTAACAGCTTTTGTAAACAGAAATTTTTGTAAACAAAAAAGTACTTGAGATATTGCAGCCATATTTTCACAGTTTTGTTTATGTGATAGTAGTAACACCTGTGCAAAATTTCATCAGAATCGGCTTATAAATAAAAAAGTTAGTTTTCATCCCCACATCCCCCCTTAAAATGTTATGAATGAACCAACCCGCATCACTGATAGAACATCGAGTCTACTTGATCTGTTTATAACAAATGCAGACTGTGAAATTGTGTCAAGTGGAACACTTATGTGCGATATTAGCGACCATTTTCCTGTCTTTACTTTTATTTCTGATGGAAATAAAGAAAAGCGTGAACGTAGCATTCTTGTGCATACGCAGCATATTACAGATTGTTCCCTTCATGCTTTTCGATGGGAAGTTCAAATTCATGATTGGGGTCAAGTTCTATCATGTACTGTACCGACGCAGATAGCATGTACGAAGCGTTCATTGGGGATTTTAACACCATATATAAAAAACATTTTCCAGATATCGTAATCAGAAAATGTAAGAACTCTCGAAAACCTTGGATAAACACTTCCCTTTACAAGCAGATAAATTTGAAAAACCGCATGTACTGGGAATTTTTGAAAACCAAAGACGTTGACAAGTTTAAGGCCTTCAAGGTGTTTAGAAATAAGCTCAACACTAAACTAAATGCCACGAAAAAAGAGTATCACCAAATCTATTTTAACGATGTGGTGAGCAACTCGGCTCTGTTCTGGAAGCGACTAAACAGTCTTATAAAACAGACCAATGGTTCTAATGTTAACAGCATGCTTGTGAACGACCGCGTTGTCCGCGGAGCGGATCTTTCAAATGTTTTGAACGATCATTTCATAGCTGTTGGAGAGCCTACAAGTTGCAACAAAACAGGCATACCCTCGATTCATAAAACAGCACAATTTTCTGGTAGTATGGTGTTTTTTCCCACAAGTGAAAATGAAGTTAAAAATGTGTTTTATGGCCTAAAAAATTCCAAATCACGTGATGTACATGATGTGCAAGTTAGGCCAGTCAAATTTGTTATAGACATAATTGCACCCATTTTAGTTGAAATCTACAACTTATGCTTAGAAAAGAGCCGCTTTCCGAAGGAGATGCAGATTGCAAAAGTGGTAGCAATCCACAAAGGTGGAAGTAAAATTGACCCAAATAATTTTAGGCCGATTTCTATATTGCCTGTCTTTTCGAAGGGCTTAGAAAAAATCCTACACAAGCAATTGTGTGGTTTCTTAGACAAACACTCGCTCATCTCGACATCACAGTATGGTTTTCTCAAAGGCAAATCAACGGAATTGGCTTTACTAACACAAAAATAATTTATAGCTACAGCGTTTGATGCAAAAAAACTAGTCTTAGGTATATATTTAGATTTCACGAAAGCATTCGATACTGTTCATCATATTACACCTTTAGCTAAGCTTGAACAACACAGAGTACGTGGTCACGCAAACGAGCTTTTGTCTTCGTATCTGCAACATCGGTGTCAGTACGTTTGCCATAATCATTCAAACTCAAAAATAAAAGCTATCCCACATGGTGTGCCACAAGGGAGCATTCTCGAACCACTTCTTTTCATTGTTTACATGAATGATCTTTTTTCGACTGCTGAAAGCATCAAATGGATAGACTATGCAGACGATACTACCACCATTTTTTTCAGGGGCACAAATCCGGACACTCTAGTCAATTATGCTCCAGGATATGCTCCAGACAATGTGCTCCAGGATATCGCAAATTGGTGTGATAGAAACTATTTAAGAATTAATGCTAAAAAAACGCAAGCGATCATGTTTCGCCCAAAGCATAAGGCCCTAAATCTTGAAGACAGGTTGTATTTAAAAAGTGAGGAAATTAAAATTTGAAACACTGGGAGTTATATTTTCAGAAAATCTGATTTGGAACAAACATGTGGGATCTCTTTGCGGAAAACTAAACAGAATAACGGGACTGTTACATAGACACCGACATGTCTTGCCTACCACTGTGAAATGAACTGTATATAACTCACTTTTTCTTTCTACACTAAATTACTGTCGCCTAGTCTGGGCAACGACATCAAAACAAAACATCACTGAAGTAAGATTATGTCAAAAATGAGCAATTCCTGCTGTAGCTAATCTTTCCTCCAAAGAACACACGTCTAAATATTTTTACGAATACAAAATAATGCCAGTTGAATTCATTTATTCATTCCGTCTAGCATGCCTGTACAAAACAACGTTGAGAAGGGGAAATGTTGATTATGTAAAGTTGTTTAACCTGAATCGTCGTGAAATTCCCTATAACACGAGACATACCGACATTTGGTTAACAAGCTTTTGTCGTACTTATTATGGACAGCAATCTGTGTCCTACCGCATAGCTGATCTACTAAATACCCTAACTACAAGTGGATTAAACCCGGATACTATGTCTCCTCATTCATTTTTCACTTATTTCCTCTCGCAAAATTCCGCTGTGCGATTCCTGTACTTGTATTGGATTATTGTATACATATTAGTACGTACATTGGTATTGGTATACATTAGTATTAGTGTATGTATATGTGTATGTATGGACATATGCTTATGTCGTCTATTTATATCGAGTTTGATACATCTGATGTATTCAATTTTTGTTCATTTTTTAGCTGTATTCACAGCTTATTTTTTGAAATTATTTCATATGTAATTCTATTTTTTTTCAATTTCTTTTGTTGTTGTTCCGCACAAAAAAAAATTACTGCCTGTACGTCCATGTTACCATTTTTTTTTTTTCTTCACATTTCCTGTTAAGTGCCTTGACTTATGTTGTGTACCTATACTACTGCTGCACACTGTCGAATTGTACCATAGGGGGCCGGGCTTAGTCAAGCTGCAGTAATGCAGCTTTTTACCGCCACCCCCTTTCTCTCTTTGTTGAGAGATGAAATAAAACTTTGATTTGATTTGATATTCCCCAAGTGATGCATTCAATGCCGATGAGATGGCGCTTTTTTTCAAGGCACTTCCAGACAAGACGGTCACCTTAAAAGGAGGCCCTTGGGTCAGTGGCAAAAAGCACAAGCAAAGTATAACTGTGCTTCTTGCTGTCGATATGACTGGGGTGTAGCGGCTGCCCCTTGTAGTCAGTGGGAAAGCTCCAAACTTATGATGTTCCAAAAATATCTAAAGCTTTCCTGTTGAATACAGAGCAAACAGGGAGGCTTAGATCACCTCAGATATTTCTTGGGGCTGGCAGAAGCAGTTGGATGGACAGTTCTCTTCCAAGGGGTGCAAAATAATAATGGTCATCGACAACTTCAGTGCACATAACTGCATGATCAAACTGAAAAGCATCAAAGTTGGGGGTCTTTTTGCCGCCTAATACTACTACAGTGAAAGCTCGTTAATTCGAACTTCAATAATTCGAATTTATGGATAATTCGAACTGTACGATTTGGTCCGGCCAAGCTCCACAGAAGTCTATGTATTAAAAAGTCTGTTAATTCGAACGCGAGAAGGTTCCCTCACGGATAATTCGAACTATGCTCGCCTGGCACACGACCAGAGAAACGCGCCTACTGCCTACACACAAGGCTGTATTGCCTCCGAAACGGAGAGAACGGCGAGAGAAGGCAAAATCGGAAAAAAATCTAACCGGTGCGGGGTCAGCCAGAAGGCAGCGGCGGCCGCCGCCTCTCCGTTCTACGTAACCTCCGAGATTTCTTGCCCGTTGCGAATCTCGGAGGCTTTGCAAATCTTGTACAGCTGCTAATGTTGTGCGGAGATGGCATGGCAAGCTCCACAATACAGCGAATCAAGTACGTCGCAGCTGCGCTTGCAATCAAGAACCAACGAATCAGGGCCTTCGCCATGTTCACATGTTCAGCGTCTTTGTCTCGGCAGTCTTCATCGGTTGTGCACCTCTGTTTTCAACTTAGGAGGTATCGGCCGTCGCGATTCATTGTGATAGTGTTAAGCCTCGGCTAACATTCGTTTCGGTGGACATCGGTGGTGTGGCACAGTCGGACCCAGAGCTTCGACTTGAAGATGGCGTGTGCCCGCGGCACACGCCATCACTTTCTAACATGCCCTACTGCTTCCAAATCGCAGTGTACTGTTGCTCTCCTTCACTTTTGTTAGTTAGAACTGAAGCGGCTTCCCCTAGCGGTTCGAATTAACGAGCTTTTACTGTACTGCTCTTCAGCACATGAATTCAGGTATCACTTAGTTTGTGTAATCTGAATACCGAAGATAACTGCTAGAACAGATGCTCTTGTGTTCCAAAGTTGGGAAGTAATATGAAGTCAACGTGTGGGAGAACACACCTCCACAAGTTATTGCCCACTGTTTTCAGCTCAGCTGCTTTGTTACGCCTAAACCCGGGGAAGCGACAGTAGTCGAAGAGGCGTCGGTGGAGTCCAGCAGCAATGACTGTCTAAGCTTTGAAACCGTTTTGCCAACTGATGTGACACTTGATGACTACATCGCGATTGACTGTCATGTTGTCATAGCTGGCCAGCTAACCACCAAAATATTGTAAAAGGCCCCCAGGATGACCGCGATTCCGATGAGGAAAGGCCATGCGGGGAGGAGCAGCCGTGACCTTATCGCACCTCAAGAGAGGCCACGGAGGCGCTTTTCGTTTTTGGAGATGTTTGTTTAGGCACTTCCGACAGCTTGCACGCTGTTGAACCTTGGAAGGACTCGGAAAAATTGTCATGTCAGCAGGGATTTGCACAAAAAGGCAGACGTCCATAACACACTAATTCAGCAAATAAAGGTATGCTGCTTCAGCTTCATTTTATTGATGGTTCTGTTGTTCATTCATTAATTCAGCATTTGAATAATTTGGCCTGATTTTCTGGTCCTGTGAAATCCGAATTACCAAGCTTTTACTGTATGTGTTTCCACTGATACTGACATTTGTATGGCATATCAGTTCTGTGGAAGCCCGCAAGGTGGAGGAAAGTACTTGAAAGGGAAAAACTTGCATCCACCCAAATCGTAGCACAAAGCTACCAAGGAAACCCATACGGGTTTCTGAGAAAGAAAGCCTCGCAGTTGAAGAAAACTTTGTCCTGATATAAAAAAGAACTGTACGGGTTTCCTTTGTAGCTTTGTGCTACAATTCGGGTGGATGCCAAATTTCCCCTTTTACTGACATTCCCTCAAACATTTCATCTCGTCGCTAAATGCTGCTGTACTATGTTCCTGTCCTGTTCATCGAATTGCCCATATTTTTCATGGACAAAGTCTACAGATTCCAATCACAGCTCGTAGTGTAGCTGCTGGTTTCACAATGACGTTGGTGCAATTGTAAAACCAACATACATCAAATTTATACAAAAATTCAAACAAGAGAAAAAAATACACCTGTTTTCAAGCTACTCTTGCACCTGGCCTGCTGCTTCGGGGCATGTATCGACTTGTCTGACTGTAGGTTGAGGAAAAATTCACAGATGATTACGATACTCCCTAATGTGAAATTTGAGCACAGCTGTATACGTCTAATGAATACATTGTTGCGCTAACAGGAAAGTAAAGACTTAGAAGGGCAAGAAAGAAACGAGAGGTTGAGCGGTTGAGAGATTGAACACTTCAATTGATTTTATTCTTACAGTAGAGCAGGGAGCATCAGCAAATGCGCATGCGTACATCAGTCTAGAGATATTACAGCGACATTTTGAACAGCTGTATCACGTTGTCAAACAAAAACAGACGTATCACTAATGCAACTCGTGCCTCTCTCCTTTATGTGATATACCTCCAAAAGCTCTCTTGATAACGTATCACCACTCCTGCAAATTATCTTAATCTCATGCAGTAGTGCTTACCTGCCAAGCAAACCACGCAATGTGCAGGTAAATGGCCATTACCTTTGTTAATTATAGTCAATTCATGCTCCCATGCCCGGTCATTGACATATCTCCCCGTTTGGTCCACGTAGGACTGCCCATATTTCAGCGGTATGTCGTATATATATACAATGCCCATCCCACATTTCATGTACAGTCTGGCGTCGTTTTTCTGGCATCCTGACTTTTTGCCAACATGGTTTATGCGCGGACACAGTCCAGCCAACTTCTGTGGCGACGAGAAAACAACTGGCAGACCAAACCTATTTGCGACTTTCTTTGAATTGTGGGAAAGTTTGTGGACGTATGGCACCACTGTGGGTTCACATCATTTTCAGTCAGGGCTAGGCATATGCTTTTTTCCCTTCACCTTCTGGAGCAATGCTTTTGTCTTCGAGTCTTCCTAAGGAAAACAGCCCTCCAGAAACAACTCACTCAGAAGATGGGGTACGATCAAAGAACGAAATCGAGGCTGCCAGCACAACCAGTACACAGAGTATTCACCAGGAATTTTCGGCCAGGTCCAAGCTGGATTCCCGCTGTAGTCACCAGGCAACACAATTCACAGGTGGAGCTACAATTGGATGATGGGCGACAATGGACCCGGCATCTCGACCATGTAGCCACAACCGATGCCCAACCAGCACAACCGTCAGAGCTTCAGCCCTTCTACCGCACGTTCAGAACCACATTTTACTTTATCCTCAGGGACCCGAGGTACAACTGACAGTGGTTTACCCGAAGCAGCCACAAGCTTGGAGGGTCAACTACTACTATCCGACGAGCCCTATCAACTGGAGGCCAGTGACACCATAACATCAACATGCACCGATTGCTCGCCGGCTCCTTCCACACCTCGGTTTCGTCAGAGCACTAGGAAATGCCTTCCAGTGCTTCGGTTTTCTCCTTGAGCTGTAACTGCTTATATGCTGTTTATCTGTTACGTTAAGGGGGGAGGAAGTGTAGTAACTGACACAACCAGGGGGCGCACGATGTACAAATAAAAGCAGAGCGTATGACCTGTGCGGTCAGTGTGCCTACGCCCGTCACAGCGGCTACTGTGTCTTCATTGCCGTGCGCTATGGCCACGGGTCCAGTCATCACAAAGATGCAAATGAACATTTTATTTATCCTGCAAGTAAAGAAATGAGTACTTACACACAAGTGAAGTGTACTGTAAAATAAAGAGCAGTGGGGCTGTGGCTAGAGAGAACGACAACGAGAGAGAAAAACCTTGTTTCGGTACTCGATCGGCTGTACTACCTCTCGCTGCTCTATCATTCTAGTCGCAAATGCTTACTGCCCAAAGTGCTTCGCGACATTTGGTGGAAGGTGCTGGAACTTTTGCAGACCTGGAACTCCAAAGTCGGACAATCCCTGTCACATGTCCGCCGCCTAAGGAGACAAGTCCTACCGATCCACCCCAGGCACCACCTCCGGTCATCTGTCCTGGTGCGCCACACCAACGGGATCCTCCCATATTCAATGGCACTGATGATCATGATGTACAGGACTGACTGTCATCGTACAACCTAGTGAGTGCCCACAACAAATGGACTGAAGCTGACAAGCTTGGTTACGTACCATTTTAACTTTCCAGGGTCACCCATCTTTGGTTCTGAAACCATGAGGCTGACTTTTCCACCTGGACAGCATTCCGAACGACACTTCAAGCAGTCTTCAATCGCCCTGCTGTGCAGAAACTTTGGGCTGAACAACAGCTTCGCTGTCATGCACAACAAAAGGGCGAAACCTTTACCAGCTACATTGAAGATGTAGTTGACATTTGCCAGCGAATCAACCCAGATATGACCGAAGATGACAAGGTCAAGAACATCTTGAAAGGCATAGAAGATGCCTTCCGAATGCTCTTGGCAAAGAATCCTCAGATGGTCAAAGACCTCATAACGCTTTGCCAGAGCTATCAGGAGCTACGCAAGCTATCAGGAGCTACGCAAACAACGACTTCCTACGCGCCGAGCTCTCGCTCTGGACGTCGCGCTTTCAGCTCTGAGTGATGGTGTCAGTGCTGCCCCTTGCAGTCCAGCAGTCTTCGACCAAATCAAGCAATTTGTGCGAGAAGAAGTGGCACACCAGCTCTCTCTTCTGCCAGTCAGTCCAGCGTCAGAGTCGCCCTCGTCTCTCGATCTCCGTCAGGTGATACAAGAACAAGTCACTAACATCGTACCACTTGCTCATCAACCGCCTCCTATGCCTGTTCCACTTATGTATGCTTTCGTTGTCGTGAATCCAAGGCCTCTGTCTCAGCTACTCAACCTAGACTTACCAGTGCCTTTCCCTCACCTCTGCAAGCAGCTGCAACATATGCATTTACAAGCAGCTACTGGCCGCCATAGCAGCCCGTGCCCCCCCCCCCCCCCCCCACTACCTCACCAATATTTCCATAAGTCTCCGCCCGCTATTCTCAATCTTTGGTGCACCCATGACAACCGGCCTATCTGTTATTCGTGCAGCTTACCTGGGCATGTAGTACAGCTTTGCCGCCGACGCAGATGGTATCCTTCGGATTCACCGAGGACACAAAGCAATGATTCCGACTCTCCGTCCCCATTCCACTACTGCCGCTCAGCCCTTCAAAGCCTTTCCTCCTGCTTCCCGAACCTTCAATACCCATCGGTCTACGTCTACCCATCGGTGTTCTCTGTCACCGCTTATCCGTTGCCCTGAAGCTATCCGAAAGGAAAACTAAGGACCACAGTTCCGGAGGCAAGAACTGCGATCTCAACGAACTCTTCAAGACCTCATTTATTTCCTGCGACGTCCTTGAAGTTTATGCAGAAGACATTGCTGTTCATGCGCTTGTAGACACGGGAGCAACAATATCAGTGATTTCGGACCAGCTTCATCTTAACCTTAGAAAAGTAGCGACGCTATATTCTGCCATTTCATTATTTACAGAAAGGGCTGCGCCGATTGAACCCTTAGGGAAGTGTACCATGCGTGTTGTTATAAGCAGTGCTTTATACCATGTTGAGTTCGTTGTTCTGCATCGCTGCTCCCATGCCATGATTTTAGGATGGGACTTTCTGTCCTCTCATCATGCAGTTATAGATGATGCCCGTGTTGAACTCGCGCTGTCGCCATTTGACAACAACGTTTTTGAATATACTGATGACACTTCCGGTCGTGTGTTCGTCACCGCCAACACCGAGATTTCTCCATACCCTGTCGCACTTGTACCCGTTTCCTGCATTGGGTTTTCCGACTCCGCAGTTGTTTTCACGCCGTCTAAGCTTGTTGCTTACCATCCTTCCTTCTTGCTTCCTTTTGCCCTTCTTGCCATTCGACAAGGTTCCAGTGCACTTTATGTATAGAGCTTGTTTCCTTGTCCTGCAAGCCTGCTCCACGATGAGTGTCTTGGTTATGCTGACGAAATCAAACCAAGCTTCCTTTACGATTTTCCTGACGATCCGGCTTCTCCTCCGGTTGACACTCTGGCCCAGCATTTTCCCGGTGTATTGATCCCAACCTAACTCCAAGTCTGCTCGCCCAAATCGTCGATCTCCTTGACCACTTTCACACGTCATTCGACCTACAACAATCTCGCTTAGGCCATAATTCCACTGTTGTCCATCACATCGACACCGGCAACCATGCGCCTTTACGCCACAGGTCGTATCATGTATCCACCACGGAGCGTAGTGTCATCGCTGACCAAGACGGAGACATGCTCCAACGCGGCGTCATACAACCTTCGCACAGCTCCTGGGCTTCTCCTGTAGTGCTGGTCAAAAAGAAAGATGGCACAATTTGCATTTGCGTGGGCTACTGGCAACTCAATAAGATGACCCGCAAGGAAATTTATCTACTACCCTGTATTGATGACGCGCTAGACTGCCTCCAAGGCACCAAATTCTTGTGATCTTTAAACTTACAATCCGAGTACTGACAAGTGCCAATGGCCGAGTCAGACAAACGGCCTTCATCACACCTGACAGTTTAGTTGAATTCACCGTGATGCCATTTGGCCTGTCTAGTGTGCCTGCCACATTTTAAAGAATGATGGAAAATATCTTGTCCGGCCTCAAATGGCAGATATGCCTCTGTTATCGGGCGACATTGTTATCTTTTCACCAGCCTTTCCTTCCCACATACTTCGACTTGAATGCATCCTCAAGTGCATTGCCGATGCTGGCCTCTAGCCTAACTTGAAGAAGTGTCGCTTCGCTACCCTGGTCATCCTTGGCCATGTCGTGTCGAAAGAAGGTGTACTCCCCAATCTGGCAAAACTACAAGCTGTTGCCCAGTTTACGTGACCAACGACCTTGAAAGAACTGCACAGCTTCATCGGGTTAGCGTCATACTTTCGCCGTTGCATCCGCAATTTTGCCACCATAATAGCACCTTTAACGCAGCTTCTTCGTGGTGGCCACAACTTTTCGACCTGGTCGCCGGATCGCGATGTGCATTCACAAAGCTGCGTCGTCTCTTGACATCACCACCAATCCTGTGCCATTTCGACCCAAGCGCTCCAACTGAAATACACACGGATGCCAGTGGAGTCAGCCTTGCGGCTGTTCTCACTCAGAGAAAGGCTGGCTTCAATGAGTACGTCGTCGCCTTCACCAGTCATGCACTGACTAAACCTGAATCAAACTATTCTGTAAAATAAAAAGAATGCCTGGCTATAATTTGGGCCATAACCAAATCCTGGCCGTATCTCTATGGCCGCCCATTTAACGTGATAGCTGATCACCATTCGCTGTGCTGGCTGTCATCCTTAAAAAACTATCCGGTCTTCTTGCTTGATGGGCCCTTCGACTGCAGGAGTACGACATTCGAGTGCTGTACCGTTCTGGCCAAAAACACTCAGATGTGGATGCGTTGTCTTGTTCGCCACTAACAGACAAGGTTACCTCCCCGAAGGCCTTATTGTCCGAGTCTTCCCTTGCTGCCACGGACATTCTTCTGGAGCAGAAGAAAGACCCATGGATTGTGTCCATGCTGAGTTTCTTGTCCACCCCATCGACACCCACTACTGATCACGTATTATGTCCCCAAGCAAATCATTTCTCCATTAACAACGGGCTCTTGTACCGTCGTAACTACCTCCCAGACAGCCACAAATGGTTGCTTCTCATCCCTCGGCATCTGCGTTTGGATATTTGTGCAGCGTTCCACAATGACCCCCCAGTGCGCGCATGCAGGTGTACTCAAGATATACGTGCGTCTACGCCTTCGTTATTACTGGCAGGGGATGCATCGATTCATCTGTCGTTATGTCCACTCCTGTCTCATTTGCCAATGCTGCAAAGATTCCCCTCGTCATTCAACTGCCGCATCGCAGCCTTTGCCCAGCATGTGCTTTTGATAGAGTAGGCACTGACATTTACGGACCTCTGCCAACCACATCAGACGGCAATCGCTGGGTAATCATGACCATCGACCATCTTGCACGCTAAGCGAATATGTCCACTTTGTCCAGCACTTCTGCACGTGACGCAGCCTGGTTTCTCCTGCGCCGCATCATTCTTCGCCACTGAGCTCCCAGGGAATTACTCAGTGACAGAGGCCGCGTCTTCCTCTCCGACGTCATTGAGGCTCTTCTCAAAGAATGCCACATCAACCATTGCACCACTACAGCATATCATCCGCAGACTAATGGCATGATCGAGTGCTTTAACCACACTCTTGCTGACATGCTGGTCATGTACATTGCATCCGACCAAAGCAAATGGGACCATGTTCTACCATTTCTGACCTACGCTTACAATACCACCACGCAGACTACCACGAGATTTTCGCCCTTCTTTCTCCTGTATGGACGCGAACCTTTTTCCACAATGGATACTATCCTTCCGTACCGGCCTGACTCCACGAAAACAACTACCCTATCCGAAGCTGCTGCATACGCTGAAGAGTGTCGCAAGCTATCCCGTGTATTTACGTCAGAAGACCAGCTACGCCAGAAGCACCATTGAGAAACTTCCCATGCTCCTGTATCCTAAGCTCCTGGCTCACTAGTGTGGCTTTGGGTTCCAGCCCCTACCCCTGGACTGCCACCGAAACTCGCGTCGAAGTACCAGGGCCCATACCACATGATCAAACATCTCCAGTCAACTATATCGTGGAACCCCTTGAGCTACCTTTGGATCATCGCTGCCAAGGACGCGAAATTTTCGCATGTCCAGCGTCTCAAGCCCTACTATGATCTACCTGTAGGACGCCAGGACGGCTCCCTTTTCCGCGGGGGAGATAACTGTACTGTAAAATAAGGAGATGTGGGGCTGTGGCTATGAGAGAGAGAAAAACCTTGTTTTAATGCTCGATCGGCTGTACTACCTCTCACTGCTCTATCGTTCTAGTCGCAAACGCTTACTGCCCAAAGTGCTTCGCAACAGAAGAAATGATCCCGTTCAAAGACGGCCGACGAAATGATTCTGTGTGCAGAAAATTTAGCTTGAAGTGCTGTGGCCGCGGCTCACAAGGAAACGATTGCCAGATGCTCTGCCACTGGCAAATTTCTTTTTTCCTTTTTCCAGCTCCAACCTTCAGGAGTTATTGGCTGTGAGCAGAACAAAACAGAAGTTACGAACCGGACATCAAGCTAATATATTGCTCACCAGCACTTCCTTGTGACCAGCAAGAACTTGGCTACTTAGCATAGCATGTTACAGTATGCGCTACAAAGTGCTTTGTGAGCATTGTGTCGCGTTTCATTTAGAAGCTCTAGTTGCAGTAAATGTTTGGCAGTGCTGGTTTGTGTGTGTGACCCGAGAATTAGCTTAATTACTGCATTCAAATATGCTATAATAAAATCATCAAGAGACCTAACTATTGGTTTGTATGCTCTTGGAGTTAATCATACATAATCAAACAATGCAAAAATTTGTTTCAAATTTTCACCAAAAACAAGTTTATTTATAGTATTGTCAAAAAACACTGTTAACTTATATTGCAAGCATGTCTCATACATAACAGCCTCAATACAGACAAAGGAATTGAACCAAAGGATTTTAGTTGTACAGATATCAATATTTGTTCCATTGTATTTTACATCCCTTCAAGCCAAACCTTTTCTCCTGTGCATTCCGTGGTTTAAGAATACAGCCTGCACAACTTGCCATTCGCATACAACCCCTATATACTAGCTGTTCCGCAAAGTAAACTTTTGCCTTCCTCGCTTTAGGAGAACTTACGAAGAGCTATTTCATGCTTGTCCTCGTAGAATCAAGTTACCATGTTTACCGAACTAAACAGTGCTAGGAGCTATTATATTTTTCCACCTCAAACGAGGAAACAAACAGCTAACGGACAAGGCAAGTACACTGCCTTTGCAAATGACAGAGCTCCGCTGCATTTAGAAATTTGTAACTGCCTGTGATATAACTGTGAAGATGGTTTCCATTTTACATAGGATGTTAAATGTGCCAAAGCTCCATGGCAATACGGCCGCAATAGAGCAACAAGTGCGCCCCTTGTGACGGGCCCCCGACCCCAGCGGCAACCCATTTGTCCTCATTAGGTGGAGAAGCACTGAAGTACGCTTTTCACCCATCGGACGGCACACCTACCTCAGTAAAACAAGTTCTTGGGCAAGTTGGTCACTTATTGCAGGCATAACAGCAGTGCCAAAAAATACACACAATAGAAAGGAAAACTGACAGGCACTGACAATCGCTGCACTCACAACTGATTTTATTCCACGAGAAGAAGTTCTATAAAGAAGTTCCATAAAGGCTGCGTCGCACATGCGCGTTGGGAGACAAAGAATGCATGCCACCACAACACCCCACAAAGTACATCTTACCTTCTTGCTGAGAAAGGGTGACTTCTTTTCATGGAATAAAATCAGTGGTGAGTGCAGCGATTGTCCGTGTCTGTCAGTGTTCCTCTCTTTTGTGCGTGTTTTTTGGCACTGCTGTTGTGCCTGTCGAGCCACCATACCGCTGATAGCGCGAGTGCGGCTTTCCGTTGACACAGCACTGCCATCTTGGTATTGCAATAAACATAAATGATTCTGATGGTCACAACACTGTATTTCTCTATGCAGAAGTAAAAGCAACAAAAGTAAGCGCGATAAGGAAAACCCAGCTTCAGAATTTGTTACTGCAGTCACATGGGATGCAGGAAGTGCTCCTATTGGTTGACACAAATTTGAACCACTGGCACGCTTGTTTCATGCCCTTTTTGGCAGCTACGCATTTTGCATGTTCCAAGGCAAACATTTCAAGATCTGCCTCGTTATCTCAAGTTTCTTTCGTAGCCACATCTTAGCTGCTACATGGTGGTGATAGGGACATGATTTGCGCAAGATCAGGGAATCTGTTCGCTTTTTGCTTTGTTTTTTTGGTGGCGAAGCTACTTCGTATTGCGCACTAAAGAAGAGATAAGGTTACCCGTGGACACGAATGTACCAATGTAGTACTGTCACTGACGAGGAAAGAATGGGTCACATGTGACTGCCGGCTCCTGATAAAGTTAAAAGTTGTTTGAAAACGGCTGGCAAGTTGCATGATATTGCCCAAAGCAAAAGCTTTCTTTTTTTGCAGGGGAGATGTGCAGGAGTGGTGTCGCGACGGAGTGACATAGGTCGCCCTGACACCAGGAATGCAATGGACGTATTGTCGCAGCCACTATGCCGGCCTGACAAGAAGCTACCGATGAGTCAGGGCTTCCTCACCGGTGCTGCCAAGGATAGCATGGCGGCTTGAGTGTCTGTACTGTCATATTGAAGTGACAGTGAACAACCGCAGTGGCACAACGCAAGTCATGAAACTAAATGTTTACTAATTGAACCTGTGGCCAGCAAAAGAATTACGGTAACACTCAGCACGATGATAGCAACAAGCACACTTGTTGATCGCCGAAAATCTGATCTGTGGGTTAAGCACATTGGCGTTTATACAAGACTCGTCAAAGGTTCCAGTGTAATTGCTGGTTCTCGTGTGCCTTCCAGAAAGTACTACACAATTCGTGTCGCTGATTACACAAGTTTCGGCGACAACAAACACTGGATAGAACCAGCGATAACATTATAGAAACTTCCAATACAGAAAGGCGTGTCTTGCACTGACCGATAACATCACAGAGATTGGCTCATGAAAAACAGTCACCAAAAACAAACAATTTATGTGCATGTCAGCATTATCTGCCTTGGTGCGAAAGGCAGCTTGCAGCCAGAACTTCTGAAAAACTTGTATCATCCCAAAATTTGTATCATGCACGATTGTATCATTGAGATTCTACTGTAGATACTGTAAAGTGCTTGAAGTATCCTAGGAATGCTGACTGCATTAATAACAAAGCCTACCAGCACAGTCCCACAACCTGCCTCTTCACCATCACATGACCGCATGAGCCTTCTCAAGCAAGTCCACTATATTAATGAGGATAGCCCCAACATCACTACAGTCACTTCACACTTAAAATCAAGGTTCAAGTCTCAGCTTGCCTCTAAGCCTCAGCTTGCTTGTGGCTATGAATGCAAAGCCCTAATTAGCATCATTCTGCTCACTTCTAAGTAAACGGAGCATTGTCATAACATGGTTAGAAGAAAACAACATAAGTGTCCTTTTTCCAGCAGTTTAAAGAGGCTTAATGATCTGTCAGGGAAACAACTAGACAAAAATGGAAAAGAAGAGATGATCACAGGCACTGTCTATTAATTGAAGCTTTATTGCAAACAATTTAAAGAGGGTTATTTCCCAGATGCTTAAGAACCATTGAATGGCACTACAATTAAAGGCACATTTTTCTATATGCATGCTTTGAACCAATATTTTTCTTCTTGGTTAAATCTGCAAATGTTTGTTTGCATTTCTTTGTGGCAGCAACTCCATATACACAATTCCTGTTGATGTTTGTTGAACCATTTTTTTTTCATCATTTTATCCTATATTTAGGCTTCCTATAATAATGCCTCCTTGGCTCTGTAGGTACCACAATGAAATAAATATTTCTGGAATCTTTTATTACAGGAGTATATGAATCAAGATTTTTTGTCACCTAAAGATGTATCATTTATGTGGCAAAATTATACAAGCCTCCACAGAGATTTTGAAGCTTGAAGTTCAGGACACCTTAGAAATGCAACATGATTTAGTTTGTTTTTGTTTGTCGTTTTCCTTTTTGAATATTTTGCGCCTTATAACAAGAGAAACACCTTTCAAGTAATTCTGCTACTGCTATTTACCCCACAATAAACAGCAGCATTGATTACATGATGTTAAGGAAAGGAAGAAGCGTGCGTCTTTTTACGGATGGCTTTTGATGGCTGGGCCAACAAGTGTAGAGCAGCGATTAAAAAACTACCCTCTTCCTCGTCGTCTCTCAGGCCACCATCATAGTCCTATTCTTCACACATTACCGACTGTGACCTCACCCCCGTCGGAAAAAGCACCTTATTGGTGCGGCTCATCTGTCCGAGAAAGGTAAGGTTTGAGACGGCTGACGAGGATGATGTCAGAGAGAGGTGAAGGCACCGTGACATCCAGCGGAGACACTTCATATGTGACAGGGGTCACCTGGCGAAGGATGCAGTAAGGGCCATAGTATCGCGAGAGGAATTTCTCCGAAAGACCAACACGCCGGGTTGGATACCAGACTAGCACAAGAACACCTGGTTCGTAATGCACGTCGTCATGGCGCTGGTCGTAACGGCACTTCTGGTGTGTCTGTGAAGCAGAAAGGCGAATGCAGGCAATCTGGCGTGCTTGGGTCGCTGTGGTTATGACATCCCGAGTGTACTCTGTCGGCGAGTCGAGCGTGGTCAAGAGGAGTGTCTCGAAAGGCAAAGTTGGCTCACGGCCGAAGAGGAGATAGAAGGGGGAATAGCCTGCTGTGTTGTGGCGCGTGGAATTGTAGGCGAACGTGACAAATGGTAGAGCAATGTTCCAGTCGCAATGATCAGAGAAAACACACATTGCTAGCATGTCAGTTAATGTGCGGTTCAGGCTTTCGGTAAGACCGTTAGTTTGAGGATGGTAAGCGGTAGTAAGTTTGTGTTTAGTAGCACATGATCGAAGTAGGTCGTCTATGACTTTGGAAAGAAAGTATCTGCCACGATCGGTGAGAAGTTGGCTAGGTGCACCGTGGTGCAAGATAACGTCATGAAGCAATAAATCAGCGACGTCTGTAGCGCAGCTGGTCGGTAGGGCTCTAGTAATGGCATAGCGAGTTGCATCCGTAGTGACGGCAATCCACCTATTTCTGTCATTTGATATAGCGAATGGTCCAAGAAGATCAATGCCAACACGAAAAAAAGGGTCAGCCGGTATATCCAATGGCTGCAGCAGTCCGGCAGGAGGCACAGCCGGTCTTTTCCGGCGTTGACACGACTCACATGCGGCAACATAGCGCCGAACGGAGCGGTTGAGACGGGGCCAGAAAAACCGTCGCTGAATTCGGTCATAGGTCCGCGCAACGCCAAGATGTCCAGCGGTGGGAACGTCGTGCAGTTGCTGCAGTACAGTCTGTCGCAGATGAAACGGAATGACGGTTAGGAGCTCGGTACCGTCGGGGTGCATGTTGCAGCGATACAGGATGCCATTTTGTAGTACGAACATGTGAAGGGATGGGTCAGACGGATCAGAGAGGAGGCGTTCGATAATGGGGCGTAACGACTCATCGCGTTGTTGTTCAGCGCCAATGTCTTGCAAGGCAAAGAGCAAAAGAACGCAGATCGGTGCGACATCCACTAAGCCATCCGGTACATCGACAGGATGATGAGACAGGCAGTCGGCGTCCTGATGTAGACGACCTTACTTGTAGACCACAGTGTATGTCTATTCCTGCAGCCGTAGGGCCCAGCGACCGAGGCGTCCGGTGGGATCCTTGAGGGAGGAAAGCCAACAAAGGGCGTGGTGGTCGATTGTAACTGTAAATGGCCGACCATATATATAGAGTCTGAACTTGCCCACCGCCCAAATGAGGGCGAGACACTCGCGCTCAGTAATCGAATAATTGCGCTCTGCGAGAGAGAGGAGGCGGCTGGCGTAGGCGATGACGTGGTCGTGCCCACATTGGCGTTGAGCTAAAACTGCGCCGATGCCGTAGCTACTACCGTCAGTGCGGATTTCTGTTGGAGCGGAGGCGTCAAAATGGGCGAGAACAGGAGGTGTGGTGAGCAGCGTGATGAGCTGCGAGAAAGCAGACGCTTGTTCAGAGCCCCAACAGAAAGGAACGTCTTTCTTCAGGTCAGTCAGGGGACGGGCAACATGGGCGAAATTTTCCACATACCTGCGGAAGTACGAGCAAAGGCTAATAAAGCTGCGAACATCTTTGGCACAAGTTGGTGCAGGGAAATTCTGCACAGCATGAACTTTAGCGGGGTCGGGGCGAATGCCTGACGAATCGACCAGGTGTCCGAGCATGGTTATTTGGCGGTGACCGAAGTCGCACTTGGACGAGTTGAGCTGCAAACCAGCGGTGCGAAAAACAGAAAGAACAGATGAAAGTCTTACAAGATGAGTCGCAAAAGTTGAAGAGAACACGATGACGTCATCCAAGTAGCACAAACAGATGGACCATTTCAAACCACGCACGAGCATGTCCATCATCCGTTCAAAGGTTGCCGGGGCATTGCACAAGCCAAAAGACATTACCTGGAACTGATATAGGCCGTCTGGTGTGACGAATGCGGTCTTTCCACGGTCCATTTCATCCACGGCAATTTGCCAATGTCCAGAGCGAAGGTCTATAGATGAAAAATAAGTGGCACCGTGGAGACAATCCAGAGCATCGTCAATGTGGGAAAGTGGATATACATCTTTCTTGGTGATTGTGTTTAGATGACGATAGTCAACGCAGAATCGCCAGCTGTTATCCTTCTTTTTGACGAGAACAACAGGGGACGCCCACGGACTGGAAGAGTGTTCAATAATCCCTTTGGCAAGCATCTTGTCAACCTCGCTCTGGATAACGTGTCGCTCAGAAGGCGACACCCGGTATGGGCGTCGGCGAACAGGTGCTGCATCGCCGGTATTTATACGATGCTTCACGACCGTAGTTTGACACAAAGGGCAATTGTTCAGGTTGAAAATGTTGGAATAGGACTCGAGGAGGCAACGGAGCTCTGCGGCTTGTTGGGTCGAGAGGTCCGGTGCAATCATCTTTGTAAAGTCGTCGGTCGGGGCTGATGTGGACGGCGGAAAGTGAGCATTGGTCGAAGACGGCGCAACAGATAGAGCGGAAAAGTGGCACTCGTGCGTCGGTGACAACGTGGCAAGAGACATGCCTCGAGGAACTACTTGTGGGCACTGTCCGAAATGTAGGATGGGAAGACATGTCTGATTGTCCGCAACAGAAACGATGGTGTGTGGGAAGGAGACATTGTGAGAAAGCAGGACTGAAGTCGCGGGAGTAAGGACGTAGTCTCCGTCAGGTACAGGTGGGCAGGCTAAGACAGGGATGCAGGTTGCTGCAAGAGATGGCAGGCGTATAAAATCCGCGGAACAAAGCTGAGTTGGAGCTTGAGCAGAAAGGTCAACGGGAACAGGTAGGGGTAGGTCAAGTTGTACAACGCCGGCGGAACAGCCAATCAGAGCAGAATGAGTGGCCAGAAAGTCGAGTCCGAGGATCACATTGTGAGGGCAACGTTCGAGCACATTAAACGAAACGGACGTGTCGCGACCGGCGACACTGACACGAGCATACACATTCCATGCACAACCGGAGTTCCACCGTCGGCGACCTGGAGCAGTCGAGTCGGAGCAGGAGTCAGTACTTTCTTCAAGCGCGTTCGAAGCTCCGCACTCATAATGGAAATTTGGGCTCCAGTGTCGATGAGTGCTGTAACGGGCAAACCATCCACGCCCACGTCCAGAAGGTTCCGATTAGTAGGCGGGGTCAGCAGAGGAATTTCAGGCCGGTGCTCTAGAGCAGCGTCACCTCCAGGAGCTGCCCCAGTTAGTTTCCCGTCGGAGAGCGGTGACGGTAAGCTGGGGATGGAGAGCAACGCAGCTGGGGCGAACGGGAGCGGCGACTATGGGGTGATGGTGATCGGCTGGTCGCGGTGGCTCGGGCGTTGTCAGGTGCGGCTCCACCGAGGTTGTCAACCTCGGTGGAGAGGGATGGCCGGCGGGGATTCAGTGGGGAGCGGCGGTAGGCGGGAAAGCTTGGTCGAGAATGGGCTGGCCAGGAGCTTTGACAGTGGCGAGAGATGTGGCCCACACGTCCACAGTAAAAGCAGATGGGTCTATCATCATAAGTGCGCCATTCGGCCGGGTTGCGATAGCCCGGATATGGACCGTATCGGTTCCGGCGAACAGGGGCAGAGGCAGCAGACGAAGCAAGAGAGAGAAAGAGAGAAAACATTTATTTATCATGAGTTTGGGCGACTTCCTCGCAGGGTGGAGCCCTTAGCTCAGGGCCCCATTGGCTCGCGCCACTCCGCGTGCCTGCCGGATCAGCCGTCGCAGCTATTGCGGGTCTGAGCTGGTCAGCGCAGTCTCCCAGGAGGAAGGGGAAGGTGAAGGAATAAGGGAATAGCCCTGAGGGTGTGGGCACTCCCAGGTGCAATGATATACTGTGGGCTTTGCTCCACAATAGGGACAGTATGAGGGATATTGTGTGGGGTGGAAGAGGTGAAGATAAAAGAGGCAGGGAAATGACTTAATTTGAAGCTGTCGCCACGCGATGGCATCTTCTCGATTAAGGGAATTATGTGGTGGAGGGAAGTGTCTGCTGGTATCTCTGTAATATTGTAGAGTTTCAGTGTAGTTCAGTGGTTCTGTCGGTGCGTTGTCCGAGTTGGACAGCTCTTCCAATGGCGCCCGGTTAGCAAGCTCTCGGGCTACCGCATTAGCGCGTTCATTACCATGGAGAGAGGCGTGTCCAGGTGTCCAGACGATACGCACCCTGTGTAACGCTGAGGGGTGTAATGATGTAAGGATGCGGTGTGTGTAGGGTGTCTTCCTCCCTTGTGCCAGTCCTGCAGGTGGTCTGAGAATCAGTGACCACTGTGATAGGTCCATCCGGCGCCGGCATGGTTGAAGCGTGTATGATGGCTAGGGCAATAGCAGCCTCTTACGCCGTACCACTGTCCGCAGTGTTGAGCGTGGCCAAAGGTCTCAGAATGTCTGCATTATCTAGTACGACTAGACATAGGGCACGTTTTTGTGGGTAGCGGGCCACGTCGGTGTATAGGACTGGAGTGTTTGATTTGTCATCGCCAAATAGGCGAGCCAGGGCTTGTGCTCTTGCTTTTCGTCGACCTTTATAACGGTCAGGGTGCATATTCCGGGGAATTGGGGCCACGTGAATTTTGTTGCGAATGCTAAGCGGAAGGAGTTTGCGGTTTTCCTGTTGTGGTTTTCTTGGTATTTGGTATCCTAGCCGGGATAGAATGTGGCACCCTTGCATTGTTCGTTGCAGACGTTGCAATCGGCTGTTAAAATGACCTTCAACTAGTTCGCGGATGGTGTTGTGCACCCCGAGTCGTAGTAGGAGCTGCGTAGACGCATGTTGGGGTAGTCCCAGCACTGCCTTTAGTGCCGTACGGAGGAGGGTGTCCATCTGGTGCATCTCAGTCTGAGTCAGATTATGATAGGGGAGGTGGTAGGTTAATCGGCTAATTATGAGGGCTTGCACGATTCGGAGTACGTCTTTTTCTTTCAGTCCTTGTCGGCGGTTTGTAATGCGCTTTATCATGTGCGTTATTTGGGTAACTTGTTGGCGGAGCACGTGTAGGGTATGTGTGGCCTTCCCGTTGTGTTGTATGTGAAGTCCTAGTACACGTAGTCTGTCTACCCTTGGAATAACGTTGCCATTGAGATGCAATGTGATGGCTGGTGGAATATCGTCCTTGTTCCGTTTTTTTAATACAAGCAGGAGCTCCGACTTCTCGGCTGCGCATGTGAGTCCTCCGGCTGTCGCATACTCTTGAACTATATTTACAGCTTCCTGTAGTGCATCTTGAATGGCGCCGTCTGACCCTGTGGTCACCCAGATTGTAATATCATCGGCGTACAGGGCGTGCTGCACGTTCGGAAGTTTGTCGAGGAGTGGTGGTAGCTTTGCCATCACCACGTTGAACAGGGTAGGTGAGAGAACCGAACCCTGGGGAGTCCCTCTGCCGGAAAGTTTTATGATATCCGACCGAATATCACCTAGGCCGATTGTGGCTGTTCAGTCAGATAAAAAGGCTCGGACATAATCATAAATGCGCTTTCTGCATTGGGAGAATGCAAGGTTGTTTAGAATGAGGTCATGTGAGACGTTATCGAAGGCTCCTTTGAGGTCCAACGCCAGAATGGCTCTTGTTTGAGCTTTACTTGGAGCATCCACAACATCCTCCTTAAGTTGTAGGAGTATGTCCTGCGCAGACAGACCTGGTCAATAGCCGAATAAGGTATTGGGAAAGAATTGGTTCGCTTCGAGGTGAGGCTGGAGGCGATTTAGAACTACGTGCTCGAAGAGTTTGCCAATACACGAAGTCAAGGAAATGGGTCTGAGATTTTGGAGGGGCAGTGGTTTCCCGGGTTTTGGAATTAAGGTGATATCGGCGTGTCGCCATTCCTGTGGAAGCGTTCCGTTTTGCCAATTGTCGTTGTAGTATGCAGTGAGTTGTCGTATGGCCTGGTCGTCGAGGTTGCGTAGCAGTGCATAGTGAATGCCGTCTGCTCCGGGCGCCGTGTTTCGTCTTATGCCGTGTAGGGATGCTCTCACTTCTGTCTCTGTAATATCGCCGTCGAATTGGGTTTCTTCCTCGTGTGGATAGTCTTTGTACTCCGGTCGGTGGCCTGTAGCAATGTATCTTTGTTGCAGTGTTTGGAGGAGTGCGTCATCATTCATTTGTTCTTTGTGGATTATAGTGCGGACTGTGTTCGTTGTGTGCGTTCTTGTGTGCGTTGGGTCGAGTAGTGCTCTGAGGAGGGGCCACGTTTTGGAACTACTTAGTGTGCTATTAAGGCGGTCGCAGAGGTTGTGCCAATTGCTATTAGTGAGGCTGGTGGCATATTCTTCAGCTTCTGCTGTGATCCGGGCGATTCTTTGTTTCAGCCTATGGTTGTGCCTCTGCCTCTTCCATCGTTTGGTTGGGCCTCTTCGACGAGCATCCCAGAGATGGAGCAGATGTCTGTCCACATCCGGTGTCTCCGTTGTTGCAGTAATTTGCTTAGTAGCTGCTTTAAAATCTGCTTGTAGCTGTTGTGTCCACTCGCCTAGAGATGGCGGGTCGTGTTGTTCAGATTTGGTTCGGTTGTGCCGGAAAGTGTCCCAGTTCGTTATTTTAATTGAACGTTCTGGGGTGCGTATGGCCACTACTTGGACTTCTGTGGCCAGAATGCTGTGGTCACTGCCCAGATTCTCCATTAGGTTGTTCCAGGAGCATTGAGTCAACCCCTTGACCATTGTTAGGTCAAGGCAGGTATCCCTACTTACACTGTTACCCGTTCTAGTTGGTTTGTCAGGTTCTGTCAGCAGAGTGAATTGATGAAGGTTCATGGCGTGGGCTAGACGGCGGCCTTTTGGAGTATCTGTTTGGTACCCCCAGGCTGGGTGGGACGCATTGAAATCTCCCAGAATAATTAATTTTTTGGCTTGTTTACTGGTGGTCGAAAAAAGTTGTCCGAAGTCGTCTCGTCGCGATTTGGGTGCACTGTAGATATTAAGTAAAAACAAGCTGGTTTCATATCGATTCCTAGGTACAATATCTAAGAGCACATGCGGAATGTGGGAGCTGTCGAGCGTGTGCTCTATCACTGTGATTTGCTTGGACACAAGGGTGGCAGCTAGTGGTTGTTTGGTGGTGTCATGCTTGTCAGTGTATGTATTGTATCCAGTGAGTGTGGGAGTGCAATGTACTTCTTGAAGTGCTACAACGTCTGGTGGGTGAGGACGTGTGGCTAGGAACTGTGTGAGGGAACCCTTCTTCCTTCGGTATCCTCTACAATTCCATTGCCACACCCGGAAGGTGGTGGTAGTGCGCCCCTTAGGTTTGCTGGCCATGATTGGTTGATACCGCCTCGCTGGTGAGGGCATGTGTTGTTGTACGAGCCGGACAGGTATAAGGGTGTGACCTTCGTGGTTCTCTAGTGGCGTTAGTGTCATGTGGAAGTGAGTCGTTTTGAAGCCTGAAAGTTGAGCTAAAAGTTGCACTGATGAATTGTTTCATGTCAGTCATGGCTGGTTGTATGACCTGTTGTAGCATGTGCTTGACATCAGCCATGATCTCTTCCTTCATTTTTTGCATCTCCGCTCTTAAAACAGTTGCCATTTCCTCTATCATTTCGCACACTTCTTGTTTGGTACAGGAATTGTGAGGGAGTTTCTTAGGTGCGAGTGTGTGTGTCTGGGTTAGTGGAAGCGTCGCTGTGGGAGACAGTTTGTTTTGTTTGTTTGTTTGCTGTGCGGACGGAGGTGAAGGAAGGGAGGAGGAAAGAGGGGGAAACTGCGCTGATCAACTCAGCGCTGTCGCCTTCCTGGTGTGATGGTCTGGCGTTTTCGTCCACGCGGTCTGAGGTTGCTTCGGTGGCTGTTTCTGCTGCGTCAGGCTGCGGCTCCCAGATCGGCTTCGACCACGTGATTGCTTCTGGTCCTTGGACGGCCTGCAGACCCTGGACCTACTGCGACATCGGGACTGGCTGTGTCCCCGGGATCGGTAGCGAGGACGACCATGTGTTGCATCAGTAGTCGCAGGCGCCGCACTGTTGAATGTCGCTACCTTGCTGGACTTCTTGTCGTGATGGAGTTGTTGCTCCACCATTTTCTGCTGCTCTCGGAACACGTGGCTCTTGTTAAAGGGTTTGCGTTGCCTTACAGGACATCGAGAGTCAGTGGCGGGGTGCTCACCACCACAATCAAAACATTTCAGCGTGCAATCATGTCCTTCGGAGGGGTTGGAAGTTCCGCACGCAGCACACCGGGGTTTATCCGGGGTTGGGCAAACATCTGCTCGATGACCCGTGGAGAGGCACACGCTGCACAGCTGCTGTCGGGGTTTATGAATGTAGCACCGATATTCTGCTCCGTAATAGTAGATGTACCGAGGAACCAGAATGCCAGAGAACGTGATGATGGTGGTGGCCGCATTTCCCATCATTCTTGCATGCAGGACCTGAGCCATCGGTGATCGGATATTTGTCATCAGCGTTGTCGGGGTTGTGTTCTTTTCTATGCCAGAGATGACTCCTTTGCAGGAAGCATCCGGAGCAGCCACGTAGGCCTGAACCTCGTACTGCTTGTTTTCCAGGCATATAGACTTGATCAGCTGCAGTCTTGCCGCTAGTTCTTCATCCGGTGTGCTGACCACTGCGACGTTCTGCTCTCGGCGTATGCGGATGGTTAGCTGGTGGAGCGTGCTCTCATTTAATTGAGCCGCTGTGCCTATAGCTCTGGCTATAGAGTGCTGCGGCCACTCACCGAGATTCAGTCCATCTCTCGGTCAAAAGACCACTTTAAGGTTGTCGATCGGCAGCGGGGGCAGCTGCGAGTTCTTATTACGCAATGTTCGATGCAGGTGGTCCTGCTGTGTGGGTTCGGTGTTGGGTGGCAAGCTCGACGCAGCTTGGACCTGTTTCTTGCGCTTTCGAGCCACGAGAAACCAAGTCCCATCTTCGTTGTCTTGAGTCGGTTCTTCATCCATAGCGGCGGCTGGTGTGGTTTCATCCAATGCTGCAGCAGGCTGGGGGTCTCAGGGAGCCATCCTCACGGTAGCAGTGCAGTGGGCATGTGCGGAACGCGATGCTGTCGCGCTGTAATCGCGGCGCCTACGTTAGGCCTAGCGCTGCGGCCTGCTTGCCTCGAAATGTCCAAGGGCCGAGGTCTCACCGGATCTGGCAGATCTTGGTCTCAAAAGATTTCACCCGTGAAGATCCGTCGACTGGTGGTGGTAAGCACGTTGTAGAAACAAAAGATCAGCTGTGAGGTGTTCCAAGAGCCGGAGCTCATGCGGAGTTCGATCTTCACACGCGGTCTTCTTCTTCCTTTTTCAGACGAAGCAAAGTCAGGACGGCTGGCGGAGCAGATGGACGGAAGACCTACATTGGCAAGTTCTTGGCGAATGACCGACTGAATGAGTGACACAAGCGGCCTGGAATCGTCAAAGCACTGCGTCACAGGCGTGGCAAGAGACGCTGCTTCGATTTCTCGCCGAACGATACGTACGACGTTCTCGGAGGAGGTGGGTTCACGCGGTGGACAAATGTCTTCGCACGTCGATGAAACTGCGGTATTGGGTAGCCGCGTAAACTGTTGAACTATGCGGCGACTCTTCACGTCTTCAAAGCGGCGACATTCATTAATGATCTCATTGACCGTTGTTACATTCTTATAAACAAGCAGGTTAAACATGTCGTCTGCAATGCCTTTTAAGACGTGGCTGACCTTGTCTGCCTCTGTGATATTGTTATCTACTTTGCGGCAAAGAGCGAGGACGTCCTGGATATACGCCACGTAAGATTCAGTGGACGTCTGTACGCGGGTCCCAAGGTCCTTCTTTGCAGCACGTTGGCGGCCGACAGGCTTGCCGAACAAATCTCTAAGCTTCTGCTTGCACTGGTCCCAACTCGTAATCTCTTCTTCGTGTGTTTCGAACCAGACCCGTGCCATTTTCTTGAGGTAAAATATTATATTGGCCAGCATAAGCGTGTTGTCCCACCTGTTGTGTGCGCTGACCCGTTCGTAATTCTGCAACCTGTCATCGACGTCAATGTTGTCGATCCCGGAAAACACGCCAGAGTCGCGAGGCTGGGCCAGGATGACCGTCGGTGGCGACGACTGGGCCGTGGTTGGACTCTCTCCTTCAGATGACATGGTAGGTTACGTCCACTGCGGAGCTCCGTCTTGCGCAAGTGATTACCCCGCATGTCCACCAATGATGTTACAGAAAGGAAGAAGCATGCGTCTATTTACAGATGGCTTTGGTGGCTGGGCCAAGAAGCATAGAGCAGCGATAAAAAAACTACCCTCTTCCTCGTCGTCTCTCAGGCCACCATCATAGTCCTCTTCTTCACACATTACCGACTGCGACAATATTGACACGTGTACTTATCTTTATCGGGCGACCACGTTTCTGCCTAAAAAATGTTATCGCACAGCACGGGACGCCCCTGCATGTATCGAAGTTTATGGAATGTTGTTGATGCTTCTATCCGCTGTCTGTTGTCGCCGAACCTTGTGTTATCTGATCTCATCGCCTGACGCGAGTGGTGTAGAACTTTGTGGAAGGCGCGCGTGTCCCAACGGTTAGTCTGGAACATTCAACGACTGCTGTATAAAAGCCGACGCGCTTGACCCGCTGATCAGATTTTTCGAAGATCGCCGAGCGTGTTCGCCGCTATAGTTGTGCTATAAGTAAGTGTAGCCTGTTTTGTGGGCACAGGTTCGCCAAATAAAAGTTAGTTTTGTCGTTCACAGTATTGCTGCTGTGTTATTCAACGTCACCACCACGTGACAATAGGTTGCCTATTACACAGTCGCAAAGTCAGTGGGAGTACTGTGAGTGAAAGTTATGAAGACTATGTGTCTTCATTGTCATCATTGTTGTCACTGACTTTTCACTGCCTCGAAAACAAAGAATTAGATTAAGTGCTAGTGAATAGCATTCACCTTGCATATAAATCAATGAAATTTTAAGAGATGATAATGACGATGTATAAGGTGGTTTTGTAGCCAAGGGCCAGTAATAACCAAAGAGCGACAAAATTTTAAGAAGTCAAGGAGAGAACCTATTTTTAATGTCTTGAAGAATTGCCCGGTTGTGGTAAACCCACAAGGCCCTGCAATTATTGTGTTGGCGCATTTCTACAAGCACGCTTGCAGAAACTATTACCAGGTGTGTAGTATATTGCCGCTTTCAGATTGCATACTATTTCTAGGTTTTCCCTGCATACGTTTGTAAA
Organism: Dermacentor albipictus; assembly: GCF_038994185.2. Taxonomy (NCBI): domain Eukaryota; kingdom Metazoa; phylum Arthropoda; class Arachnida; order Ixodida; family Ixodidae; genus Dermacentor; species Dermacentor albipictus. Next base: position 5,394,460 of record NW_027225570.1, on the reverse strand, counting down.
AATTCACTGGCAGTCTATGACATCACAGGCTCAGACAAAAAAAAAAAGTGGTGGTTTTAAGCTTGCCAAGTCACTTTGCCAATCCATAATTTTTAACAACTATTATCAGCAAGCTATAATGCACTATCAGGTTTCACAGAGTGATGTGTCTCATGATATACCAACCACATGGCCAAGTTCCCACAAAACCAGCAAAGAATACTGCTATTTGCAGGTTGTGTACGTTCAGCTGAAAACTTGATTTGCTTCTGGCATACCACTGGTGTTTCCATAACTACTGTAGGTTCAAATTTTGCTGATTCAATACAACGGGAGTGAAAATTCTGTTTTCTTTTTGCCCGAATTCTTCAGAATGGACAAATTCCCTAAAAACTGCAGATTACCTCCCAATTACCTCGGTGTGTGACTATAGCTAAGCAAACTCATCTCAGCTGCATGTGCTTAGCCATACCGATCTTGTTGGCTGTGTCACCGTTGGCAGTGACGCGGTCCGCACCAACCACGACCGCATTGACCCTGCCCGTGGCCATTAGGGCAGCAGCCATGCTGTCACAGATGAGCGTGGCTGGAATGTGGTCGTGCAGCAGCTCAAAGGCCGTCAGCCGGGAGCCCTGGTTGTACGGGCGCGTCTCTGTGCAGTATGCGCGTTCCAGCCGACCACTCTCGTACAGCTGCCGCACAACACCTGCGCAAAGAGTTTTGCTATGTGCCAAACCCCGTGACTGCCAGAACCATGTGACCGCACTGTGAACACACACAATAATGCGCACGAAAATAAAAGTACAGGAAGCTGCTGACCAGCGGGAAGAGCTATGAGACAGAACAGCTTGAAAAAGCAACAGGCCCACATGTATCGTTACCAGCAGCACAGTTACATAATGGCATACCTTCTCAATGTAACAAACCCTTGACCACATTTTTAGCTGCACTGCACATTACCTGGCAGCATGGTTTATGTTGCTTTTGTTCTAGTGCAGTCATGTGAAGGAGAAACATGCTCAAGTGGAAATGACAGCAGCTTTCCAAGCGAATCCCAAAATAAAGCCAGAATTAGGGGGTCGGGACGGGTCCATTAATTTTGCCAAAGGGATACCATACGCACATGCAAGTATGCCAAGAGTTCTCCAAAGCTGAACCACACCAACTGCACCGCAACTGATGCCCACTAACAGGCCTGTGCCGCTGTACAAAGTGGGACAGAAGAGAGAAAAAAGAGAATGCTTGACTGGTGCCATGTGGAGAGCACAGTTATGTTCACTGCCACACTGGCAGTCTTTACTTAAGCTATGGCCATTCTTATGTACGGCAGATGGGATGATGCACAAACATACAATTGCAAGAACATAAGAGATCCTAATCTGGTGGAGTCCCCTTTGAATGTGTCCTGGCACTGCTGACAGTGCAGATGGACTACGCACTTTGGCGGTCACATAATTTTGTTCATCCACAAAAATGAAGACGTGTTCAACTATATACACATTCCCGATATTAGAGCAACATACCACACGTGTCAGCCACCCTTCATAGCCGACTAAACCGATTTGTCTTTGCTAGCATGTGGCATGGTTGCCATGAGTTTCAAAGAAGCAAGTGTTACAGTTTATCTTTGTGATTTTCTGGCGTCCTGTTTTCCTTTAATTGTTAATCAGCACTTGTATGTGCTCCCTATGAATATACGATGCAAGTTTTGTTTTTATTTGCAAAGCTGAAAATAACTGCCTCGATTGCTCTTTTAAGCAGGAAAACAGTAAGAAATTGGAACATGTGCTTGTAGAAACAAACATGCCTTACCAAGTGCAGTTCCGTAGCCTGCTGTGGCCAAACTGCCTGTGTTGCAGTGAGTGAGGATGCCAAGCTTGCCGACATTTGGTGCTTGGCAGTTTGCCACCATGTGTTCGGCCCCATGTTGGCCAATGGCACGATTTGCAGCCACATCAACAGCCAGCATGCCTTCTGCCTCGGCGCAGATGCTGCACAGTGACAAAGCTTTTGTCTTTGGAGAATTAATAAATAATTGCTTGGCAAATAAACAAGCACAACATATTGTTGTCATGTCAACATCTTGTACTTGTTGTACATGCGAAGAGCACTGATCAAGAGAATCAAAGATAAAGGAGGACAGTCTTTAATGCCAGGCTCTGAGTGCTTTAACTATGCACTTTAATATGCCAGTAGTGCCTTCAGATGCACTACACACACAGTATTTGTCACATATCCAAAGTAATCATCGTCCCATTTCCCAACTTAAGCATGTCAGTGCGCACGAATCATCACAGATAACACACATGCAACAGTGAGATGTGAGCAACTTAGACAGGTATCGCTTCCTGTGCACCTTAATTGTGCACAGCTGTGCTAAGTGCTCACAATGCCTTAAACAATTTTAACTGTAAAATGACCTTGTAGTTCGTAAAGACCGTCGGGCACCAGGACAGTGGTTTTTGTTAGGATTCCTGTCATTTTCTTCTATCTGCCAACATCCACTTCATGTGGCCATTGATGAAAATAATGTGCATGGCACAGTGTATCTAGTGGATTGCCTGGGCATGGTAACAGGATGAACACTTTGTGTTTTTGTCACTGGTTTTAACTTGCAGGAGTCATTGCAGAAGTGTAAGCTGCTGCCCTTTTTCTTAAGGCCATGCCCAAGCCTCTTCGAAGGCTGTCACAATAAAGCGTTTTCTTTATCTGCTTTTGTATTTCTTTCAATTCCTTCGGAGCCATGTGGTAGGGTTTCGTCTGACAGGTCTTCCAGTCTCTTTAGTGATTATTTGATGCTTGGTCAAAGGTATTTGCTAGACTGGGGCTTGTTTTTCTTTTATTCATTTTTTTTTTGCTCAAGACGAGTATCTATTTTCTTACCCGTTTTAATTTGTGGGCGCCAGCTGTGGGCACTAAGTGCGGTCAGCCATGGTGCCCGATATGTACGACACTGCGCAACGCAACACACGCAAATCCTCGACACCGTGAGCCACGTTGATGCACTGGTCATGGCGCAATCTACACCGCAAGCACTGGCCCTCGTAACCATGCTATTATGGCCCGACCTTCTTGTGATTCGTTTGTAAGTGCTTACTAACAAGATACTATCCACCAGGAGTGCCCATGAATTTGTGAACTTGTTTTTCATGGTGAAACCGTAAAACCTCGAATTAATGAAATTTGCTATTTAACAAAGCTTTTGCTGCGAGTACAACTTCGTTATATTGAGGTTAGACTGCATTAATTAATTTATTTATTCATATAACCTAAAGGCCCACTCATTCATCCTGCATGGTTTTTGACACACACGTATGGCGTCCATCTTATGTCTGATATTTCATATTCATATTCGACACCACTGGTTGTTGAGAGGTGCTGCCATCTCTATGGAAAAGCCCAAAGTCATCTGAAATAGTGTTTCCATTCACGGGGCACTCTGTTTGGCTTGTTGAACGCCGAGCCGAGTTGAACGCGAGGGCGTCATCTGCTACCTTCAAGGCATGCACAGACGAGATGCTACAGCTTTTTACGGACGCTGCTCTCGTGTTTCCAGTAGCCTAGATATAGCCCAGCATGGCTGAAGTTCAGATATCAACAGGTGTTTTTTCTTTTTTTGGCTTTGGTTGTAGTTGCCCTTTCAGTTGCTTCTCGTGTGTTCTTGTACACTAGGATATGCATAGCCGTGATTTCGGTATGGCCACGCACTGTGCCTTTTCTCACGGAAACTGCCCAAGCATTTCCTCTTCCGACTCACTTCTCATTCGCTTCTTCTTCCGAAGAAATGTGTTTCTAGGACAACAAATTGATAGCCATAAACACTGCTAAACGTTTTTTTTTTTTTTTTAAATCTCTTACTGTATAGTGTATATGCATACATACTATTGGTGGATGTAAAGAGTTTCGAGACAAGATATTGCTTGCAACAAAATTTTGCTGTATTCATGAGTTTTAAATCATTTCTTGCTACTGGAAACTGCAATAAAAACAGTAATTCACCACGAGGGCACGGTTCTTGCGAAAAAATTCGACCCTCCAAAGGTTAAACATGCATGTTGCTTAGGCAGTCGACAAACTTTCCCTACAGATTTAGGCAAACCTAATTACGGTGAAACCTCATTTCATATCATCTCATTTATTATGCCGCAAATTCCCCAGATGGGGTATTACATGAGGGATCGGTTTTAATTACAGTGAAAGTATGATTCCTGTCCCGCCTTGAATATGTACTTGGCGCGAACACGGCATAACTATGCACTAAACGGTAGTATGCACTAACCGCCATGTGCAAATTTGTGTCTCCTGATGTGCACCAATGCTACATAAAAAGAAATAACTGCGATGCTACTGTAACTTCTGGCCTAAACACGGCTAAAATATAGCTAAAATATAGCCAAAACGTAAGCACGCCATCTGTCATGAGTCACCGGCAAGACCTGTATGATAATGTGAAAACGATGAAGACGCCGTTCAACAAAACAGAGAAGGAACCCGCAGGCGAGAAACACGTGAAACACGTGAAGCGCGTGAAGCACGAGAGAAAAAGAAGAAATTAAGAAAAAGGAGACGTAGGCGGAGATGAGCGGGCATTGCTGACGTGGGAAAAGCAAGACAGTGACGGGAAGCAGCAGCCGTAACCGGTTGCTGTCCCGTGCCATGAAGGCAAACGCCTGGCCACGTAAGCGGCACAACGGCCAACTGGCCCAGACTGCGTCCTGTGCCATGCAGGTCCCCGCAAAAGACCACAACCTCATCGCTCTCGTCGGAGGTCAACGGCCATGCTGCGTTGGAACCACGCAGGCCACGCTGGGCCACAGTCCAACACGAGTGGCAACGTTGAAAACGTTCATTTGCTTGTGACGTCGCGTTGGTTAGTCGAGCGGAGGAACAATATGTACATGTAGTTGAGGGCTTTTTCGATTCATGGGTATAGCTAGTTTTTGGAGTGTCTCGTGCATGTATAGTGTTTATAGTGTGTTAGGGTAGTTTGCTGTGTTTTTTTTTCTTTCGTGACTTCTTTTTTTGAATAAATGTTCTTTAACATATTTGAATTGTGTCTCTGTCCATTTCTGGAGCGCTGAAATTCGTGACAATTGGCAAGCCTGCCAGGAATGATTTTTCCTGCCCCGTCATGAATTTTTCCTGATCTGGAAATGGGTTTGGATTTTTTGAAGAATGAAGCCCTGAAATTTATTGGAGAACAGAGAAAAATCTTCCAAAAAAAACACGAGGCTGAACGTGGGGAAACACACTGAAGTGCATGGTAGGGAGAAGGAAATTTTAGAACTCAAGCAGAGATTGGCACAAGTAACAGAGTGTCACCGCGATGACGAGAGTTTGGCATCAGTGTTCTCCAGCTCGCAGTCTCTAAAAGACAACAAAATCTGTCCGCGTAAGCTAATGACACCAATCGATGAAAACTGTGATGACTTGGATGCATACTTGCGCCAGTTTGAAAGGATAGCCCTCGGACAAGGCTGGGACTGGAGCGAACGGGCCACAGCCCTAAGTCTTTGACTGGTGGTCGAGGCATTGAATGTCTTTGGGAGGATGACCACCTCTGACTCCCTAGTGCGAAGGTTTAGAAGGCACTACTACAAAGATTCAAATTTACAGCAGAAGGTTTTCGCAAGCAATTCCAAAACTGCAAGCCGGAAGACACAGACACGGGAAAGCAATTAGCATGCAGCCTGAAAAATTATTTTGACCGTTGGGGTGAAAATGGCCGTTGTTGCGAAGACTTAGGGGAGGTTCGTGATTGCATGTTTAGCGAGCAATGCTTAGCTTGCTGTAGCCATAATCTGGGTGTCTTCCTAAAAGAGAGAAAGTTGGATTCACTCAAAGATTTAGCTGAACACATTGATCAATTTTTGGAGGCACAGGGGCTTAGATACTGTAAAGAACGGCGGGTTGCGCAACAAGATTGTCACCTTGCCACCCGATTACGACAAGGGGTGCAAGACGCGCACCTCCCGCTCTCCGCCGCTGCAGCTGCGAGGCGTTCAAAGAAGCGACCTTTGCGCTGGAATCCGCCGCCTTCCTCCAGCCCGCTTCGACATTGTGACAAGACGAGTTTGGTGTGTGGACAATGATTCCAGAGTTCCTCAACGCGGCGCTGATTTGACACGCCTGAAGAAGCTACCGCGGGAACGTCTTATTTTTGCGCTCTCACGGTTCCGCATGTTGCCAAACAACGAGCGTCCCTCGAGCGGCGTCGATTTTCCGGAACGGCACCACCTTCAACGCCGTCGCTTGGGCTTCGGAATGTGTGTGCCTTTGTGTCTGTAAACTGGTCTTCAGAGCAGCTGCGAGTTGGTGATGTGTAAACGAACAGCCGCCGCGTCGTAGGACCAGCGGATCGAGTGTATAAAAACTGTGGTTGTGCGATTGTTGGACACACTTCTCTTGAGCAGTCATGTTAGACTGGTTCACTTCTCTCATGCAGTCCTGTTGGACTAATACTATTTTTCTCAAACAGTCATGTTAGACTGAGTTAATTTTCTGTAAATAAACCCCTTTTTCCTCGTTCTCGATGAGAAGCAGTTCTTCACTTCATCAACGATCTCAGCGTAAATAAGTTGGACGACGGCATGGGCCAGCTACCTTCGAATTCATGCCGTACTCCAATCTTGGCAAAGGACCACGGACGAAGGGATTGAGCCCCCAATCCTGACAACTGGCTGACAGCGGTGAGATGGACTTTGCGACATGGTGCTGTATCTGTGGTGAGTGCTTGGTTTTTGCTTTGACTCTCTAGGCTTCATTTTGTGGTTGTTCTGTTTAGAACAGTAGGGAAGCTAGATTGTTGTGTGTTAGCTAGGTTGTGTTTTCCTAGCTAGATTTAGAGAGCAGAATCAAGGCAGTAAAGCAGCAGTCATGGAGTTAAGGACACTGCTGAGAGACGAGTTGTTGATTGTTGGTGAGGAACTGGGCCTAGATGTACGCAAGGAAATGCTCAAATCGGAATTATTGGAGCTAATTTCCAATCAGGCCAGTGAGCAAGATATTGAAATGGGATTGGAACTTCTCAAAAAGAGAGAGAAACGGGAAAAAGAAAGAGAAGAACGAGACAGAGAAAAACGAGAGAGAGAGGAACGCGATAAAGATCGCGAGATAACAAAAATGCAACTTGAACTTGAAAACAGACGTTTGGAGTTGTCTCAAGGAAGTGAAGGAGCTCTGGGTCGATCAAGTGAGGCAGAATCGTACCGCATGGACAGGCTATTAAAGCCATATGAGGTCGGGACCGACATAGGCTTGTTCCTAAGCAATTTTGAAAGGACTTGCGAAAAGATGAACTTCGGTCCGAGTACATGGCCACAGCGGTTGCTGTCTATGTTGCCGTGTGAGGCGGCGGAAGTAATCGCCAGATTGAGTGTGCAGGATGCATATGATTATGCGAAAGTTAAGGCTAGTCTCCTGAAGAAATACCGCCTTTCAGCCGAAGCTTTTCGGCAAAGGTTTAGGAGCACAGGCAAGAAAGATAGCGAGGGCTATCCGGAGTTTGCATATAGCTTAAAGGCCAACCTAGTCGAGTGGCTTAAAAGCGCGGAAGCGTACGACAGCAGAGACATGATCATTGAATGCATGTGTCTAGAGCAGTTTTACAAAACCATTCCCCAAGCTGTGAAACTGTGGGTGCAAGATAGAGGTAATGTAAACACTGTGGAAAGGGCGGCTGAATTAGCCGAAGAGTACGCAACCCGTAGAAAGTTGAACGCCGAGGAGGGAAACTGGGACGGTCGAAATGGACCGCGGAAGCCATTTCCGTTCAAAAAGGGTGCGCAAGCTAGACGATCCGAGCCTGTAGACATGGCGGAAAAGCCCGCAGAAAAGAGCGAGGAGAAAGTTAACGGAGAAACCGCACAAAAAGAACAGAAAAGAAAATTCGAATCTGTCAGACCAATTCGCTGTTACAAATGCCACAAACTGGGACATATAGCTGTAAACTGCGAGAAGCCAAGCGTAGTTTTTTCCTACGTGGAGGAAAAGGATGAGAATATGGAACTTTTAAGTCCATATCTCCACGACCTGCAAGTTAATGGAAAACCATGCCGAGTGCTAAGAGACAGTGCCGCCACGCTGGACATTGTCCATCCGTCTTACGTGATGGTAGAGGACTTCACCGGAGAAGTAGCATGGATAAAACAGGTTGTAGAAGAACACAGCGTATGTCTGCCCATGGCCAAAGTCAAAATCAGTGGACCATTCGGGGAGCTAGAGACTGAGGCTGCAGTTTCCAAATTTTTGTCACTGCAGTATCCCTACATCTTTTCGAATCGTTCGAATCAGTTACTGCGTGACAGAGGGCTCAAACTAGGAGAGGGCATAGTACAGGCATTGACCAGAGGCCAAGCTCGTAAGATCGCGGCGCTTTCGGCTGAAAATGCTCAAGCTCCTCCAGCTGAAGCAGAAAAGGGGATAGCTTCAATCCCCGAATCCGAGCTAGGCCCGAGGGACAAAAGAACAGTTGAGGAGAGCCTGCCAGTTGACCAGCTCAATGAGAGCGTAGCACTAGAGTGTCAGAGTTCTAGCCTGCAGGAAGACCATGCAGACGCGCTCCCAAGCGAGACAGGGTCGTTATTATCACCGGCCTCAAAGAACTTTGATCAACTCTTACGCGTGGATAGAGAGTCACTGGCAGCTGAGCAAAAGAATGATGAGAGCTTAGCTAAATTACGTGACACAGCTAAAGAAGGCATTGCTAGGCGCAACGTAACGATACATGAGAAAGGAGGATTGTTGTATCGGCATTACAGAGATCGCAAGGGTAGGATTTTAGATCAGTTAGTCATACCTACTAAGTATAGGGAGGACCTTTTGAGTCTTTGTCATGGAAATGGGTGGTCCGGCCACCTAGGCATAAACAAATCAAAGGAAAGATTGCTTATGGAATACTACTGGCCTGGCTGTTTCAAAGATGTAGAAAACTTTGTAAGATCATGCGACGCCTGCCAGCGTTCTGGTAAACCAGGAGAGACTTGGAAAGCTCCACTGAAGGTAGTGCCCTTAATAACAGAGCCTTTCAGACGGCTTGTAATAGACACGGTAGGGCCTCTTCCGAAAACAAAATCAGGCTACAGGTACTTGTTTACCATGCTGTGTCCGGCTACCAAGTTTCCAGAAGCAATCCCTTTGAAAGAGCTCAGCTCCACTGAAGTAGTAGACGCGCTTTTGACAGTGTTTGCACGAGTTGGGTTTCCAGCCGAAATTCAGGCAGATCAAGGGTCAGTATTCACGAGCGCACTGACTTCCACATTCTTGCAAAAGTGCGGGGTAAAGTTAATACACAGTTCTGTCTATCACCCTCAGTCAAACAGTGTAGAGAGGTGGCATTCGGTGCTTAAGCGAGTTTTGCGTGCGCTCTGTTACGAGCACAAGGAGGACTGGGAGAACTGTCTGCCGGCAACTTTGTTTGCTTTGCGAACGGTTCCACATGAAGCGACAGGGTTCTCACCAGCAGAACTAGTGTATGGGAGGACACTCCGTTCTCCACTGAGAATGTTAAGAGAGATGTGGGAGGAAAGAGGGGAGAGTCCAACCGTGGTTGAATACGTGCTAAATTTACTAGAACGGCTAAGCGCAACCCAAGAACTAGTCGGAAAGAACATGGCACTAGCTCAAAAGAACGCCAAATTCTATTACGACAGGAATGCGAGGCTTCGTACGTTTAACGCCGGAGACCAGGTAATGATCCTCAAACCTTCAAGAAAGAACAAGCTTGAAGTTCACTGGGACGGGCCCGTTAAAGTGTTGCACAAACTTTCAGAAACTAACTATGCTTTGAGAATGCCCGGTCGCAGGAAGGAAGTGAGGATATATCACTGTAATTTGATGAAGCCGTATGTAGAGCGGAGCGGAGTCGTTAACTATACTGTCAAAGAGCCGGATGGCATTGGTACCAAGTTTAAGGAGGATAGGGCAACCTCCAACTCTGAAATCGGCCTAGAAGAAGTAGTAGAACACTCGGTAAGCTCGCATGCTCTAAGACCCGAGCAGCTAGATGAGCTAAAAGGGGTGTTAGGGGAATATCTCGACAGATTCAGCGATCGGCCGGGTAGAACCGAACTGATAACGCATGAAATTGAGCTGACCTCTGCCGAACCAGTAAGATCAAAACCTTACAGGGTGTCTCCAAGACAGAGAGAGATTATGGAGGCAGAGATACAGCGCATGCTAGAGTTGGGAGTTATTGAGCCCGCTGAGAGTGACTACACGTCACCGCTAATACTCGTAGAAACCCCTAACAAGGACCCTCGTCCGTGTGTTGACTACAGGAAGTTAAATGCGATCACTAGGGATCAGCTGTACCCGATACCCAACATTGAGGAACGAATTGAAAGAGTTAGCGCTGCTAAATACATTTCAACTATAGATCTCGTGCGGGGGTACTGGCAAGTTCCCCTTTCCGAAAGTGCCAGCCGCTATGCCGCATTCATCTCGCCTGTAGGCACTTTTCGCCCTCTCGCACTCAGCTTCGGGCTGAAGAACGCGCCGTTTAGCTTCTCTAAGTTAATGGATATTGTCCTAAAGGACTTGCAGGAGTTCGCCTTACCTTATCTTGATGATGTGGCCATTTTTTCGGACAGCTGGGAACAACACGTATCGCACCTCAAACAGGTGTTCTCACGGTTGAGGGAAGCCGGCTTAACGATGAAAGCGGAAAAGTGTAGGTTTGGTTGTTCGCAGGTTACTTATCTGGGCCATGTTGTTGGTCAGGGCATGAGACGGCCGGCTGAGCTGAAAATAGCTACGATTGGAGATTTTTCTCAGCCGCGCACGAAAACGGACGTTCGTTCATTTTTGGGACTTGTGGGGTACTATGAACGGTACATTCCGAATTACTCGCAATTGGCAAGTCCATTAACAGACGCCCTCCGAAAGGGAGCACCGAGTAACGTACACTGGGATAAGGACAAAGAGAACGCTTTCCAAAGTTTGAAGACGCTATTGGTTTCTCGCCCTGTGCTTCACGCGCCAGACTACACCAAGGAATTCATAGTTCAATGCGACGCAAGCGACAGAGGTATGGGCGTGGTACTTAGTCAAGTCGGCGACGATAACGAGGAGCATCCTATCCTCTACGCCAGCCGTAAACTAAATGTAAGAGAGGAAGCCTACAGCGCTTCAGAGAAGGAATGCGCTTGTTTGGTTTGGGCCGCCCAGAAGTTGTCGTGTTACTTGTACGGAGCGAAGTTCATCTTCGAGACCGACCATTGTCCTCTGACGTGGCTCAATCAAATGTCACACAAAAACGGCCGCTTGCTCCGATGGAGCCTCACTCTCCAAGAGTACAACTTCTCCGTTAGATATAAGAAGGGAAAGTTGCATAGCAATGCGGATGGTTTGAGCAGGCTAATTTGAATTCTGCGTTTGGGGGTCCCGCCTAAATTTTAGGGTTACTAGTGTTAATTTCATTAAGCGAAGAAGATCCCCTCTCATTTAGCAGGATTCCCTCCATGATTGCTGAATTTGTCAGCAGGAATTTGCTTCAGAAATTGGCATAGCAACATGCAGCATTTTTTGTTTGCTTCTCCACTTATGTTGTTGTTGTTTTTTTTGAAGCCTAGCGAGTCTAAAGTGCGAGCCAATGCACGTCATCTCGGCGCAGAGCCGTGTTGTGGGGTTCATTTTGCAGTTGCCTGTCCTTGTTGGATGTTTTGGGGCGGTGACATCAATGCACAAGTGGTCGCTGCGAGCCAAGACATCAATCCCCCCCTGACCAGCAGCCGTTCTCTTCCTGCCTAGCGGTTGTCAGCGCTAGACAGTCGAGACTTTTGGGGCCATGGAGGCGCTGTAAAGAACGGCGGGTTGCGCAACAAGATTGTCACCTTGCCACCCGATTACGACAAGGGGTGCAAGACGCGCACCTCCCGCTCTCCGCCGCTGCAGCTGCGAGGCGTTCAAAGAAGCGACCTTTGCGCTGGAATCCGCCGCCTTCCTCCAGCCCGCTTCGACATTGTGACAAGACGAGTTTGGTGTGTGGACAATGATTCCAGAGTTCCTCAACGCGGCGCTGATTTGACACGCCTGAAGAAGCTACCGCGGGAACGTCTTATTTTTGCGCTCTCACGGTTCCGCATGTTGCCAAACAACGAGCGTCCCTCGAGCGGCGTCGATTTTCCGGAACGGCACCACCTTCAACGCCGTCGCTTGGGCTTCGGAATGTGTGTGCCTTTGTGTCTGTAAACTGGTCTTCAGAGCAGCTGCGAGTTGGTGATGTGTAAACGAACAGCCGCCGCGTCGTAGGACCAGCGGATCGAGTGTATAAAAACTGTGGTTGTGCGATTGTTGGACACACTTCTCTTGAGCAGTCATGTTAGACTGGTTCACTTCTCTCATGCAGTCCTGTTGGACTAATACTATTTTTCTCAAACAGTCATGTTAGACTGAGTTAATTTTCTGTAAATAAACCCCTTTTTCCTCGTTCTCGATGAGAAGCAGTTCTTCACTTCATCAACGATCTCAGCGTAAATAAGTTGGACGACGGCATGGGCCAGCTACCTTCGAATTCATGCCGTACTCCAATCTTGGCAAAGGACCACGGACGAAGGGATTGAGCCCCCAATCCTGACAATACCTAGGAAGAGCGAAAGAGGACCTAGCCAGAGAGAAAGTAGATGAGGCAAAATACGAGCCTCAGGGAACCGTGCGCCCACCCCAGTTAAGGTGTACCGGGCACTGTCCTGTTAACTGTCACGTAGGGAACAGCCGCTCCCACCAACAAATAGTGTGTCAATTATGCAAGAGAAAGGGACACTGAAAATGAGTGTAGGTCTGGCACATCACAAGCAACAGCGTGCGTAATAGGCAAGTGTGGAGAAATTTACTTGCAGCCGAACTGTGAAGAGATTAATCAGGCTCAAGAGAGCCAACAGGTACCAAAAGAGATGTGGAAAGAAGGAGACCCAAAGGAACAAGCTCTACCTGTCGTAGAAGGAGAGGTTCATGGGCAACGGTGCTAAGAGATAGCGGCATAAATACAGTTTTAGTAAAGAGTAGCCTGGTACATGATGAAGATCTGACAGGAGTGCTAACGCAAGTTACCTTGGCTGACAACACAGTGAGGTACCTACCTGAAGCCTGTATCCAAGTTGCCACGCCGTAATATATCGAGTGGCTTAAGGCAAGATGCCTTGAAGAGCCATTAGACGATCTAATTCTAGGAAATGCATCTGGAGTATGGACAGTGGATGATCTAGATTGGAGCTGGAAGAGAAATACAGCTATTAGAGTAAGAGAGGCTCAGCAGCTCATTGTGCCTAAGACCTTTAGAAAGACAGTGATGGGATTAAGGCATGATAATATTGCTACAAGCGTGTGATATTTCATTGTTTGAATGAGGCTCGTGGGCGACATCACTCGCGAAAAGGGGAGGAAGAATGAACTCGGCTCGCGCTGTGAATCTAACCGGTCAGCGCTGCAACTGCTGTTGTAAATACAACCTGTAAATATTTGCTCGTCTTACTGACTCGTCCTTCGCATAACAATATCATGGCTGGTCAACAAGGCATATGAAACGCCCTAGCAAGAACTACAGAAGAGTTCTTTTGGCCCGGAATCCAGAGTGACGTGAAGAGATACATGAGGTCTTGTGATGTGTGCCAAAGAACGATACCAAAAGGGTGAGTGGGGCGTGCACCACTTGGGGACATGCCCATTGTCGACATGCCATTTCACAGAGTGGCCATAGACATAATAGACCCCATGACACCTGCATCTAGCATGGGAAACCGTTATGTGCTCACGCTGGTGGATGTGGCTACCAGATACCCGGACGCAGTTGTGTTGAAAACCATTGACACCACTACAAGTGGCAGAAGCTCTCCTCGAGATGTTTGCTCGGTATGGGGTCCCAAAGAAAGTGCTGAGTGACCGAGGATCAAACTTTACGTCAGAATTGATTGAGGAGGTCAACTGGTTAATGTCCATTGAGCAGAGATTGACGACGCCATATCACTCAATGTCTAATGGTTTGGTCAAAAGATTCAATGGTACGATTAAAACTACGGTCAGGAGAATGTGCCAAGAGAGGCCCAAAGACTGGGATAGGTATCTGCCAGCTCTCTTTTTCGCCTACCGAGAGGTACCACAGGCAAGCATCGGATTCTTGCCATTTGAAATGTTGTATGGAAGAACAGTGAGAGGATCACTGGAGATTCTTAAGGAATTATGGGCAAATGAAGAAATGGGGAGAGAGCTAAAGACCACATGTACTTACATATTGGAGTTGAGGGAAAGATTAGAGGAAACATGCAGAGTGGCGCACTAGACATTAAAGCAGGCAAAACAACGACACAAGAAGTACTATGACTGCAGAACAGTGAACCGAGGCCTGACACCAGGAGACAAGGCTCTGGTCATCCTTCCCAGCGATAGCAACAAGCTACTGGTGCTGTGGAAGGGAACTTTTCCTGTGGCTCAAAAGAAGAATGATATTGATTATGAGCTCCTCATATAGAGTCATAAAAAGGTGTTGCACATAAGCATGTTAAAGAAGTATGAAGAGAGTGGGACAAAAGAAGATTCCACAATAGCCTGCGTGGTCATGACCGATGAAACTGGCGCGGCAAAAATGCCCACGTACAGCTCCAAAAAGAGTATGGGTGTAGAAAACGTGGTAATTAACCCATCCCTTTCGGAAAAACAGGAAGCGGAACTGAAGGTTCTACTGTAAAAGTACAGCTATTTGTTTTCAGATCTTCCAGGAAGTACAAAATTAGTGCAATGCAAACTGCAATGCACTACTGAGGAACCAGTACATGTGAAGCAGTGCCCTCTACTGCTGGCGGTGCAAGAATCGATAGAGAAAGAAGTGGACGAAATGCTACGTCAGGGAATAACAGAAACGACTAGCTCGGCATGCAACGCACTCTTAGTCGTGGTCAAGAAGGCTGATGGTTCAGAGTCTGCATGGATTTCAGACGTTTGAACAACGTCCTGAAGGCAGACACCGAACCTATACCGAGGACTGACGTGTTCGTGAGAGTCGCAGGCAAAGTTTTATTCAAAGCTGAACTTGGTGAAAGGCTACTGGCAGATCCCCCATGGAAACATCATCCAAGGAGAAAAACAGCATTTTCGTGTTCGCTACTAGCGGACTTTTCCACTTTAAGTACATGCCTTTTGGGTTAAAAACAGCTGCTGCAGTATTCACAAAACTGATGAGATGAGCCTTGCATGGAATGCAAAATGTAGAGTACTACATTGATGATATTCTGGTTGCGAACGACACATAGGAGGAGTACTTAAAAACATTAAAAGAGCTGCTTCAAAGCATCAAGGGCGCGAAGTTAACCTTACAGCCAACGATATGTGAATTTGGCTTCCAAGCGCTTCCTTTCCTAGGACATAAGTTAGGCATGGGCAGAACCGCTGCTAAAGAGGACATTTTAGAAAAAATCCAAGCGGCGGGGCAACCAAAAAACCAAGAAGGAGGTCCAATTGTTCTTAGGGCTGACGAGATTCTACAGAGACTTTAAACCTCGTTATGCTGATATAGCTGCGTCATTAGTGGAACTTACGAAGAAAGGCACTAGTAATGTGGTGAAATGGAACCCATCACACAGTAAAGCCTTCAAAACACTAAAGGAAAAAAATGGCGGAACCGCCAGTCCTGTTAGCCCCAATTATAGGGGATGAGTTCGTGTTGCACACTGATGCGTCCGACAAGGCATTGGGAACGCTCCTCTTGAAAGAAAAGTATGGGGTTTTACATCCAGTATTTTATGCCAGCAAAAAGCTCAGCGATGCGGAGAGAAATTATTCTACACTGTAGAAAGAATGCCTGTATGGGGTGTCAAAAGGTTCCATATTTATCTGTTTGGCAAATGTTTCAGAATACAAATGGACCACCAGCCATTAGAATTCTTGAGTAAGGCTAACTCAACAAACGGAAGAGTAATGAGGTTGAGCCTTGCTTTACAAGAGTACTGTTTTCATGTCGAATATATTAAAGGGAGAGAAAACATGGGTGCAGACTTTTTGTGTAGAGCTACTTAGGTTCGCTTGCTGTCTTGCTTGCTTGTGTGTTGTGTTTTTTCGGCACTATAGCCCTCTTCTGGAAACATGCACCAACTAGCTCCCCAACAAGTATTACTCAGGTTCAGAAGTTAATTCACAAGACAACAAGAAGTGTAAATTGTATTTTACTGTGCAGAGAGTTGTGTTTAAGTGCAGTGAAGAGATTAATCGTTTGGTGCCTTATGGACAGTGGACATATGGAGTGGCATTGTGATCGTTCATTTCAAACCTGGTGTGACAAGTGTGCGATGAGCAGTTTTTTGTACAAAAAACTCTTGAAATGTCACAAGTCACCGGCAAGACCTGTATGATAATGTGAAAAAAGACAAAGACACCAGTCAATGAAACGGAGAAGGGACTCGCAGGCGAGAAGCACACGAAGCGCTTGAAGTGCAAGAGAAAAACAAGAAATTAAGAAAAAAGGAGATGCTGGGGAAGATGAGCCGGCATTGCTGACGTGGTCGAGAAGCAAGACAGTGCCATTTCCAGCTGTGCTCTTGGGACAGGAGGCAGCAGCTTTGAGACCACGGACTGGAGAGGGGACGTTCCCGAGTTGGCCAGCGACCACTCCAGCCTCGACTGCGTTGTCGTGGCTGTGTTCTGCAGCCCCGGTCCAACCCCACGCTGCTGTAACCGGTTGCTGTCCCATGCCACAAAGGCAACTGCCTGGCCATGTCAGCGGCACAATGGCCGACTGGCCCAGACTGCGTCCTGTGCCATGCGGGTCTCTGTGAAAGACCACAACCTCATCGCTCTTGTAGGAGGTCGACACCTACACTGCATCAGAACCACGCAGGCTAACGTGCTTTGCCACGCTGGACCAGAGTCTGACAAGACTGGTGATGGTCAGAACATTTGTTTGCTTGTGCCATCGCATTTGTTAGTCGGGTGGAGGAACAATATGTCGTTGAAGGCTTTTTTGTTTTTATGGGTATAGCAAGTTTTTGGAGTGTCTCGTGTGTGTATAGTGTTTATAGTGTGTCAGGGTAGTTTGCTCGTTGTTCTTTTTCTTTTGTTACTATTTTTTCAGATAATTGTTCTTTAACATATTTTAATTGTGTCTCTGTCCATTTCAGGAGTGCTGAAATTCGTGACACTATCAGTGTTCCTAACAAAGAACTTGAATTTCTTGATCAATGCCACCGTTTATAGGCCAGTGCTTATCTTCTGTATGATATGTGGAGCCTTGCGCATGTTCAGTACAAGCTTGGGAAACATTGTTTGCATGGATAAACTTCAGCTGTTAGTCCAGCCACTTTCCTGTGAGTTTGTCTACGTCTGCCTCTCAATTTTTTTCCAATTTTCAAGTTGGCTGGTGTTCTCCTAGAATCATTACGAAGATTTTTCTTTCCTTTTTCCAAAGCAGTGAAAAAATTCCGACAATGTGAACGGAGCATTTCGCATAGGGAATATGGTCAGCAGACATGAGGCAGGTGTGCAGATGACTCATCTGGCAACGGCCAATGTTCGCACTTGTACGGTGACTTGCCACTCGGCAAAACCGCACCACTCCATTGAAACGCAGTAACTGATGCCACGTGATGCTGATTGTCCTCTGCAATTTGAATGGCCTTCCGCGCCGTCACCACGGAGCTTGTGCCACGCTGCACAATCACTTTTGCAGTTAGGTTTGCTTTTGCGAGATCTTGCGTGACTCAGAAATGAGCTTGCCAGTATATAAAGATGAGAGCATTTCTGGGGCTGTGCTAACCTTGCTATTTATGCAGAGTGCCAAGAGCGTTCTTGGCCACGTCTACTGGCGAGACGCACAAATGTCAAACTATAGTTGAACCCGTTTATAAAGAACTCAACAGTTCCGCAAAAAGTGGTTGTTATATAGTTAGTTCGTTACATATGCTCACGCCCTTAAACACACTAAAAATTAACTGCACTGAAGCTGGTGTCAGCAGTCACAATACGGCAGCACTTTGGCACAAGAATCTGTCAGAGTCATTTTTGTTTCCACCGCGTTCCTGCACCTAGCTGAAAATTTACATTAGAAATGTCTATCTAAGGAACGAACTACGGCACAGTATAGCTCTTTCAGAATGATGCCCAGTTCTGATCACTTGTCATTTCGAAATTGCAAGTGCAGCCACCAGCTTTTACTCGAGAGCTTGCGACATATTTTACTACCAGTGGGACATCACTGTATTCTGCACAGGAGAGCAAAGCGTTCTAGTCATCTGGAAGCACAAACTTTGGAAACTGCTGTGGCATGCCGCTATTCTGCGAAAGTTTAGGACATCATGGTCTTAGCATTACGACTGCACATCAGCCAAACAAGAGCAATAAAATTAAGCTATCTGTGTCACTTTGGGTTAAAAAATGCAATGTTCGAAAGGTCACCATGAGCCATTATCAGCGATCAGCAGTGTGCAAACGAAGCATTGCCAAACCATTATCTCCTGGTAACGGCGTAGTAACCGCCGATCCTTTGCAACATTGCATGGTGGCAGCGAGTGGTACAGCATTCTCGCTGACTCTGGCTGTGGCGACAGGAACGCTTGAGCAGCCATTGTCCTTACGGTGGAAGGACACAGATGGTCATTCCAAATTGTTTAAACAGGCGCAATGCATGTGGTGATGCCCGGACAATGGGGCAAGAATGAGAACAGCGCCCTAACGGCATCTGATATAGCGCCAGTGCACGTGCCAGTGGAGGCTCTGGGCCATGCTGTTTATGCTGTACGCCTCCTCCTTGGAAGCGTACCTTGAAAGCACGACCTTCTTTGCTGCTTCCCAAATCCACACGACAGTCGCTCACTCACCTCGAAGAATGTACAATTGTTGCAATTGGACTGGAGCGGGGCGCGCGCTGCCATGCACCCAGTTTGGTCATGTTTTCATGCTTCAGTACTTCGCGTGTGCTCTCTTTTTACTGTGATCGGGTTGGACATGTTCATTCTAACAGTATGGCAATTTTTCAAAATGGTCATTATACCTGGAAGCAGTTTCAATAGGCAGGGTCGGGCAACCGTAAGTGCACCAAAATGTGGTCATTATAACTGACAGATTGTTATACCTGCGATCGTTTTAAGTGTGTTTGACTGCATCTCTGAAAGCGACCGTATGCCTGCACGTTTGCAGTCAGACCAACACCTCTGTGCAGTGAGCTTTCTTCGTGCCCACGCCACTCCTGTCTGTGCACAGGTGCGATGCCAATGGCACATACAGTGAAATCTCGGTACAACGAACTTAAGGGGACCGCGGGAAAATGTTCGTTATTCTGAAAGGTCGTTATAGTGAAAGCCCAAAAATTAGCCATAACAATAGCATTTCAGTAACGCAAGCGTCCTACCTTTGAAACGGTACCTCCTTGAACTCGTTTCTCACACAATGCACACGTGATCGTCAGACAAGGCACATTTATTTGAAATAGTCCAAGATCGTCTTCTGACGGGTGCAGCACAGACTCTGCAGCACGAACGATTCCAGACCGTCCGCATTCTTATGCACGCCTTCGGCCGCTGTGCCGCTTTTGGCTATAAATATGCGGAGTTTTCGCAAGCAGTCCAACGCATCTGTGGCCGACACGGACTCGTCGCGGTCTTCGGGTGCTGCCGTAACGTGCAGCAAGATTCTTGCTGGTGCTTAAAGATTTTCTCCTTTGAGAATCGTGGCGATCGTCGACCGCACCACTCCACGTTCTTTAGCCACGACGGTTTGTTTCTTCCCGTCTTCTATCTCGCGAAAAATCTCTACTCTCTCGCTCAATGAAAACTGCTTTCGCTTCTTCGCCGTGCTTAGGGTTGTTGAGCTCATGGCAACGCGAACGCCGGCACGCACTTCTAACACAATAATATAACCAGAAGAAAAACAAGATGGACAGGCCTGATACGGGTGACAGCGCGCGAACAACTGAGAAAACAAGCAAGAAAAACGTGATGCGTCGTCACCTCCGCAACAGGAAAAAAAAAAAAAGAAAAGGCCCACTTCAGCGTTAATTCCTACTTTTTTTTTTTCTTCTGCCGCACCGTCTCAGGTTTTACGAGCCCATGCTCCCCGCCTCTCCACTCACAAAAGGGCGTCGTTGCCTCCGCAACGGAGAAGGAAAAAAAAAAAAAAGTCTCCGCCCGCATCTTTCTCCTTCCGCGCCATCTCAGGTTTTTGCGGGAAGCAAGTTGCAAGGCGGCCCGCTCTTCGCGCTGCGTCGTCTGCTAGCTTAGGGCCGATTTACGCTCGAGCCGCCCATCGCCGCAAGCCGCACCGCACGCGTGCGGTCGCGCGAAATATTGCACGTATCAAACACTTGTGCACAAATTTCGGTTTACAATGTGTAAGGTATACACTGTGTACGCAGTGTAAATTATAATTTGTGCACAAGTGCTGGATACGTGCAATATTTCGCGCGACCGCACGCGTGCGGTGCGGCTTGCGGCGATGGGCGGCTCGAGCGTAAATCGGCCCTTAGAGCTCCGACTGCCGTGACGGATACACGGAAATCTAAGAATCCTCGCATTTCGGGATATGAGTTCGTAGTACTGAGGTGTTGTTAAGATGACACGGAAATTAAATAACGATCGTTATTCTGAAATGTTCGTTATTCTGAAGTTCGTAGTAGTGAAATATTTTTACATTGAAACTATAAGCAGTCGGCACGGGATTGCATAAAAGTTCGTTAATCTGAAATGTTCGTTAATGTGGTGTTCGTTGTAACGGGGTTTGACTATTTTGTTGAGCCAACGCGCCAACGGCAGGCTATTTTGTTTCTGCAAGTCACAGTGACGTGTACTTGAAGCAGCCCCCACTCTAAAAGGCGGCAGAGAACGACAGTGGGTTATCACCTGTTGAAGGCATGCACCAGGCTTGCAATAATGCTACACACTGTGCCACATGCACTGTCAGGCAGATAGTTAAATATGCTTATTGTTATAAGGTCGGCGATGATATGTCATACTGACACGCCCTCGGGTGGTTATATTGTTTTGCTGGGGCCACCACCACAACTCCATGCACTTCCGATGCTTATCCGTGTAGGCATTGCCGCACTAACGCTAAAGCAGGAATCATTGGTCAACTGATCTCCCCATTCCGAAAAGGCTGAGGATCTATTGTGGCACAGCATGGTGTTGACCACACTGTGAGTTCAGGCGGCACAGTTAATCTTTATGCAACAAGAAGTAATTGTGGTGGACACTAATAAGTAATCATACGAAGAGCCACTGTGGCACGGTCGGCCAGTATGCTAGGCTCTATAGGGAGTTCGATGGGGCTTTGTCGCAACTACGTTTTAGCTGTTGGTATGTTTTAAGCAGGTACGTGTTAAATAGGTTTTACTTATTTGGGCAATGTCACCATGATTTAAAACAACATGCGGTGCTGTATGGTCATGCGTTTAACACCTTCAATGAGCACTACAGCTTTAAGGGCATGTGCTGATGTGCTTTTTTTTTTTAATTGCTGTCCTTGTCATAGCCCGCCAGGTAGTCATGTTTATTCGTTATCATTCGCAAGTTTTTCAAATAAGGCCAACCAGTTCAGCAAAAGCCCACAAGGTGGAGGAAAGTACATGACAGGGATAAATTATAGACCCGAATTGTAGCACGAAGCTACAAAGAAAACCCCTAAAAGTTTCTCGGAAAGTATGCCTCAGAGTTGAAGAAAAATTCGGCCTAGTGCGGGATTCGAATCCGAGACAATGCCTTTCCAGGGAGATCGCCCTACTAGCTGAGCTAACCAGGAGGCTAGCAGATTAAGGGCGAATTAATCAACAACTCAAGGCACTGGGACAGTGAATATGGCTTTTTGAGAAACCGTATGGGTTTCATTTGTAGCTTCTGTTAAGAATGGCCTGATGCAGTGCAAGTTTGCCAGCCATTTACGCCAGCGGTGGCAACCTCATCTTGGAATTCTGCCGCCAACCTCTAGCCACGGCGCGACTAAGTCAACTTTGTTTCGGGAACAATACACGCATCCTCCACTCTCCGTCGCTTCAGCTAGGATGCGTTCGACGAAAGCAGGCTTTGTGCTGAAACCACCACCGTTACGCTCTAGCCTCGTCGCCGTTGTGACTGAAGGAGTTCGACGAAGCAGGCTTTGTGCGCAACACGACAACGCCGCCCTGTTCTGCTATGAGTGGGGGAGTTGCCGCGAGAACGCCGACGAAGGCTCCTTCCCCACGCGCCGACCAAGACGCAAGGCAATGTGCTACCCGGGCGCGCTACCCGTGACGGCTCCGATTTCTACGAAGCACCTCTGACGACGGCTCCGAGTTCTACGAAGCCCCCCTGACGTCGGCTCCGGATCATTGCACCTGTGTGTGTGTGTTTGTGTGCGTGTGCGTGCACATGCGTGCGTGTGTGTGTGCGCGCGTGCGCGTGTGTGTGTGTAACCCGTCCCGGGGAGAGGCGGCCTGTTTACAATGACTGGATGAACGTTATCCGTCCCCTTGGAATCAAGGGGGGGACCGAGTGCTTATAAGCCGCTGTTGTGCGGATGCTCGACACACTTTCTTAAGCAGTCATGTTAGACTGAGACACTCTCTCAAGCAGTCGTGTTAGACTGACGTACTTTCTCTCGCAGTCATGCTAGACTGATGAACTGCATGTAAATACTGTAAATAAACCCATATTCCTCATTCTCAATGAGAAGCAGTCCTTCCCTTCATCAATGTCCTCAGCGTGGATAAGTTGCACGATGGCATAGGCCAGCTACTTTTGAATTCATGCCAGACTCCAAACTTGACAACGGATCACGAGCGATGGGATTGAGCCCCCAATCCTGACACTTCTCAGACCAATCCCAGACCAGGAGGGGTTTTTCTTCAACTACGAGGCTTTCTTTCTGAGAAACCTGTATATGTGGTTCCTTTGTAGCTTCATGCTACAATTTGGGTTGTTGATAATCTTTCTCTTTCAAGATTTTCAATTGAGCTATAATCTAGTTGATGGAATCAAATGCACCATACAATGTAAATAAGACTTTTGTTTATACTTTACTTTGTTTAGAAGAGATAAAAATGTTCAGTATTCGTTAAATTATAAAAGTTCACCGATTGCACACTCGTACACTTTTTTCTTTGTAACTTTGGCTGTCATAACTGCGGACAGCAAGCCCTACTGAAGCATAATGTGCGTTTTATTCTGCCTACTATGTATGTTTTTAATTATAAACAAGGCACCTGTTCCAACGTAGTTTTTTCTCTCTGGCCATACTACACATTGCCAAACTCTGCACTGCTGAGCTACAAGGGCATGCAAAATTGCTTACGCATCACGCATGGCTTCCACAGACAACCCTTCTTCCTTGCTGAGTGTATCAACCATCCTTCCAAAGTGGGCAGCCATATTTGCCAGGTTGACAGCTGTAGGGCGTGATGTTTTGAGGTACTCCAGCCGGCTGTGTACGTAGGCAGCGAGCTCCAGACAGCTTGCAGGCAGCTTAACTCGCATCAGCTCGGAAGCCAAGCCGAGTGCAGCCACCATGGCTATGGCTGGTGCGCCTCGCACCTGCAGCATTCACACATTCATTTCACTCAATTATACAAGTGGCACACCATTGGGACAATGTTGTGAGGTCTCTAACTTCAAATGTCCTCACCCACTGGCAGGCCTACAAACTTCCAACAGCAAAACAGGCAGCAACTCTAGCCACAACATCACTGGTTGTAGAGTCAAATTTACATTCAAGATCCCTTTCCAGATATACCTTTACACCATTGGCTGAAAGCTAGCACACATGCCTGGACCCGTTAATCTCTGTTCATAAGTTTCTGCGCTGTTAGTTAGCTTGAATATGGATTATGGTGTTTCAATATCTTTGTCCGTCTGTGTTTATAGCCCGCTGCTCATAATAGGCTCATGTTCACCTTTTGGTCTAACCTTACCACACTGAAAGCTCCGTCGCCAAGTGAATCTGACCGATGGCCGACAGTTGGCAAAACACTGAGAAACAGTTGGCTGCCGATTTCCACAGCCAGCCATACGTCCACAATAGCTGGGCCATGTTTAATGGCCAACTACACTGGTACAAAATTTGTCGAGGACCTGGGTCAAGAACACAGTAAGACCACTCACTTCCCAATGTTCTAACAGACTGGCTGGAATGCGAATTTGGAACATGATCTGCTCTATGGTTAAAGAGTACTGCAATTCTGGTACTCAATAATTATTAAAAATTTAAGTTCTCGTTAGAAGAAAATGCTTAAATTATAAGTAGTCACAGTGACCGCACAGTGGCTATGTGGCCAATGGGAATGGCTTTCTACGTGCCGCAGGCTCTTCTAGGCCTGGCTGCATTATGAGCCCCTGGAAACGCATGGCCCCTTGATCCGTGTTGCTGTTATGAGAAAATCAGCTCATCATTGAAGGCTATTGATTTCTGGCTGCGTCAACACAGCCGTGCTGCTTCCCACATTCATCATTAGGTGCAGCTATAAAGGAGGACTAGCAAGACTTGCTCTTCTGTGGGCACGGCAGACATACAGCAGCCACATCACTCAGGGAAACACTTTTCTACGTGCTGCAGGTTAGACGTAGTCCCAGCTCCACATGCAGTGATTATAGCATCGGCTTTGGCACTTGCTTGCCAAGGTCGCCCACAAGCATGGAGCCATTAAGACGACTGCGTTCATTCATTCATTCATTCATTCATTCATTCATTCATTCATTCATTCATTCAGTTCTTTATTTCAGACAACAAAGTGTCGGATACAAAGGTTTTTGCCCTTGTGCTCTGGCAGATGTGCTCATATGATGTGCTCATAGGCAGATGTGCTCTGCCTGATGGGACCCCAGCACCAGAATGCACACACACTCAGAGCATGCAGCAACGGAAACAAGGTAATACACTATCATTACATACAGAACACAGTTTTATGCAAAGTAAACAATGACACCGACATATTGATGATGGAAGGATATCGATGGAATGGTAAAGACATATAATGGCAACAGCATGACAACAATGAGATGACGATTCTTAACTTCTGACGATCGTATAATGACGACGATGTGACAACTCTATGACAACAACAATCTGATGAAGGAGAGAGAAAGAACATTATTGCATGACCAAGACGGCATGGTGACAACGGTGTGACAAGAGATGCATGATCACACCTGTGTGATGACGATGCAAAGACAATGACAGCATCACAATGATGGCATAATCCTGGTTGAATGACAATAGAACAATTCCAATAGAATTATGAACAAGAATAAATGGTTATGGATCGACGATAGTGCTGTGATGACGACATTATCTGCTGTGCTTGCAGTGTTGCGCTGTGATGGTGTACGACTGTTTTGCTGTCTGTAAATTACTACTTTGCGGTGATGTCGAAAAACATCCAAGGCCTACTGAGAAGGAAATGTTCAAATAGCTACTTCAAGGTCAGACCAAAATTTGTAACAAACTTCTCGAAATAAAAATGGCATTTGCTGAGCTCAGACAACAGATGCATGACTTCAAGCTTACTACGAAAAATGTGGCTCCTTAACAGCCAACAGCCCAGGGGAACTCTAATCAAATGCTGACCATTTTGAAATTGTTAGAACATGTGATCGTCATTCCAAACCAAAAGAATTTGCAGAGCTTGACGAAAACAACCAGGTGCTCAAACCTAATCCTTCATGGCATTCCTGAGGCCCTTGAAGAATCAGAGGTGGAGCTGAGAAACAAGACTGTCATGGACATCTTCAATGGTTCAATGTGATTGATTCTATTAGGCACATTCACCGACTCGGACAGCAAACAGAGAAGCGACCTGTAATTATATATCTGCAAATTTCTGAAAAAACAAATATTAAAGGATGCATAAAAGCTCAAGGGCTCGAGTATTTACGGGAAGAAGAATTATTCGCAATCTATGTTTAAAAAATTCGAACTGCTCTGGGACAGCACAAAAACCATAAAAAATCAAGGAAAAAAAGAGTCATTTTAATTCATAATAAACTAAAGATAGATTTTGGACAAGTAGCAAGACTGGCACATGAGAATGGCAAACTACAAGAACGGCTCATCTCAAAACTTGAAAGCATGAGGCACCTCGTGTCTAGACAAAAAGCAACCTCGCCTACTTAATGTAAATGCTCAAAGTATTATAAATAAAGCGGAGTCAGCAGAAATATTACTAAAGTAAAATCTAGATGACATGAATCTCTCATGATGGTGCAAAAATTCATATCACCCAAAAACATAAAAAATCAGGAAATAGGGAAACAGGAAATAAATAGGCGACTTGCTCAAAATTTCCAATTTAAAAAAATTAAATTTTTATCAAAATCTTAAGACCTTTCTTAATCACATGGCAAAATATTTGGAAAATATACCTAGCAGAATTTTAGATAAATGCAGGTTTTTAGAGCTGTTTTAGAAATTAGGAAGGGAGTCAGCCTTTGGGAGGTGCTATCGCAGCACTGATTGCACAAGCACGGCTTTCTATTGACGTGGCACCGCCACCTTGGTATCTCTGTAAACAAGAAAACTCAGATTCTGATAGCCACAATGCCATATTTCTCCATGCAGGAATAAAAGCAAGTGCGAAAAGAGAAAATTAGCATTGCGATTCATTACTGCACTCCCGTCTAGTGCAGGGAGCGCTCCTATTCGCTGTGCAGGAAATCTGTTTACTTTCTTTTGTGGCAGCAAAGCTACTTCATATTGCGTGATCTGATGAATGCTAAGGTAGAAAGGTTTAACATTGTCATCAGGCGTGCAATACAGGAGTAAGGTTACCTATGGAAGCGAATGCTGCCGATCTTGCTGATGCAGCAAGACTGGTCTGTGTGTGTTTGCCAGCCCATGATAAAGTTAAGGTGTTTGAAAATGGTTTGACAATTGCATGATACTGCAGAAAGCAAAATCGTTCTTCTTTAAATTTTTTTTGTGCGGACTGGGGGAGTGGGGGGGGATTGAGTCAAGGCAAGTGACGTAGGCTGCTCTGGTTCACAGAGTGTCTGGCTCACAGTCACAGAATGTCTGGCACTCACCTCACCTCACCTACCGACAGAGGGCTCCGCTGGGAATGACACGGCTGCACAATTTTTTGTGTCATCCGCCGCGGTGCGAAAAGTGGTTCGCAAAACTAGAAACTGAGCAGGTTGCAAGCTAATAGGCGTGGGCTGGCACTTTTGAAAATTTTGTATCAGGCATGACCATATCACCAAGATTCTACTGTATAGTAGCGCGACCCTTGCATTACCATAATAACCGAGACATGGTTGCATGATGCAGTGAAGGACAAAGACATCCCCCCCCTCCCCCTTTGTACATGGTGTTCTGTAAAGACAGACCATCAAGAGGAGGTGGTGTAGCCGTCCTGATCAAACGAAAATATGATGCTGTTGACACGTGTACTTATTTATCCTTTTCTTGGGGACTGCGTTGCACCAACTAACAACTTAAAGTAATCACTCATCGCAAGACACGCTTCTGTTGTCACCAAAGCTTGCGTGATCTGATTGTATACGCGGCACGAATTGTGTAGTACTTTCTGGAAGACACGCGGGCACCAGCAATTACTCTGTAAACTTTGATTACTCATGTATAAAAGCCAATGCGCTTGACCAGCAGTTCTGATTTTCGGTGATCACCAACTGTATTCAATAGTATCGTTGTGCTTTGAGTGTAACTTGCTTTTGTGGGCACAGGTTCGTCCAATAAAAAGTTAGTCAAACTATTGACAGTTTTGCTGCTGTGTTTCCTGACCATCACTACCACATGGCATCTGGTGGAGGTGCTAGTGCATTCGTGTACCGAACGCCCCCACAAAGCCACGATCTAAGCCTGACACCCGAGCACAACGCTGATGTCGCCAAGGACTAGTGAGCTAGCCGTAGATAGCAAGGACTGCTACCGGAGTACTGACTTCTACCTGAAAAGACCAGGCAGTTCACGGACACGATAGCAGTTACAATGGCAGCGCCAGTGTCGCCGACACCGTCATGCTGCAGCAGCCCAGAGAGCCACCGACGTTCCACAAATCAACATTTGAGGACCCAGAAAGCTCGATGGAGACGTACAAAAGGGTCGCTGCATTTAACAACTGGAACAGTGATGACAAGCTGCACCACATCTTTTTTGCATCGAAAGACACTGCCAGGACGTGATTCAAGAACCGAGAAACAACCTTAATGGGGGACCTGTTCCAGAGCGGCTTTCTGCAGACACTCACAAGCATGGTGCGCAAAGAGCGAGCCCAAGCTCTACTAGAAACCCGTGTGCAGCCAATGAGACCGTCGCAATCTACACAAAACAGATGACCTGTCTTTTCCGGCACACCAACCCAGAAACGCTGGAGGAGAAAAAGTTTGCTTCCTGATGGAGGGTGCAAAAAAATAACTTTTTTACACAACCCGCTGAAGACCAAAGCTGAGTTCTTGACAGAGGCAACAACAATTGAGAAAACTTTGGAAATGCGCACTACGCAATATAACCACCAAGTGCTCACGCCACTGTGCGCCATCCAAGCTGGCTCCGACGACCTTCAGAAGACCATCGGGGCCATTTTGCATGAAGAACTGCACAAGATCTTGCCTTCAACGCAACCTCAGGTGGCCTCGATCACTGGCATAGTCAAGGAGGAACTACAGTGATCACTTGGAGTTCTTCAGGTGCAGCCGCAATCACCACAACCCAGGCCAGAAGCAATTACATACGCCACCGTTGCCCGCCACCATGGTCCCCCTCCACACCCACACCAGGGCCCTGCAGCACCACAATTCCGTCGTCCCCCGCCGCTGCTGCCAACAGTCCTCCCACCGTCACCGAGTGCAGTATTCCAGGGAAGACCGAAATTTAGTGCACCACGGACCACCATTTGCTCTGCTATCACTGTGGAGAAGCAGGCCACACCTACCGTCCGTGCCCATACCACGAAATGGGACTATGAGGGTTCACTGTCAACGCTCCGTGCCTGCAGCAAGGTGAATGCCCTCACGATATCATCAACTAGCTCGCTGCCACTCAGTGGAGCCCTCGACGACCATTCTGTTCGCTGTCACCAGGCCGCTACCTGTCGCCGCAGCGCCGACCATACACTGGCCCAGCCCAGGGCCAGTCTCTCAGCCCACACCCAAAAAACTAAAAGCAGCAACTGAAGAAGGTGCGGTTGCTGTTCGTCACAGTGACGAAAATTCTCTGCTGACACCAAAGATGCCGAAAAGATTACCTCGATGACACATTAACGAGGAGCCACCATCCCGACAAAGCCTAGAAGCGAAGAATATGCTGACAAGAGAAGATTTGACGACGCGATGTTCCAGCCACGGGTCAACACGATGCAGCCATGATCCGACGCCAAGACCTACATAACACAAAGAACCACTGACCTTGATGTGCTTCTCAATGGCCACGCAGTCAACACTTTAATGGACACATCACCGCCCAGTTGAAAAAAGTTAAGGTTGCATGGAAAGGCCCTCAAATTCAGACTGCTCGAGAACACCTCATAATGCCAACTGGGTCTGCATGGCAAGAATTACCGTTCATGACCGGACCTACCCTGCCACCTTCGTTATCCTCCAACAGTGTTCACGAGACGTCATTCTAGACATAGACTTCCTGAACCAACACGGTGCAATCATCGACCTGAAGTCAAAGTCGATAATGCTATCCGAAGATCAAGCGATACTGCCACAGAGCGCTCATAGTCACCATGCCTTGACTGTATTTGAGGACCGTCCCGCCTCGCTCCAGCATTGTCATTTCTGTAGGCAGCGAAACACTCACAGATGTAGACGGCGTCATCGAGTGTGATCAATGTCTACTGCTCGATCATGAAATCTGCATCGCAAGAAGGATCGCTCAACTGCATGGAGAGAAAGCGAAAGTGATGCTGACAAACTTCAACCAGGAGTTCAAGCACATCAACAAGGGCACGCTGACTGCATACCTCAAGGAAATTGTGGAAACCAGCAATGCGTTTGTCCTCTCCAATTCTGCCCTGTCTACCAGACGACTATAATTCTCGCATCAGTCTTCGAAATAAATCCAAGACTTCCCATGAGCATGCAACAGCTTGAAAGTCTTCTCTGACAATAAAAAGACTGCTTTTCGACACCATCGAAGATGCGGCAAACTGCAGTTGCAAAGCATCGCATAATAACCGAAGAATTCGGTTGATTACTCTGCCAGAGCCCTTACTGAGTGTGAAGGCGAGAACGAGAAGCTATAAGGAAACAAGTTGATGAAATGCTGTGCAACATCATCCAGCTGTCAAAAATCCCATGGGCATCTCCTGTGGTCTTAGTGAAGAAGGATGGAAGTGTGTGCTTCTGCGTCAATTATCCCCACTTGAACAACATCACCAGGAAGGACGTATACTCCCTCCCACGGGTCGATAATGCATTAGACTGACTCTGCAGTGCTAAGTACTTTTTGTCAGTGGACCTCAAGACTGGTTATTGGCAAATTGAAGTCAACCAAAGAAATCAAGAGAAGACCGCTTTTATCACGCCAGATGGCCTCTTTGAGTTCAAGATGATGTTATTCGGACTTTGCTTCGCGCCTGCAACATTCCAGCACGTGATGAACAGTCTTGGCAGGAATGAAGCGGCAGACTTGTCTCGTCTACTTGGATGACATTGTAGTCTTTGCCATGAATTTTGAAGATCACCCTGTCACGATCCGCCCAGGTTTGTGAACAAGGGAGGGCTCGAGGCACCCTCCGTTAGACAGATGCTCCGCAGCGTGGCGGTGATGAAGGATGACTGACCGCCGAGCATGACTGACCACCAAGCCTGGCGGCCCAATGAAGACTATGCCCAAGGGAGTGTCACATGCTTATTACACAATTGAGGCGACTTCAGACAGTACTAGAGGCGATCAAGTCATCTGGACTCACCCTGAAGCCAGAAAAGTGCTGTTTTGCTCACGAAAAACTTCACTTCTCAGGCCACGTCATCAGCAAGTCTGGAGTCCGTCTTCACACGCAGAAAACAGCTACCATTGCTAAGCTCCTGTGGCCTGTCGACGAGAAGGCAGCGCATCAATTCCTTGACCTGTGTGCCTATTACAGGTGCTTTGTAAAAGACTTTTCAAGAATTGCGGAACCCTTAACTCATCTCACAAAAGCCAACGTTGACTTTAAATGGGAAGCACGGCAGAACAACACATTTGAGGAGCTGCAACGATGACTGTGATCACCTCCGGTGCGTTCACGCTCAGATGAATACGCTGAGATTAAAATCCACACCGACGTAAGTAGGATAGGCCTCAGTGCCATGCAAGTTCAAAGGAAGAACAGAGTTGAAAGCACAATAGCTTACACTAGCCGTTCACTGTGAAAAGCGGGAGCGAATTATTCTACAATGGAGAAAGAGTGTCTTATGATCACTCGGGCTACGGTGAAATTTGGGCCTTACGTACGCGGCAGGCACTTCAAAGTGAATAGCAATGAATCACACATAGAGGACGAGACAGTTCAAACCAGACATACATGAACAGTACGAGCGCTCACTTCCAACAAATTTTATTTTTCATATACAACACTTTTATATGCCCTAAGAACATATTACTCAGACAACCAGTATCAGCGTCTCAGAAATGCTAGCTCTTTATCACAGAGGAAAATAGAACGTGCGCTCACACATGTAGGTCCTGCTCTGCTTATCTTTTCAGCCTCAACCATCTCTCAAGTTATTCTGTTTTTGATTCTTCCTATAACAACACATATAAAAGAACTGCTTACATGTTTTTGACTAGCAGGAAAGGATGTGATCAGAAAGTGTTCCCCCTCGCCCATATTTGATATTTATTTATATTGCGAGCTTGTTCCATAAGGCACTCATTTAAGTATCTACTGGTCTGCCCGATATAGTGGTTTCCGCATGACAAGGGAATCTGGTACACGACACCTTCATCATAAGTGACGTAAGGTTTTTGATGTCTGACCATGCATCCTCGCACTTTGTTGTTGTCAGCCTTTCCTATCTTACACAATGTGACAAGTTTTTTTGGGGCAGAGAACTTGACGGTAGCATTCGCCTGTTGCCCAAGTCTTTTCAGATTGTGGGAAATCTTATGCATGTAAAGCAATGCAACAAAATGGTTCCATTCACCAAGCGAAGAATTCGGATGGCATTGAATTTCTGATTTTAGTTTCCCGAGAAGCTTCTCGGCAACAGACACTTGAACATGCATGGGGTAACCAGCATTAGTCAGCCTCTTTGACTGCTGTTTAAAACTGTCACTCATCATGTGCATGCATGATTTTCCAAGAGAATTTTGGAAAAACATGCTGACAAAATCCCTTTTTACACAACTTTTGAGTACGCAGAATGATATTGTTACGTGAAGCTGAAGCCGAATACTATTTACAATTTATTTACAGGTAAGCTCACGGAGGCCAAAATGGCGACGCTATATCAAGCCGGCACACACGTCGTCTTCGTCCTCCTCAGTGCAGCCACACTGTAGCGGCTGTTCCGTAGCAATATGGCAGCACAGGTATGTTACTTCGTGGCTGGTAGGCCCAGCAAATGCGATTAGCGACCACCACGCCTTGTGCTGGCTGGTAAACTTAAAGGATCCTTCAGGTTGCCTAGCCCGTTGGAGTCACTCCAGGAATTTGACATCGCCGTGGTATATAAGTGTGGGAGAAAGCATTCTGGTACTGACTGCCTGTCGCGTGCTCCTACTGACTCGCCACTGCAAGAAGAACTGGGCGACGACTCCTTCCTAGAAACAATAACTGCAGACGGCATAGCCAAACAGCAACGAGTAGACCTGGAGTTATGAAGCTTTGTAGAGCACTTAAAAAGCAAGACTGACTTTGGCCTTCGGGTATTTCGGCGTG
Source organism: Dermacentor albipictus (assembly GCF_038994185.2). Classification (NCBI taxonomy): domain Eukaryota; kingdom Metazoa; phylum Arthropoda; class Arachnida; order Ixodida; family Ixodidae; genus Dermacentor; species Dermacentor albipictus. The sequence continues at coordinate 5,361,717 of NW_027225570.1, read as the reverse complement.
GACTATCTTTGTTTTGCCTTCCGCAATGATGTCCTCGTGAAAAAGAACTCCCCAGCCTGTGCAAACTACCTTCTCATTGTGCCAGAAGCACTTGCATGCCCTGCATGACGATCAGACAGTCAGGTACCTTGGGTTTTCCCGTATGCTCGCAAAAATACAAGATAAGTACTACTGGTCATGCCTGACTACCGGTGTTGCCCGCTACATCAAGACATGTCGTGACTGCCAGCGACGCAAGACACCACCAACAAGGCCAGCGGGTTTACTACAGCCGATCAAGCCTCCTTGCTAACCGTTTCTGCAGATCGGGATGAATTTGTTGGGGCCCTTTTCGACATCAACATCTGGAAACAAGTGGATTGTCGTGGCCATGGACTGCCTTACTTGTTACAGCAAAACAAAAGCCCTGCCCAAAGGAACTGCAGTGGAAGTAGCCAAATTTTTCCTCGAGAACATCCTGCTATGACATGGTGCACCAAAAGTCCTCATTACTGACAGAGCAACAGCTTTCACAGCTAAGCTTACTCAAGCCATACCGCAGTATAGCCAGACAAGTCATCGCAGGACCACTGCCTACCGCTCACAGACGAATAGCCTAACAGAACGTCTGAACAAGATGTTCGCTGACATGTTAGCAATGTACGTCGACGTCAAACACAAAACGTATGATGTCGCTCTGCCATAAATAACCTTCGCTTACAACATGACAGTGCAAGAAACAATGCAGATCATGCCGTTCAAGCTGGTTTACGGCAGGAACTCAATGACGACTCTCGATACCATGCTACTGCACGTCCCCGACGAAGAGAATTTCGACATCGCTACCTCTCTCCAGTGTGCCGAAGAAGCCCGAACGCTCGCCCGCCTGTGGATCAAGAACCAGCAGACATAGCGAGAAGTTTTTGCGACGCTACTTTGTTCCCTGCAAGGTCATCCGATGTATTGGTGCACTGAACTGTGAGGTCGTGCCAGATGGCGTTTCACAATCACAGCGGCACCACCCACGGCCTGAAATAATCCATGTTACATACATTTACATACATTTTATTTCGGCATTACAGTACATTACGGCGTGTACAAAAATGCTGGGGGCACCGACTAAAAGCCAGAAGCTTGACGGGGTCTGTACCCGATAGTTGCACTTTGACAGGAGCAACAGGAAATGTTCGTATGCGACAAGCTTACAATGCCAAAACTATATGTTTGAAAAATAAAACTAAAAGTGTTGAAATTAACATTAAAACGGAAATACTTTTCTTCTATGCATGACATCAAAATTTATCAAAACTTGGAGAAACTTTCCAGCACAAAATCAAAACTTAACAGCAGCAGCATTACAGAAAAAAATGCTGGTTGTTTAAAAAAAATTATGGGCTTTTACGTGCCAAAACTATTTTCTGATTATGAGGCTTGCCGTAGTGGAGAACTTCGGAAATTTCGACCACCTGGGGTTCTTTAACATGCACCTAAATCTCTACACAGGTGTTTTCGCATTCAATAGCTTTGGAAAAAATGGGCAGGATGGAAATAGGCTTATAGTTTGATACATTATTTTTGTCACCACCTTTGAAAATAACGGTAACTTCAGCAACTTGTAGCTGTCTCGGGAAATCGCCAGAAGAAAAGATTAGATTGATCACATGTGTTAGGGCTGGGGCAATGATATCAAGCACGCACTTGATCGGTCGAATTTGTAGATCACAAGGGTCGGCGCAGTAGCTATTTTTGAGGGATGAGAACACTGCTACAACTACTGGCTGGGAGACAGGAAACAAATATGTAGATTCACGTTCTCGAAGGCATAAATTCCATGCAGGGAGTATTTGCACACTGCTTGCGACAGAGGCAAAAAAAATTATTAGAAAGGTCAGCTAGCTTACGGCCAGTGAAAGTATCATTATCTAATTTGATCTCAGTGGGGCCAGTGTTTTCTTTAGAATAACCTTCTAAGAAAGAATTTAGCCTTTTCCAGACAAGTTCCGGTTTTCTAGATACTTCATGATTAAACAAGTTAAAAGTATTGTTCTCTTTGTCTGCACGAAAAACCATTTGTTTTATTCCGATGTTTCTTAAATGCTTTAAATCGGAGGTGCTTTTTGTCCTAAGGAACCTTTGAAACAATGCATTTTTATCGATGATAGCTTTCAAGCAGTCCGAAGTAAGCCACGGCTTTCTTGCCTTATGGGGACAGGTCTTTTTGATGTAAGGAAAACTTATGGTGGAGGCTGTTTTAATTTTGTCTATTAGTAGTTCACATGCACGAGTAGCGTTACCCCTGCCATAGATGGAACGCCAGTCTATAGTTAGTAAAATTGTATGAAAACGCTGCAAAGTCTCCTGGTTTAAGTTACGGTATGTGACAACTTTCATGTTTGTTTTTTGAGTTTGGTTTGTCAAAGGTTTGTATTATGTATATGGGTAAATGGTCACTAATATGTGATTCGAGAACTCCTGAGTCAATTGTCTGATTTTGACAGTTTGTTATACAAGCATCAATACATGTTGACATACTTAACTGTATACATGTCGGTTGTTTTATCACATTTACCAAAGCATTTACTTCGAACATTTCCGTAAGTTGTGCCTGTGGCACTGAGTTGCTCAAGAAATCAATGTTAAGATCACCTCCCAAAATTAGTTTGTAATTATTGTCGTTAATCGAAGCGAGAAATTTGTCTAAAAAAGATAAAAATGAAGGTAGTGTCCCTCCAAGTGGGCGATACATAACCGATGAAATACCATATTTGCACCTTACCGTAAGAATTTCACAATCACCTGTATTTCGAGAATAATTCGAGAGCAGTTCCCTTTCAAGTCTGTCTTGAACCATTAACATAAGACCACCCCCTTTTTACCGCGACGATTTAGAAAGTAAGACTTCTAATCAGGCAATTTAAGTACCTCCAGTTCATTTGTATACCAAGTTTTGGTCATTGTAACTACGTCAAAGCAAAAGTTAAAACTTTTTATAAAAGTAGTGATGACGTCTTTTTTGTTCCGGGCTGACTAGGCATTAATATGAAGAGCTGAAATATGGCTGCTAACCGAGACAGGTATATTTAAATCACTTGGCAATTTAAAATTTGGATCCGTCATTCAAGAGTGGAATTTTTTTCAAATGTACGAGGGAAAGCTAACGATGAACACCTACCTGCTGCAGGTGTTTATCGATCTTCACTAGGTCAGCAACACGTCATTTGAAGCGCATTCGAAGACTCAGTCCTTCTTGCAAATATTTTACCGTCTGTGGTCCACACAAACCGCCTTTTTTTTTCCCCTTGTTTTTCTCAATGGTCATGGCAAGCAACTTTTTGAGCTGTGGACAAAGATGCTCATTTATGTATATGGGAGATTTTCCAGAACAGCCAACGTCAGCCACGGAAGGATGCAGCTTTCGTGCCTTGCGAAGAACAGAGTCGTGTTTTGACCTGTTCTTGAATTGAACAATAAAAGGCAAACAGCTATCCTTTGAACAAAAACAGTGGCACACATCAATGTCATTTTTCGCAATGGGTTCATTTATTGCATTTGCAAGAACGTCAAGCACTTGAAACATGTTTTCATTTGTAGCAAGTGGTACACTCTTTAGTTCAAATGTTTTTGTTACGGGAATACTGTTCTAGCACGATCATTCTCTTGTCAGTGTCAGAAACCTGGTTCTTTAGTTCTACATAATCCCTCAAGAGTGCACCTTATGCCTTTCTACCAACACTAACTCTGGGACTTCCTTCGTTATTTCTCTTCACTGCATGTGCTTTAGTTTCTTGCGCCCATGTTTGTGGCAACGGGATGATGCTACTTAAGAGGGGGTCGTTGACCTGTGTACTTATTTATCCTTTTCTCGGGGACTGCATTTCACCCACTAACAATTTAAAGCGACAGACAACCACTCGTAACACGAATTGGGATAACCCTTCTGATGGAATGATTCCCTATAGTAGTGGCTAAAGAAAGCCACGTTTTCCTTATTAAACGTGGATTTATATTCTTAATTCATCATTAAATGTCACGAAAAATCATCTTTGCTGCTCCACGCAGCAAAAACATGAAGCTGCATAAGAGGACCCCTACGTGACCTTCTACTAGTGTATGCAATCTCTGGTCTTTTTATTAGTATTGAAATGCAGTACATTTTTTTATTACTATAAGTTTTTCTTGACTTACAATCTCCAGATAAGCCTTCGTTTGTAGTGAGCAGAAAAGTGGCGCTGCCTTTGCCTTCATTTTCAATGAGTTGGCTTGGCTCGTCTGTCGACAGAACAACGACGACAGGCGCCAGCCAGCCATGACGTAGGCTTTTACTTGGGGGAAGAACGTGGTAAAAATATAAGAAATGTCTGTACAACAATGCGAACTTATTGCACCAGCTTTATATATTCAAAAATGGTTGAAAAGGTCAAAATGTAGGTGGTTAACCACAGTTACTCTCACTCCTGAGAAAGCGGAAGGGTGGGCAACTTTCAGAATTTACGAGGCGGGCTGTCGATATCGCTCTCATTTCTCAGTGTTGCTGGAGGAAGGACTCTTACTTTTAAAATTTAAAAATTATGGAGTTTTACGTGCCAAAACCACTTTCTGATTATGAGGCACACCATAGTGGAGGACTCCGAAAATTTCGACCACCTGGGGTTCTGTAACATGCACCTAAATCTAAGTACACGGGTGTTTTCGCGTTTCGCCCCCATCGAAATGCGGCTGCTGTCGCTGGGATTCGATCCCGCGACCTCGTGCTCAGCAGCCTAACACCATAGCCACTGAGCAACCACGGCGGGTTGACTCTTACTTTTTAGACGCTGCTCAGATCTAAAAATTCTGCTTAGGAAATATCCACATGTTTTTGGAAGTAACCACTGCAGACGCAAACACTACCAAGGATGAGCTTTGCGTTGCACCACAAAAAAAGTAGCTCCTTAAAAATCGATTGTCAGTCCCTTTAAAGCTATCACTCCATGCCAGATGCGCTTGCATGTTTGGAACTTACTGGAATGTTATTGATGGCTCTGTGTATTGTCTGTTGTCACCGAAGCTTGTGTAATCCGATCGTATCCACGATGTGTACTGTGAAGTACTTTCCGAAATACACACAGGTACCAGCGATTACTCTGGAAACTTCGATAACTCATGTATAAATGTCGACGCACTTGACCGGCAGTTCAGATTTTCGCCAATCACCGACTGTGTTCACTGCTATTGTTGTGCTTTGATTATAACTTGCTTTCGTGGGCACAGGTTTGCCCAATAAAAGGTTAGTCAAGCTAGTGACAGTTTTGCCGCTGTGTTTCTTGACCGTCACTACCACATGACACTATTTTGCTAGAAGTTACATCAGAACTTGAATGTCTGTGTGTAAATGTGACATTGCATTTTATTTTATTTTAGATGCATTGTATAGACCCCCTTACTATAGCTCCATTACTCAATAAATTTAAAGCTTCATATGTTCAAATATCAGAATGACAAAGTTATTTTAATTGGCAATCTCAATGTACCTTGTGTGGACTGGGAACGTTTTCACACTAGTTCCAAGTAATGCCACTCATGTAAATGCCATTTTTTACATAATGCTTACTCACAATTTGATGCAAATTGTTCATGAACCAATGCACACTCTTGGTGCCTCAAAATCTATGTTAGATTTGGTATTTGTTTCTCGTCACTTTCATAAATGCACTATTGTAAATAAGCAATGGCTGTTTGAGCATAGTCTTGTCCTTGGTTAAAACATGTTGGCGGGCTAGTTGGTTTGAATCCATGATAAAGTGTGTATGCGCAACTGAACGAGGATGTAGAAAGAAACAAAATAAAGCAATAAATGTAAATGAGCAATAAATGTAAAAATGCACCGAAGGGAAGCAGTACCACTGCTAGAGCAAAGAAAGTTGCTGAGGTACCATACATTCATTTCATTTCACACAATCTCAGAAGAATAGCAGCAAAGTTGGGGGTGGACGTGGTTTTGTCTGCCCTTAGCGTCTAGAGAAGCTATGCAAACAGGTTAATTCAGACAATAACAAAAGGCATGCATGTTCTACTCAACATTGCAAACAATTTGTAACCTGCACACATAACATTGTCTATGCCATTTTACTTTTGTTCAGAAGAACGTACGTAGGTCAAACCGGCAGATGCATCAATGAGAGACTGAATGAGCATCAATATAACGTCACTAGGGTAATCTCGGGTCATTTGTGTATTCATTGCCGAGATTGTTCCTGCAAACCCATGTTTGTAAATACTTCGGTTTTGTATAGGGCTCATAGCAGGATGACAAGGGAGGTTGTGGAGGCCTACGAAATTGCAAAATTAGAGGAAAGGTGCATGAGCAAGCCATCAGTGTCGCTATCTGAAAAGGAGATACGATTCCTCAGTTTATCGTGGTAGCCATTGCAGTATATGTTTTCATCATGCCTTGTACACATGTACGGTTCATCGACATGCACCACTGAATGTTCTTGTTTTGCTGTCATGTTTGTTTCCGCTCGTACGGTATATATTTATCTATGCGTGCGAAAATGAAATCCTTAGTTGAAAGCAGCGCTGTCTCTGTGTATCGGTTTCTTTCTACGTCCTTGTTCAGTTGCACTTACGCACTCTATCATGGAGTCTTGTCCTATTATACATGCCCATCATACCGCTTAAGCAAGGCATAAAATCACCCTTTTGTTGCTTTAAAGATTATTCATGCACCAATGGGGCAAAACAGCAAATGAGGCAGTGCAGGGCGACACCGGTTGGGCGTCATTTGAAGTCAAGGAAGAGCAGAGAAAAATTAGTTTTGAAGAAGCACTCAGGAATATGGATCAAAATAAGTGGGCAGCTAAAGTGTACAAGTACTTGTACCTGAAAAGTGTGAACACAGAATGGAGTAAGAGGTCAAGAAAGTGGGCAACCAAGCACACGGTAACTGAACTAGTGTAAATTGTAAGACAACCAGGGGTCATCAGAAAGAAAGTGAGAGAAACAGAGACAGTGAATTGGATGCAAAGGATGGAAACAAAAAGGACGATGGAGATTTACAAGAATGAGAAGACAGAAATTAGAAGAGAAAATCTGCGTGATACCATGAAGAGATGTGCCTTGCTATATGAGGCTCAACCTGGTTGCCTAAGGACAAAACATGCCTAAGCAAATATTTGCACTTAGATGAGGCATGTGTATGCTGCATCAAAAAATCTGGAGATCACTGAGCACATCCTAACAGAATGCAAAGATATTCACCCAGTGATACCCGTAGGTAACGTTCACCTTCCAGAGGAGCTTCGATATAAAGTGGACAGAAGCATCAACTGGTCAGCAGTTGAGATAAGCAAGATACTTTAGAGTATTGGTGGAAAAAGGCAGGAAACAGATTGATTGGTACAACCGGATTCATTACGGGCATAGGTAGTGGTACAAGGGGAGTTTTGAGGAGGAGAAATATGATTAAAGAGACGTATACAAAAATGCTAGAATGAAAAGCACGCATAGCGCACCTGAGTAACTACAGTACGATAGGTGACTATTTGTCACTGCCTCGTTTCAAAAGTGATGCCAATAAAGCTTCATCATCATCGTCGATGCATGTATTATTAACTGCTTAGATACACAGCTCACAGAATTTAATGATAACAATGTCTTCAGCCTCTGGGACTGAATTAAAAGCATTTGTTTTTGCATCGATAACTTTATTCCAGCTAAATGCAAGTGAGTGTACAAGCAAGTAGTGTCTTCGCAAATTAAAGCCAGCGCCACCTAGGTGCTGACTTTCTCTTTTTTACTCTTATATTCTTATGCAAATAAAGTAAGTTAACGCATTAACATCAATGTCAGATGTGCTTTCAAGAAGGTGCAACACAGGCAAGAAATGCGAAGACAAGAAGAAGCCGCTGAGGTAGATGTCGTGCAACACACAAAGTATGTGTTGCACGCTGGAGATACAAGTCCGTTCACTGTACAACATCCCAAGTAGAATATCACGGAGATAATCCTGCCTGCCTTCATGCCTTTCGATCCACGCTCGGACCGAACATTACTTGCACAGAGGATGGCTAGGATGGCAAGCACGCTTCAATAACTTCCTGCTATCCACGAACGTCACAGAGACCACACACAAATGTGTCATGCTCCCCCACTATGCCACAGAAACTGCGTATGACACATTTTTAACTCTGTCCGACACAGGAGAGGATTATGAAACCACCGTGGCATGCTTGAAAGACCATTTTGCACCCAACAGAATGACATGCATGAACAACATCTTGTTTGGCAAGGAAGACAGAAGGATCACTCGACGAGTTCCATGTATGACTGCGAAAACTTCTGGCGACTTGTGAGTTCGCAGACGTCAACAAAGAACTTGTTTCACAGATAATCGAAGGCACGTCATCTTCCCAGCACAGCGCACTGCGAGAACTGGATATTGCGCTAACATAACTGCTGGCAATTGGCCGTAGTCTTCAAGTTGCTGAACGCCAAGCAGAGCCCTTGTACACAAAGTAACGAATTCATATGAGCTTTTAATTGACACATAGAACTTGTCTTCTTTGAATGGTCTAATGGCTGCCATTCACAGAACCGCGATATATATTCTTGATGCAGAGCTATTAGATTGTAAACGCCGTGCTTCTATTTTTTGAATTTTTCAAAATATATTAAACAAAGTTCAGGCCCAAAATCAAAATTTCACTTCCAACAGACACTCGAATTTAGCTTTCTCTCTCAAATGCAACAAATTTCATTAAAAGCAATCCAGGGGTTATCTCAGAAAAGTGTTTGTGTTTTGCATGAATTTGAATAGGCCGCGTCAGAGTTTGGCCCGAGCAAAAGCTTCCTCTTAAACAATTTGTCGAGGGATCAAATACATGAATAATAACTGCGTTGCCACGGCCAAAAATGCTGCAAACGAATTATTGAATGCTACGCACTGTCAAAACAAGTAAAACATGTATTTTTTCATTTTTTCATGTGCCAGAAATCGTGCCCAAAATAACTGATATCAATGCTTCCATGTTTTTTGTCTATTAAATGAGTAAAGGAAATATCACACAAACTTTAGAACTACTATATCAGTTCGAAACCAGCAAAGCAGTGCATGCCACTGATATGAAAAATGTAAAGGCCATGAAATGAACAAGTTGAGGACAAACATGTTAATGACACTTTGTCATTCGGGAACCTTGTTTACATTCTTGTACATATACAACCGCCAGTGAAAAATCTCAATGACGCTGTCATTTGTTCCAATGTGAAGTTCAGTGTTTGACGGAAGCCCGTCTGGTCGGGATGAAACATGGTTAAAAGGGTAAACAAAAACCCGGGGCACTTCGCCGACCAAATAAAGATTTAAAAGAAAAGAAAAGAAGACGTTCGTAATAATAATACATACATACGTTCCTGCGTAATACATGTTCCAATGTATTACGCAGGAGCAGCTGTCACCGGTCATGTATCGTGAGTAATTGCATCGAAATTATAGTCACAACAGAGAGCACAAATAAAAAGCAGGAGTACTGCAAAATATACGAGGGTGAGTCAAAGAAAGTGAGCCAATGAGAATATATGACAAATGGGGTACTTTATATAAAGGTGGTCTCCATGAGTATTTAGACATTTGTCCTATTGACTGACAAGTCACGTGAGTCCCGTCTCATTAAACTCCTTGGGTTGCTGCTTCAAAAAGTCTGCAACTGACTCACGTCATCATCCAACACGAATCTCGTTCCCTAGAGCTATTTTTTTGGCTGCCCCAAAATGTGCAAGTCGCAAGGCAACATGTCTGAGCTCTATGGCGGATGTTGCAGGGTTTCGCGCTTGAACTTTGCCAATTTTTTAATAACCACATCAGCGACACGGGGACGGGCATTCTCGTGGAACGACATGACCCCATTCGTCAATTTTCCACGTTGTTCCTTCTTGATTGCGACACGCAGCCGATCCGGCGTTTCACAATATCAGAAACAATTGCTAGTCTCTCAAGATTTAGCAAATTCTATCAGTAATGGCCCCCGACGATAGAAAAACGAGTTAGCAACACCTTTCCGGCAGAAACGACGGCCTTTACTTTCTTTGGGGGTGGTGAATTAGAATGTTTCCAATGTAACCTTTGCCGTCGTGTTTCAGGCTCGTAATAGTGGCACCATGACTTGTCACCAGTCACAATCGCACGCAAAAAGTCGCCACCCTCATTGTGATACCGGATCAGATGAGTCAAGGCAGCGCTGAACTTCTCCGTCTTCTGGCGGTGGTTCAAAGTCTTGGGCATCCATTGCGCACAGAAGAGCCGATAACCGAGAAGTTCATAAATTATAGTGCGACCGGAACCATGACTGATGCTCACACGCTCTGCCAGTTAATCGGTGCCTATCCTTGGTACTTGTCTAATCAGCTCATTAACCCTAGCAATTGCGTTGGGGGAGATTGCACAGTGGCTTTGGCCCGGTCTTGGATCGTCTTTGGAACTTTCCCGACCTTCTTTGAGCCGTTTGCTCCAATGCTTCACAGTGACCATTGAAATGTGATCACAGTGACCCATGTATATGGCAGCCATGCGGCGACTAATTTTTTTTTGGGAAACAACTTCAGCTGTCAAAAACCTCACGACACCACGCTGTTCAACTTTTGGAGTGTACATTATGTCATGCAACCATGTTCAACCTAGTGTATGAGAGCATTAAAGAATATTTATCCTCCCACCTGCGTGTCACTTTTGTAAATGAGAGATTCCTGTGTGCTACGCGCATGCCTCACAGATAATGAATCGAACCATTATTGCGCCAGGTGGGTAGGCTCACTTTCATTTGACTCGCCCTCGTACATTAGAAATGCAAAGATACAATGGAATATACAAATGCGTAGATACAGTTTGATAAAGGCCAAAAAAGTGTCACTGAAAACAAAGTTCACTGGACATATACACAAAACCTCGCAACAAGATATTTAAATCTACATATAAGTCTCCAATAAATCTACGTATCTAAGACAAAGACACTGTATATAATGCATCAAACGAGGCAAATAACACATTGTGCAATCGCAGATTCAGAGAATCCTAGATCCCGCCCCCTACCATGAAACATAATGTTAGTACTACAATATGCTTACGCATCATTCAGATAAATCCCAGAGAGGAATCTGCGTCGATGTTGTTTTATGTGTATGTGTGTGCAGAACACTTCTACATTAGCCAAATTGGCTCATTTAGAAGAGGTACATTTACTTTCTTGAACACTTTGTTTTTGCCTTTTCTCTACCCATAGGTCGTTTTCTGGTCATTTTGCAGCACGTATACACTCTAATGAAAAATAAAACCGTCACTTTTGTAGCAAGCATGTGTGGATCGTGACACTGGCGACGAGGCTGGGGTCCTCGTGACAACTTTAACTTGGCTTTGGTCCGAAGCAAGTTTCTGGCACGAAATACAGCTGCACACACACTCTTTCGATGCAGTGCAAGAAAAGTCGGGATTTTGAAACATTCTGTGCTCATTACATTGCTTTTCGCATTTCGTGTGAAGTTAGAGCAGCGCTTAGGCTGCATTATCAAGGGGCATTTGCTATCAATGTGATCAGTTGGCCTTGAGAGACGAATATTAAGTCTGATGTTGAAATGAGAGGACAGTCACTTTTGTAGCAAGCATGTGTGGATCGTGACACTGGCGACGAGGATGGGGTCGTCGTGACAACTTTAGCTTGGCTTTGGTCCGAAGCAAGTTTCTGGCACGAAATACAGCTGCACACACACTCTTTCGATGCAGTGCAAGAAAAGTCAGGATTTTGAAACATTCTGTGCTCATTACATTGCTTTTCGCATTTCGTGTGAAGTTAGAGCAGCGCTTAGGCTGCATTATCAAGGGGCATTTGTTATCAATGTGATCAGTTGGCCTTGAGAGACGAATATTAAGTCTGATGTTGAAATGAGAGGAAGGAATAGCTGCGAAGCCATGAAATCTGCTGATGGCACTCGTTCTGTACCATTATCAAGGTGATGCGCTGTCTTTTTGGGTTTGCGACAGGCAAAGCAGTTGCTTTCAATCAGCTTATTTGAGGGTGACGCTTTATGATGTGGGTGGAAGCACAGTCACATTGTATTTTTCATTTTTCGGAGGGTTTCCTTAGCAGTCGGAAAATTTTTTACATAATTAGCATAACACTGAAAACACTACAGTTTGATGTTGCTCAACGATGCATACAATTGCCTCATTGACACTTTGATAATTATGACAGTACAGTTAGATAATTAAATATAATTACCTAATTAAATATCTGCAACAAATTATTGGCGGCTACTCCACTGTACCGAAAACAATATGCACTAGGTTTTCTTTTTGTGAGTGCAACGCAATTGCTTTTTTCTTTAAGTCTTGGTGCATGATAGTTGGGGAACACTGTATTATTCGCTCAGCAACTGAAATGAGGCCAAGCTGGATTCATTCGAAATACGAATCAACAGCAGTCATGTGCAGCAGCGCTTATATAAAAAAAAAAAGAGGCTTCACTTTTTCCAGAAAGGTGAAGCAGTACTAGCGATAGCAAAGCATACCACGATTTTCCGAAGGAAGATTACACCACCAAGCGATCCAGATTTTTGGAGGTGCGAGAGGACTCAGGCTGCAAAATTGAACTGTCTCCTACTATGAGGTCTTGTCAGCACTTATATAAGGCCATCACTTCAGTGAACAATTCTTTGAGGTCACACGAAGTGCGACTGTTATTAAAGAACAAGAGGAAAGGGGGTTAACCAAGGGGCCCAATTTTTATTAGTCATATCATAAGAAGCCTACAAATACTGACACTAAGGACAACGTAGGGAAAATTACTTGTGCTTAATAAATTAAATAAAGAAAGGATAAATTAATGGAAATTAAAGTGGATGAAAAATTAATTTGCTGCAGGTGGGAATCGAACCCACAACCTTTGCAGCAAGTTGTTTTTTCATCCACTTTAACTTCCATTAATTTATCCTTTCTTTATTTAATTTATTAAGCACAAGTAATTTCCCCTATGTTGTCCTTGGTGTCAGTGTTTGTTGGCTTCTTATAATGCGACTGTTATTAAAGGTTATATGCAGGGTGTCCCACGTAATATGGGCCAAATATTAAAGATATGCGAATGCCACATAGCTGGACAGAACCAAGGTAATGTTGTTTGCCATCACTTGGAGATACTCAGATTATCTCTTCATGCCACCTAATTAGATAATTATTCTAAATTAAATAATTAACTTCTCAAATATTATAGTTAGATGGAAAGTGTCAATGAGAAAATTGTAGAGCAACATGAAAACATGAATCAGCTCTTCCACTCTGTGAAGAAGGACGAGCAGTGAAGCTTTGGGGTTTTCTACCTCAATCAACACATCTATGTATATATAGGTATTATTATTATTATTATTATTAGTTGGCGCTGATACCCTCGGCCAAGGCTGATACCTCGCTTTTTAACAGATTACAGATGTGCCGCAAGAACGTGTTGGGGCTGCACTGCAACTCGTTTGCCGATTCTTCAAGCCTCCACCCCCGCTGCTACTCCTGAATTCCGGGATTCTCGTCGAGCGTCGCAAGACCAGTCCATCATTTTGCTACACCAGGACTGGGTTGCTAGTTTCTTGATTCAGCGACAGCCGTCTACCCACCTGGAAACTCTGGCAGAGGGGCACCTATGTATTTTGGCCGGACGCCCACGATTCCTTGCAGTTGGTGGCGATACCCTTGGCCAAGGCTGATAGCTCGTTTTTTAACAGGTAGAGTGTTGAGACTCTTTCTTTTTGTTGGTTATATCGCTGCTGACTGCAATTTTTGGTTGTTGATTGCAATTTTGTTGCTACCTCGTGAATTCAGCATGTCGGGCGATGATGGAAATTGCATTGTGTGTCACAAACAGTTGGCCACTGATGGAAAGTTAATTAAGTGTTCAAGCTGTAACCATTCCTATCACTTAGGCCAATCTTGCTTTGACATTGCTCAAAATATGTTCACCACAATGGGGTTGTCTAAAAGAAAAGCTTGGATTCGCAAAACCTGAAGAATTACAGGGAGCCGGGCTGGTTCCACTTCACAGTCTGATATTTCTCATGTAGTGGATAACGTGATCCCGAATGGGTCACTGGCAGCTGAGCTGAAGGACATAAAAGAGAGTCTGCTCTGCTTACCATTCCTGACTCAAGATGTGAACACACTTTTAGGCCTCAAAGAAGATTTTTCGAAATTACCTCAGTCCGTTGACCATCTGGAAGAAGCGGTGATATTTACATCGAATAAATACGACTCGGTTATCACTCAACTAAACGAATTCAGGATTCAAAATGCAAGGTACGAATCTGAGATTGCCGCTCTATCTTCTACAGTGCAAATGCAGGAAGAGCAGCTTCAGCGTTTGCACGATGTTCAAAATGACAGCGAGCAATACAGCCGCAATGCTAATCTGGAAATTCACGGCCTTCCTCAAGAAGATCACGAAGACTTGAAGCAGACGTTGGGGCAGCTCGCTGATAAACTGGAATTGGCGGATTTCACCCTATCAGATGTGGTGGCTGTTCATCGCTTACAAGGAAAACGCGATTCAATTCCCACAGTCCTGGTGCGCTTCACATCTGTTACGGCTAAGGAAAGATGGTTCCAGGCTCGTGGCAAGTTGCGGGAGCTCCATCACTCTCATAAGTTGCCAAAACTATTTTTCAATGAAAATCTAACCAAGCAAAATCGAGAATTGTTTTGGCGAGTAAGTACAGTAGCCAAAGAAAAGGGATACAAGTTCACTTGGGTCAAAGCCAGAAAAATGTTCGAAAGCAAAGACGAATCCACGGCTCTGATTCAAATCAACATGCTAGCATACGTTGAAAAGATTGTTAATATAATGGCAAGCACCTGCCAAGAGTTTCCCGATTTTCAGTCCTTCTGTGACGGCTGCAGTCACAAGTCGAAAGGTGACTTCATAATTGTTAATCTTAACATTAGTAGCTTACGGAAATACTGGGACAAATTTAAAATGACTGCTACTTCAACACTTAGTTTTGTGGATTTTTTTTGTTATTACAGAAATTAATGTCGCAGATATAGGCCTGGATATGTTGGTTCTACACGTTTATCAATCGCACTTTGTGACGCGATCACATCAGCGAGGAGGAGGGCTTGCTAGTTTCGTGACGTGTCACACATTGATGTTTCATTCAGTTTTGCGGAATGTCTTGCTATCAAAGTGGCTCAGGGACGGTTCCTGCTATCTGTATTCGCATTTTATCGTCCTCCATCAAATAGTGTCAGTCGCTTTTTAATAGAATTGAAAGCCTTCTTACAATGATACAACTCGGTGGATGAAATATGCCTAGTTGGAGACTTCAACATAAATGCTCTTTGTCACACAAAGGGTGCAGTAGTGGACTACTTATCCCTTTTAGCTTCCCACAGGATTGAAAATACTATAAACATTTCAACCAGAGAAGACCTGGTAAATGGGCATGTAGTCAGTTCATGCATAGATCATGTTTTGGTTCGTACTTCAAATTATTCTTTATATTCATGTGTCATAAAACAATGTTTGGCAGATCATTATTTGGTGGCTTACCACTTTGTGTCGTCAACCCCATTAACAATGTGCGCTTGCACAGAGGACTCACCTAGCAACATTGCCAACATTTCCAAACAGACCAGCGTAAGCTCAATGACCTAATCAGGGCATTTGATTGGCCTACATTAATGAACTCAAAGGCTGCACATGTCTACGACTGCTTTTGTGAACAAATACAAATATTTCAAAGCTTGGCAAAAAAAAAACTGTAACAAGGAAACGCCAAAACAATCATAACTGGATAAATGCTAACGTACTTCATGCTATAGCGGAAAGAGATGTGTTGTGGAACCATTCGAAATGATCCCCTGAAAATGTTACACTTTGCGCAGAATACACAGCAGCTAGAAACAGGGTAGTCACCCTTATTAGATCGGCAAAACGTCAGTATTTTGTACATCAATTTATTCTAGCCTTGAAAAACCTGGCAAAGACTTGGTCTTTAATAAATCACCTTCAAGGGAAAGCAGACTCGAGATCTGCCATTCATTCCTTTTCTAACGACCCCGCAACAACAGCTAATATATTTAACCATCATTTTGCTCGTTCGTCTGATGGAGCTAATCAAGGGCATGCTCTGGACTGCATGCTCCAAAAATCTGTATCTGCCTCAGCCTTCCTGCCGAAGTTGTCGGAACTTGGCTTACCTAGGATCATTTTCAGCTTCAGACAGAACAAACCACCCGGTCTTAATGGCATTGCAGCGCGCATGCTCCAAAGAAACTTTGAAACCCTGTCGGGCATTCCTCTTTTTATTCTTAACTGGTTTCTGGACAATTCTATCCCCGAAAGACTACAAACTGCTTTGGTAAAGCCACTTCACAAAGGAAGAAAAAAGGATGTAATTGAAAACTATAGACCCATATCTATTTTGCCTATACTGTCTCAAGTGTTGGAAACGTTTCTCTTGGAAATAATGCTTTACTTCATTAACAAGTTCTCGTTTTCTGCCCTCATCAGTTTGGTTTTGTCACTGGTAAAGGTACTATCTTACTTTTAGAATCCTTTGCGGATGAAATTTTTTCTGCGTTCGACCAAAATTTGTTTAGCATTGCATTATTCCTAGATATTAATAAAGCCTTTGAGACAGTTAACCACGACATTTTGTTGAACAAATTACATTTATTGGGCTTCCGGGGACCATTTCATGACATCCTTAAAAGTTATCTATCAAACAGATCGCAAACAGTAGTATTAGGTAATCATCCTAATACTACTAGCTCTATTTGCCTACTAAAGCTGGAGTCCCTGAAGGGTCTATTATAGCCCCGCTACTGTTTAATATTTTCATGATTGACCCTGCATCCACTATTTCAAAATGCACAATTTTTCAATACATCGATGACACCGTTCTACTACCAAAGCATTTACACTACAAATCGGCAATCGATATGCTACAAAAAGATGTCTATAACGTAATTGTGTGGTTTTCTAAAAACTTTTTTGTAATCAATAATTCAAGAACAAAGCTGATTCGCTTCAGAAATCCCTTGAAGATGACGTCGATAGATGAACATATCTTTTTGCACTGGTGGTGGTGGTGGTGGTGGTGGTGGTAGTAGTATTGAAGGACACAAACATCAAATAGATCTTTTGACTGTGGAGTGATTTATTCTTATTCTTTAATGAAGTAGTGATGTGTGCAAGTACAGCTGCATGGCAGAAGAGAATTCCACAATATTTACAACTTCACTGTTAAATACGGAAATATGAAAAGCAGACGAAACTCGCCATAATGTTAGAGTCATTTTAGCGGCTCATTGTCATACAAGTGGCATATCATTTTTGGGGGGGATAGTTTCGATCAAACAAGAGTTACAGCCATTTTCTTTAACCATACTCCCTCCGTAGACGGCCATGTATTGACAGCAGATGGGAATTCTTCACTGTCAACTAATTCACTCCGACAAGTAAATGAAACTCGGCGTTTTCAGTACAATTTGTTACCAAGATAGCTGCATTAGATTGAGAGCTACAGAGCATTTGCGAGAAAGTGGAGACAAACATTTTTTCGCGTTGATGCAATGCATAGATGGATGAACATCGACCACCGCCGGAGGGTAGCTACATACAGCTTCGCTGTAAAACTCCCAATACATCTTTCTGTTGCTCAATACATGCTACATAAAAGTGCTTTTCTGAGCGCAAAATAAGCCCACAAATACATGCAGTGCCTGCCAGTTGCATAGCAGTTTTGTGTGTATTTGCAGGCTTCCTTCACACTTGGAAAAACACTTTTATGTACCATGTATTGAGCAACAGAAAGATGTATTAGGAGTTTCTCATGTCGCTCTACAATTTTCTAATTGACACTTCTAATCTAATTACAATATTTCAGAACTTCATTAGTTAGTAAGACTTGTTATCTAATTAGGCACAATGTAAAAAATAATTCTAGTGTCTCCAATCGACGGCAAACAACATTACCTTGTTTCTTCCAGCTATGTGGCATTTGCATATTTTTAATGTTTGGCTCAAGTTATGTGAGAAACCCTGCATATATGGGGCTCGAAAAGCTGGTCAGCCTCCTCCCCTACCCCCCCCCCCCTCCCCAAAAAAAGAAATTCCACCTACACCCACTACAACCCCCAAGTCACACTACAGCCAGAAACCAGGAGATACCTTGACCGCCAACCTGGCGAAGAAACTGGCAGATTTCATTCTCAATTTGATCAGTTCAGAACTATTAAATGTCAAGGGGAAATGTAGTGTATTCGCAAAAGAAAGCCAGCACGCGCTACATGAAGATAGTCGTGATTTGACCACCTTTAACACGCACGAAGGCCTTTTTCGTTTTAAGTGGGTATGTTTTGGACTCGCTTTCGCTCCTTCTGTGCTCTCATGCATCAGATTCTCTCAGGCTGTTCCAGTGTCAAGTTTTACACTGACCACATCATCGTTTTTGACAGCACTCAAAAGGAGCACGATGACAACCTGAAAAAAGTCCTCATGCAGATTTCTTCCTCTGACTTAAAGGGATAGTGAATAAAAAATTTGTCGCCGAGATTTCTGTCTCCAGTGATAGCTGTCGCACCGAAAGCGACCAAAACAACACTCTTTCTGAGGAGAAGTGAGCGAAAAGTAATTATTTTAGCGAATATTTCTCAAATCACAGCCCCTACCGGCCTCCTCCGAAAGCTCTGGCAAAACTGAATATCACGTCACGCTTACCCACCTCGAGGCCCATTTGGCCCATTGCGAGCGATCGTCCACACTGAGCGCACGAAGGGGCGAGTTGGCGTTTGCAGCAACGCACTTTTTTTGTTCGACCGTCCTATTCGTACCGCTTCCTCGTGTGAACTGTTCGAAAACCTCGTCTTTCATCTCATGGATTTGTGGTTTGATGTGCGGAGCAGCCGTGTCAACGCCGCAAAATGCCGAGGGTCTGCTGTGCGCATGTGAAAACGGCAGGCTGCGGTAATCTTTTTCTCGCGTACTTGTTCACGCTGTAGTTTTGCGCACAGGTGTCGTTTGACCGTAATTTGGCGTTTGTACGACGTTCTGAGCCAGATGTTTGGCCAATTCTGCCAGAATGAATCGAAATCCGCATCGTCTGAAGCGACGGCTGACGAAAAAAAATTCGCCGACATGAGACTGGTGGCGCCATCTCGTGTGCACCAAGAGAAGGGGTGCTCGGCTGCGATGAAACAACGGGACGCTGAAACCGCTGCGCATGTACTCGTTCACTCCGTGAATAACAAGATGTTCCCTGCTTACAGAGGCGCATTTCAGTCACTGCACATGCCTGGCTTCAATCCTCACCCGTTGCTTCATCGCATCTATTCTCAAAACAGCTACTTGCGTGCATCAAGCACCTGCCACGCGTGAACTAGTCGCCAGCCGACTGTTATGCTCACGCCGCCGGCCACACCTGCTCCGATGGCGTAGGTACAGGGAGGTCTACACGCGTCAATATCTTCAACGATTTCTACGTTCCTTTTTTTTTTTTTGTACAGTGTGTACTCATGGCACCTGTATTGCGCATTGGTGGCTTTCTTGTTTTACACGCTACCAGCTACCCATCCAAGCGGACGGAGCAAGCCGCTTTGCGCAGAACGCAGAGTAATTTCCTTACGTCGCTTGACATTGCATAGCCTGAGGCATAAGCGTCCTCTCTCTGTTGAAGCCAAACATGGCAAAGCGTTTGCGTGACTGAATCACGCTGGGCGCACCGCCACGAATGCAACACTGTCAATGAGGCGTGCGCCTCTCGTCTCGCTAACTCATTCGTGACAGGTGCGAGCTTGCGATCTGAGCCGCGGGAGCCGAGTTTATATGTGGCTTCCACTTCTGATGCCGCCCCTGATCTCTCGAGGCGAACGCGTGTACATGGAATGCACAGTGTAAACACCACTTTGCTGGTCCAGACTCTCTCGGCACCGCGAAGGGGGACTGCTGCGGCGGGTCGTCGTCAGTTTCGCTTGACGACGCGGACGGATTGTAGGCATACGCCTTTATCGTTCGTGGTCGTTCATTAGGCCGCTCATGCAAGTCGGAGTCGTAAGTTCGGCTCATGCTATCGCTCTCACTAGAACTTTGCATTTTACACTGCGCAGCGCGAGGAAAACAAAACTGCGCAGCCGGCCAGCTCGCTCCGCGGCTGCTGAGGGTAGGTGTGACGTCAGATCCGCCAGCTTGTTGTCGGGAGCGCTTTGCGAGTGACGCGGTGGCCGCTCATAGAGAGTCAAAAATAAAGCCATCCGCTCAAAAGTAACCCGAATAATGGCTATATACTATAGCAATCGTGTCTTAGGAATGCACTTGTGGGGCTTTCTCTATATTCTTCGATTTTTATTCTGTATCCCTTTAAAGCTGAATGGCAAGTGTGTCTTTTGATGTCCAAGAAGTGTCCCTTATTGGACACAAGATTTCTGCTCAGGGCATATCGCCTCTTGAGGAAAAACCTCAGCCTCCATTCAGCAGGCTGAGGTTTTTAGCCGGGTGTCCACTTCGACCCAACTGTGCTCTTTCCCTGGTTTGACTGAATGCAATTCCAAGTTCGTGCCCCACCTGGCCCACGTAGTTGAACCACTTCATCATCCGCAGCATAAAGATGTTCCATTCAACTGGGATGTGGCCACTGAAAACAGTCTTCAGCAGGTGAAAGAGTATCTTTGTGATGCATTCATTTTATTGCTTTTTGACCCGACCATTCCTATTTTGATATCCACAGATGCTTCCAATTACGAGCTTGACGCTGTCTTGCAACAGGCCAATGGAGAAAACACTAAACTATTCAATTTGTATCTATCTCTCTCCAATTGAGCGCAGGTACTCCAGTGGCGAAAAAGAAGCTCTGGCTTGCCTATGGACTTGTGAAAACTGGCATGTCTACCTCTGGGGATGAATGTTTATGCTGATCACTGATCACCAGGCACTGGCTACACTCTTGTCGGAGAAGGGTTCTGGGAGGAAACCACTAAGAACAGGTCGGTGGATAGCTCATCTTCTCAATTACACATTTGCAGTCCAGTATCCCAAAGGTGAGCAGAATAAGGCTGCAGATGCCCTCTCTCACAACCCCCTTGATACCTCCGAACCTTGCTTTGCCTTTGAGGAAGTAGTCGCCCAGATTGAGGTCATGACAGCTATGACACTGAAGTACAACGGACCACAGCCTGTAACCAACTGCTGGCACAAGTTACAGACCATACCATCAATAGCTGGCCTTCAAAGAACCAACTTCCTAAAGAGCTGCACCCCCCCTATGAAGTCAGGAACGAACTATCTGTGGTGGATAGTATCCTACCAAGAGGAAACCAAGTTGTCCTTCCCAGTCAACTGCACAAACAAGTTCTTGCGCTTGCACATGCGGGGCACCCAGGTGTCGTCAGAATGCATGACTTAGTTCGCAGCACCTACTGGTGGCCAGCTCTTCACAAGCATGTCAAGCAACATGTAAGCGATTGTCAAACTTGCAACAGGGCTGACAAGTCGGACAAGATTCAACAGGGGCCCATAGAGCCAATCGAATATCCTCCTCGACCCTGAGTGACGGTGGCTGTAGACATCATGGGTCCATTTCATTCAGCCCGTCAATGCTGCCGGTATGCGATAGTCATGGTAGACTACAACTCTCAGTGGCTTGAGATGATTTTCACACCATGTGTAACCAGTCAATCTGTAATCAGTTTCCTGGCCTCCATGTTTTCTAGAGAGGGGCTGCCTGAGGAAATTGTAACTGACAATGGTGCAGCCGACATGGTGTCTTGGATGCCTTCCACTTTACACCACTCATCAACTGCAGCAGCAGTGATGAAGCAGCTCTTCGGCAACACCAGCTCCGACGATAATTGTTCAGCCCGTTTTTCATCGCATTGAACACCCAAAAGCAGCCCTTTGCCCTCCGCGTATCGCCAACCACCGCCCCCCAAGGATGCTCAGCAAAATGCCTGATGGTGTAAACAACACACAGCGGAACCTTTCCGCAGAACACACGGTCGTACAGCCCCAACATGACTGACCTGATAAGAAAATGCCCCTTGTTTTGGAACCATCTGGGAACACCAGCAGTACCAAGGACTCCATGGCTTGAAGATTTTGAAACATACTTGCTCGCCGCTGGCGGCGAAAGTATTTCTGCAGAGTGCAAAGCAGCACTGTTGAAAACACTTCTTGAGACCGAAGGTCAGAGGCAAGCATGGGTTGAACTCGCCGCGGTATTGGAAATACCAGGGTCAGCCAAAGACCCTTACTCCATATTGGTGAAAATGCTAACTGCCAAGTTCAGTGCTCCAGATATAGTAGCCACAGCACGACTCTCATTTCGGAACCTCGCAAAAGGCGAGACGTCCCGCCAGGATTTTCTCTTCAAATTGCAAGACACCTCAAACCAGTGCGATTTTGGTGGCCTGAAGGATCAGCTGTTTCTCCAACAATTACTCGTTGGATTGACCTCTTACGTGGCTGTGCGAACGTTTGCTTGTCAAAGAGCCCACACTTCCGTTCAAGAAGGTAGAGACGATCGTCAAAGATGCTGAGCGCATCCAGCATCATACAGCTAAGCAGAGCACTCCATCAAATTCCAGGGCAGTGCCGTCACTTTGTGCGGGTTTTCACGCCTTCTATCGAAGCACTGGCTTCTTCAACTGACTGGACCTTCGTCGAATACCCAGCATTACAGCTGGCCACCTAATTCTTTGACAGGCTTCCCCAACTGTGCCTATCAGCATGCTACTACTCAGAACTGCTCGGTGCGTGCCAAGGTTTGCTACCAGTGTTCCAAGAGGGGGCATTTTGCCATGGTGTGTCGCAGTAGTCCCTTTGAGTGGTCACCACCAGCATGGTGCCAGCAAGCTGCCAGCTCACCCAGTCCCGTCAGACCTCGTCATTCAGATCGTGTCCGGTTGATGGCCCTGCCAGACAGCCAGCCGCAATTGGTTGTCCGGAATCCGGAATTTTACGCCGATGCTGAGGTCAATGGAAAACATTTATCCAGATTTGTTAGACAATGACTGCCCTATAGACGAGCCGGTGGAGAACTTGTAAGACAATGGTGGCCCACTCGAAGAGGACTTTCTGATGTGGTGAATGAAGCACAGTCACGTGCACACAACAGGCAAGGAGGACGAAGTCTGTCGCTCAGAGGGACCAATGCAGTGACTGACCCACATCCACTACTCACATTATGACAATTTCGCACACCACCTGTGTTTCACTGTGTTGCCCGAATTATTCGGGGCATCTTTTTTTTTTGCCAGTACGCGGTCTACTGAAACCCCAAAGCTGTGCTCACAGATCTTTGCAGACACACTCATTTGCATTGTTGGTATAGCGTACATGAGTCATGCTGCCAGGTGCGTGTCACATTGTGTTAATTTTTTTTCTTTTGTGTTATTAATAACCAGTTTTCTCTACAAAACTTTGGGTCAAGCTCATGAGGCAAGATGTTTGCCGAAAACCGGGAAAGTATGTCAAGGCGAACAATGAACTGTTCAATAAGAAATAGTTTAAGCATTATGTAAGTTGGGTCTGGTGTGGAACCACTCTGTGTGTCATTCCTTCAGCGCCACCAATGGTACTCGTCGTCCAAGGTGTCACCTTGGACAATGAGAAACATTATCCAGCTTAGATAAAAAGTAAGAAGATTAAAGAAGAAACACACCAGCTCTAATCTGATATCAGATGCATTAAATAAACTTGCACATGCAGTGCACTGCTCGAAATACTTTATTAATAAAGGGAAAATCAGACATCCACCCAATCGTAGCAATTGCTACCACAGTACTGAAAGACTGTTACTTCAACACATCACTCCCAAACTTTATAATAAATATTCTGAACAAGTTTTGAAACTACTTAAGCGAAAAAATAAACCTATATCACAGATTTCCATTGACGCTACAATGATTTCAGATCAGACAACGATTGCTCAGTATTTCAATAGATATTGCCATATCGTGTTTTCTGTTCCTGGTGAATGCACTCCCAACAAAAAGCTGGACTATCCTATGAATGCAAACTTTATTTCTTATTCTGGTGTCGTTCCCTGCTGCTAAACTTGAAAAAGAAAACATTTTGCGGGCCTTGTAATATTATCAAACACAGTTCTTCGCCAATTTGCCAAATCTCTTTCAGAATATTTAGTTATTTTTTTGCACTTCTTTATTGTCAGCGTGATTGCCGAACGACTGGAGAACAGTGCAAGTTGTATCAATATTCAAAAAAGGTGACCATGTATTGGTACAAAATTGTTGGCCAACCTCTCAAACTTTTTCATGCAGAAAACTTTTTGAACACATAGTGGCTCACATTTTGAGTGAATTTCTAGAAGAGAATTCAATTTTTTTAAAAAAGGAAACAATTTATGAAAATGGGAGAACAATGCTCAAGCTGCCTTCCAGTAACTTCTGTTATTTCACAGGGAAGTGTGCTCGACTCATTGCTTTTTCTCATTTATTAAACAATATTGTCAATGCAGTTGATTCGTTAGTGCAGATTTGGCTGTTTGCCAATGATTGTGTCCTGTTTAGCGAAGTGTAGTGACCAGTGCGACCTTCATATTAACATGAATAAAGTGTTAGAATGGTGTAAGCAATGGGGTATGGTTCTGAATGAAAATAAATGTGTCTGTCTTCCAATAATGTGCAAAAAAGTATCCTTAACATATACACATGAACTCGTATCGTCACCTTTGCAGAAAGTATCAAGCTATAAATACTTAAGCTAACAATAGAAGGCCAACCGTCCTGCAATACACACATCAGCAACCTTTCTTTAGAACGACAGAAAGCTGAGCTAGTTGGTAAGGATTCATTAGGCAAAAAAGAGGTGAGGCGTGCAGACAGGACACAAGAATAGAGAAGTGGACAACACGAACGCCGTTCGTGTTGTCCACTTCTCTACTGTTGTGTCCTGTCGGCATGCCTGACCTTTTTTTTGCATAATAAACCTTTGTTCCTTCTTTTTCTGAAAGCTATGCTTTTTATGTCATAAGCTTAAACCTGTTAGCACCAGTGTTACAGGTTTCATACTTTTCTTTATCCAGGACCAAACACAAGTACGCTGCCATAGTGGGGACCCTCATGTAAAAACCAACAATAAAAACTCGGAAAGAATCCCCCCCCCCCCAAAAAAAAAAGCTGCACGGTTCATTTTTAGTAAAATTTCAGCCATTAACTCCCCCAGCACATGATTGAAAGCTAACGAGATTAAACTGTTAGAATTTAGAAGAAAGAAATGTAGGCTGAAGTTGCTGAAGTTCCTTTAACAGCACCTCCTTAATAACAAGCTAGCTTTAGATCCCTATATAACCAGACAGACTAGGCAACTTTCATTCGCTTACACCAATTTTTGCAAGATCAGATACATTTAAATTCTTTCTTTTTTTTCCACGAACGATAGCAGAATGGAATTAATTACTCAATTTATTCAACATGCCCCATCACCAGTGACTAAATTGTATTCGTTTTTATTTGCTGCATTTGAACAATTTTTGCTATCATTGTGCACTTTGTATCAGGCCCACCTTGCTTGGACCTCATGTCTGCAGTATTTTGTAAATAAATAAAAATAACCGATGCTACTAGTTCCTCAGCACAAGCCCACATGATATCTTGCGTAATAATTTTAAATTGATTTCACAAACCTTGATTCATCACACTTGGGAGCAGCATTAGTTTGAGAAGTGCATGTATGCTTGCTGCTCGTGGGTTGGCTTTGTGTTGGCTTCTCATGACTATACTATATGCATGCCTATAAAATATGGATTTGTTCACACTGTGTGAGCAGGGAGCTTAAGCTAGGGATCTTGTGGCAGCAACCAGCACCGTACGCGACGCATGTGCTGCTCGAAATACAGATGCATGTCCTGGTGCCCCACTTTAGGACTGAATGCCTATCAAAACATCGAAGTCCACCCAAATTCCCTCTTGGTTTCAGATAAGCCACTGGACAGACCGTCCTACAATTCATGTCAGGTCATGCAATGTATCAAGTTAGCCAGTAGTTGGCACCAGAAATGCACCCCAGGCCAACGTCCAAGCTCAGCCCAAGCCATTTTGCCATGCCTTGTCACCCTTTGTTGGCCTCCATACATCTGACCAAGGTTGGGCCAGAAGAGCTTTCTCCCTTTTGGATGGCACAGCATCCCTATAAGCCAGCTCTGAGGACCGGATGACATAGCCATCACAAGGGATGGACTCATGGATAGCTATTCACTCTCAGTTTTGGGGCGCTACACAGGAAATGAGGCTTTCCCAATATGTAGATTTCTCTGTTCCAGACCCTTCTACCAATCAGACAAAGCTATTAACTAATTTATTTATTCATACTACCCTACAGACCCCAGAGCAGCAATTTGCATGACCGGGTAAATTGGTAGAGTTGAATTCAGTGCCCTTATCTTGAGTCACTACATCCAAAATACTCTGCACACTTTGAATAGGAATTAAGGAAATCTTAGTCCCATAATGATCAAGAAAAGGAGCAAACAGCAAGAAACAAGAGGTGCACAATCGTTCACATAAGCACAAGTTGACAGTGGGTTCGACACACTAAGGCAAGAAAGACAAGGACGCAACACTAAATGCAGGACTGATGCCACAAGCACTGTGGTGCCAGTGTTATGTTCCTTGTCTCTTGTCTTTCCAGCACTGCTGCTTTAGCGAGTTCACATAAAGCAACAACACAAAAAAGGTTTAGCCTTTTAGCACACAAAAAATACACAGGGTCCGTGCAAAAAATGGCGACAAAGCACTCTTAGTACTGAACCTGGGTACTTTTCGTGCCCTAAAAGGCTGAATGGTACACCAACATGCCCACATTTACATGCTTTCATGGAAAAAGAGGAAGATGCGCAAGTGCAGAAACAAACAAAATGAAACTGATATTGTTATACGAAATATAGCTGACATGAACATGCATGTATGAAGCACCCAGGGTGTCCTGTATCCTCCTCGTGTCTTCCTGTTAACACTAAACTTCATAATGAACACGCACTAGCCTGTCAGTGCATTCTGTTGACATACAAAGTTGCAACTGTTAGTCAAATTTAACAGGATCACTTATCAGGACTAGATCACGAGAGTACAACTTAATTAAGGGTGCTCACTTCATGCTTGCCCAAAAGCGAGGCATAAACAGTCACGTGACTCAAGGACATCTACTAAGGACGTGACACTTGAACGCTTCGGCAGTCAAGTTTAGCCTTAGGGTGCAAAACTGGTAGAAATACATTACATTGCAGAAATTTATAGCGCATTCTTTTTGCAAGTTATGAACTCCTCGGATGGCAAGTTTCAAGTCTTGCATTAGAATTGACCATCTCACTTCTTCAGTGAATAGGTTATCTAGCATAATTTTCATAATTACTGCTCTGATTACTGCCCCGAGTCATCCTAACATGTACAATTTCCGAGAAAACCACCTAATTCTCCTATCTTCCTTAAATTTAAGGAATCGTGAGGGCATTTTCTGAAACAGATATCTTGAGAATGCCAATTGTGAACGAGCAAGCATCAGGGTGGAAATCACCCCAAATAATAATAATAATGCCCTACAGGTTCACCTTCATGGAATGGATGGCTTCCCAGGTAGCGTCAGCATCGGACAGCGTAAGGTAGCAGCTTTCATGGGGCAGCCGCAGCTGGTCAAGAATCTCCAGCATGCCTGCCTGATACCGAATGGCCTGAAGCATGCTTCTTGCTACAAAGGTGCCACAACTGTCTGGAAAACAATTATCAATCAATCAATTAACCAACCAATCAATCAAGCAATTCCTATTCCACCCAACAGTGCACACTGGTGAAGAATGATGACAATGCATGGTGTCTCGTGGTGCAACTGCCAGAAGTGGCTAAAAAGTGTCACGCTTGTGGTTATGGGCTATCGGTGAATATTCAATGAGATGGAACAATGAATTTTGAAAGGTAGATGAAACATGGCTGTAGAAAAGCTTAAAGATCAGTCGCTTATAGCATGTAAAATTTATAAGTCTTAATATAATGACAATGAAGATGGGGTGCACTATGACAATGAACTATATGTTCACAAAGAAACGATATACTAAAATGAGTTGGCGGTAGTAGCAATACCACCTCACCATCGCCCTCAAACACAAGGGCCCAGAGGTACGCAACGCACTCTCTACAAGAACTGCAGCAGCGCCTTCTTGCGAGAGGGTGGGCTGCAAATGTCTCGGGCTGATGGTGCGCAGTACAACATACTTAAAGAAATCCTTTTTTTTTTCATTTCAAATAACTGCTTTGCACCGAGGAGCAATGCCAAATGAAAGGGGATATGATGCTAGGCTAGGGGAAAGTGATTTTTCCGTTGAGCTTCTGCCTCCCGACACTCCATAAAAACATAGAGGACAGTCAGCCTTTTACAACATTTACCACAAGCCGGAGGTTGGCCACCAGTAAGCAAGTAATTGTGCATGCCATACACATGCCCTATAAGAGGTCGACAGATGAGGACATCTGTTTGTCGTGATTTTAATGTGGGTGTCAAAGTGTTAAACGGTGGCCTTATTAGACAGTTTATTGGAGGTTTTCCATCAAACAAACATTGCCAATAACTTCTTACTTTTTTACGAATGAAGGGCTTGAAGTCCAAAGCGGGTACAGCTATGGAAGAATTCGAAGCTCTTGTTGCTGTGGGCCTGGTGGTTTCGTCTGCTAGCACATCTCCCTGAATGCCTCTGTGTCCTGGCACTTCGCATATTGTTACATCGTGGTGATGTAAGTATCAATGATGTAAGTATCAAATACTTGTAAGTAT
Organism: Dermacentor albipictus; assembly: GCF_038994185.2. Classification (NCBI taxonomy): domain Eukaryota; kingdom Metazoa; phylum Arthropoda; class Arachnida; order Ixodida; family Ixodidae; genus Dermacentor; species Dermacentor albipictus. Next base: position 5,332,957 of record NW_027225570.1, on the reverse strand, counting down.
CAACTTACAAGTATTTAGGCATCCATTTGACATCTGATCTAAACTGGTCTTTTCATATTTCACAGATTACTAACGAGGCAAATCGCGTCCTTGGTTACTTTCGACGAACCCTGCGACTAGCACCCCAATCAGTGAAATCCCTTGCTTACGTAACACTTATCCGCCCCAAATTAGAGTATGCATGGGCGATCTGGGACCCTCATCAAAATAACCTTTCCATTACTCTTGAATCTGTACAAAATCGCTCAGCTCGTTTCATTTTCTCCGCCTATTCCTATCATGTAAGTGTAACTGAACTAAAACGTAATGCTCATCTCACAACTTTAGCTAACCACCGAAAAATTTCCAGATTGTGTCCATTTCATAAATTCTTTTATCATCCATCTCTGAACTGCATTATCAGCCCCACCCATCGCATTTCAAGTCGCACAAACCACGGGAAGGCCGTCTACCCGCCCCCTGCTCGCACTTCTGCGCATCTGTCATCATTTTTCGTCCATACAGCAAGGGACTGGAATGACTTCACTTCACTTCACTTTATTACCTTAAAAACCCCATTAGAGGGGTATTACATAAGGGGTGGTTAATAAAATAAACATTAGAAACAGGCGTTCATCTTGAGATATGGGTGACAACAGCTTCAGTAAAGGCAGATGGGCTTGTAATGGCTGCGATGGCGTGTGGAAGGCCGTTCCAGTCCCTTGATGCTCGAATAAAAAATGATGCTTGAAAAGTGGTGGTCCGGGCACGTGCAACTTGAAGCGGATGACCAGTGTGATGAGATATGTATGAAGGGGGCGTGATGTACGGTGGGTGATTTAGGGAGCTGAAAAAAAATGAGCGGAAGAGAGAGAGGGTGGCAACCTGTCGACGGAAAGAAAGCGTTTCCAAGCCAGATTGCGCTTTCATCGATGAAATGCTGATATCGTATGAATATGAAGATTGAATGAACCTAGTAGCGCGATTTTGCACAGCCTCAAGTGCATTTATGATATAAATCTGATGCGGATTCCAGATGGGAGATGCATATTCAAGTTTCGATCTTACAAATGATTTATAGGCCAACGCTTTTACTTGTTGTGGGGTATGACGCAGATGTCGTCTAAGAAATCCCAGTGATCTATTAGCAGCTGAGATGATGTTAGTAGCGTGCAAGCGCCAGGACAGATCAGAAGATAGGATGACACCGAGGTATTTGAATGATTGGACAGATTCTATTGGAACATCAGCAATTGAATAGGTAAATGTGTGGGGGTTACGGCTGCGAGTGAAGGACACGAGTTTACATTTGTTAGGATTTAGGTTCATCAGCCAGCGATTACACCATTCTTGTACATTATTGAGATCGTTCTGGATGAGTGTGTGGTCAGATGTGTTAGTAACTTTGCGGTAGATTACGCAATCATCTGCAAACATGCGAATGTTACATAATACATGCGTTGGTACGTTGGTGTAAATTAAGAAAAGAAGTAGTCCCAAGACGGATCCCTGGGGGACGCCTGATGTTACGGGGAGTCTGCTAGAATAATGGTTATTAACACAAACAAACTGAGAGCGGTTAGTCAAGAATGCTTCTATCCATTTTAGTACGTTGGGGTGTAAATTTAACTGAGACAATTTTAGCAGCAAACGTTTATGGGGAACTGTGTCAAATGCTTTTGCAAAATCCAGGAATATGGCGTCAGTCTGAAGGTTACTGTCAAGGTTAACATGCAGGTCGTGAAGGAAAATGCCAAACGCCATCGTTGATCAGATCGACTCATCGTCATTCAGATCATCCATAGAAGAAATGTACTGCTGAAATTCCACCCCCTCATGTAATACCCCTTCAATGGGGCCTTTGAAGTACTAATAAATAAATAATAATAAAATAAAGATGTGTGCTTCGTACATAGGAGTGAATAAAGATATTTAGAACCTGATTTCTACATTTACAGAATGACATTAAGGATCTGACGAGACTTGGAGAATGAGTGAATATTCGGTCCTTCCATGCCAATTGTCCCAACTATGGCGTGTGAGTAACATCTATTTCTCTCCAAAAATTTTTAAAAATTGCACGTACCTATGCATTACTTGCACAGTATTTTCTAAAAATATTTTGAGCAGAAAAGAACTTTTGGCCTGTGAGGGCTAATTGAATTTCACGAAATGGTAGAAAACCGAGTGCGAAAATTTCTTTTTTCCAACATTGACCGTTTTGCAGATTCTTTCAAACGTTGCAAAATCCTTTCATGTTTTTCAATCCCCAGCACCAAGTTAAAAATGCGCAAATGATAGCATTCTGGGGAAATTTGTCACAATTAATGGTCACAGAAGGAAACCTGGAATAATTTTTATAGAACTGGCCCTAAAACGTACTATCTTCTAAAATTTTTGCCGCCGTGTTGTGCACAAGCTCTAAAATAGAAGCGAGACTTTGGCAAGAACACTCTTTTGGCCTATGCTTAGACATTGGGAAGAGTCCACGAAAAGCATGCAGAAATACGGATGTAATTGAGAAGCATGCCAACTTTCGGCACAGAAATTTTAATCGAAATAATTTGCGTTTTCATGGAAAAAAGATTCTGAAATTTTAGTCCCACCATTGCAATATTTTGGTTTGTGCTTTGACTTCACCTCACGGTAAGTTCAGGGGAAACACTAACCAACTGAATTTGATGCATTAAAAATGGGTCGTTATCCACAGTTTATGGTACTCAGTTCATTTTTTTTCATACTGTATTTGTATATTATACATAAACATGAAACAAACACAGTTAAAAACATAACAACAACATCAACTTAAGTACATGCCCTGAGTAATAAACAGCTGCACTTATTGGTTTCTTCAGGCTTGACATCACAAAGGCCCAGTGCTGTATGTCTCAACAAAAACTATGTCCACTACACTGGCTCCAAGTAGCTGGAACAAAAGAAGAGACATATCACGGAATAAGCGAAATATGCTCAATAAAGCTGCCTGTCACCAACATTGACCAAATGTATTGCTAGCCCTGGTTTCACGGTGACTGTGTTGTGCAAGCGGTGCAGGTGACTTGTACACGCGGAAGGGGCCGCACGTGTGCACCAGCACGCAAGTGCACAGTGTCGATCTACCTCAAGCAGGCCTACCTTCGGGATTCAAATCCTAACTCACTTCTGGTGATCCCGTCTTCTATTCCTCTCCACACCCACCACTGTCTGCCATCGGCTTGGTTTGTATTTCCCGCCAACGTTCTAGGAGGTGAAGTCGAAGCACGAACCAAAATATTGCAATGCAATTCAAAATATATTGCAATTCAAAATTTTTTTTCTCGATGATAACACAAATTACTTCAATTAAAATTTCGACACCGAAAGTAGTCATGCTTGTCGAACCATTATAGAACCGTGAACGTACTCAGGCGGCGGCTTCTTATGACACTGCCGCGCGGACCGCAGCTTGAAAGTAATGTGCGATGCCCACAAAAAGAGTGCCGACTGCTCAGAGCTTCGCGCACGGAGCTCTTCTCGCCACTTACGTATTGAAGAGGCGCGCGCGCCCGTAACATGAAAGCGATCTGCGAAAGTGGCACAGTTAACGCTTGTCGAAAGCAGCGTTTTCGTTCTCGTTGAAGCGGGGGTGAGCGCAAAAGCATGTTCGCTCGCTGCTGCGGGCGCTATCTCAAAAGCGGTCGTTTTATTATGGGACGGACGAAGGGGCGGTTTTCCCGTTGAGCAAGTATACAAATGCTTTCACATTTAAAATTAGAACTTACCTACACCGCCTAAACTTTGCGAATGCGGGCTGGCCCGAGCAGACTGCGCGCCCAGGCACAGCCAGGGACGCAACACCAAATACCTAGAAAGATCTAGGGGGCGTGCCATGGCGCTTCGTCGAAAAAGTACCTAGAAATGTGGTACGTGCTGGCGGCGCAGCGGTCGAGCACTGGGCTTGTGCGTAAATAGATAGCGTCCTCGATCACCTTGCCCCGGGGTTGCCCCGAAACCAGAATGGTGCGCCTTGCACCGCCGTGGTAGCGCACTGCGGAGGGTCAACATCGAGGACAAAACTGCACCCATTGCAGGGTGCTTGCATGCAGCGCTACTTTGCCCCTGGCGCGCAAGACGCGCGCGCACATTTTGTTGTTTGCAGGTGCTGAGCATCTGCGGCAAGCGCTCGAACCTTGTCACACTGCGTGCTCCGACATACCTGGTTGCAAGCAAACACCAATGGATCTTATAATTAATCCTGACGACCCGTTCCTGACGACCCTTTCAACGAACCTGTCCACTTTCGGCCGCTCTTCACCACATTGTTCTTGGACGAGGTCGATAAGCATGCCGTCTTCGCTGTCAGACGAACTTGAAAAAAGCTCATCGATTGCGGCAATTAGCAGCGCTTCCTTTCTCATTGCCGACATCTCCACTGGCTAACTCCGTCAACTCCGGTGCAACCGCAGCTATCGGGCCAAGGCATCCACGGTTCTGCAGTCGGCAGCACGACCTACTGGAACTCCAGACCTGCACAGATATCCGGCTTCTATGGGAGCAGCTTGCGCCCACTTTCGTTCAACCGACTGCCGTAGGTGGCGCTTTTATAACCTGTTCGTCTGCTACGCGGTGGGCGGTTGTGCGGCGTTGTAAGTAGTACGGCAGCTGTGGTGTTGCGACGAACTGCTTCTCTAGTTGATGATTTTTGCTAACACAGTGACAGAGATGTCACAAGGCTTTGATCGGTAACTTGGCTCCAAAAGTTGACTCCCCGAACCTAAAAAATGTCAAAGCGTGTAGTCCGCTGCTCTCTAAAATAGCGTTAAATAGCCGCTCCCACTGCCTTTTTCAAGGAGATTATTATAAAACGCATTGTGTATAGAGTTCGCAACGTACCCAACAGTTTAATTGTACACGTTGTAAAATTCGCGTCTGCGCTCTTTAGAAACTTGAAGCCACCGTAATGTTCGACGACAGAACGATTACCACTCATTTTAACTCCTAAAAGTTGTCCGTGAATGCGTCACGAGTTCAAAAAGTGAATTACGCACACAGCTTCACTGCGCACGTATCTTCAGCACCACCGTTATGCTGCCGCCGTACTACGCGGAAAAGCTAGCTTTACGGTTTGAAAAGAGTTCCGTGACACGATTTTTAAGGCCTGCACAGCAGCACGTTTTAAAGCAGTGGGATCGCTTAATTTTTTGCAAGGTTTCTACTGAGCTAGACATCCAACGATATTAAAAACAAGATATGCTCACCTTCCCTTGAAACAGAATCGATCAGACTATTGCACATATCGGGTGGAGGACTTACTAGTGAATACTTTTACTGTACTTTTACCAGATCATCTTCCTTTCACTACGGCACACAGTAGTAAATCCTAATGTCATCTACGACATTAGGCTGTCTAATCAACTAAAGAAAGCTAGATTATCCTATGAATCTTTTTAAACAATTTTTCCAGTCTCTTAAGGAGGCTAGGAAAGGGAAACTTATGCCGTTGATCTAGCATTGCAGCGGCCACCTATGCTCGTTGTTTACATTTCTTACACCGCTCATACTCTTCTAGTTTCACTATTCAAACGCAAAGCATTCGCAAATATGTCTTCTTTCGTATATTTGTGAATTTACTCATTTACCGCCAAAACAAGCGCTTTGTGCCTGCCGAAATGGCAAGACAAGCGCTGAACAGATCACAGAAGCAGACGACAGCGAACAGGTTATGACTAGCGCCACTCTGCTCGTACGTTCTTTCCCTAGCGGCAAAAGGGGCGAACTAGACCATGCGTGCTGGAGGAGGGAGATCTGTGCAGGTCTGTAGTTCAGTAGGTCGTGGTCGGCAGTGCGCGCGCGCGTCCCGCAGTGCTTGCTGGGATTGCACCCCGGCGCACCGCCGATTTTCTCGGTGCGAGACGGGGCAATGCAAAACCGCTCCAACAGGGTGCGCTTCCGGTGATCGAGGATGAAAGTGCACACCAAGGCGCCCCGGTGCGGGTGATCGAGGAAAGAAACACACGCCCGGGCTCTAGTACGGTCGCTACTGCTCCCAGAGAAACATCTGTGATCGTATTTACGAGGTACATCGCCGTAAGGCGCGAGAAAGCTATGATCCGCCACGACTGACTTTTAGCACGAGCGCCGCAGGTGCGAGACAGTCTGTCCGACACAGCGGTCGTCAAATCGTGCATCAGTGCCCTCTGCAACAGCGCAGGCAGCAAATCGACCCCACTACTATGCCGGCACGCCTAGGGATAAACGCCTACAACACGCGCTAGGAAACCTCCTCGGTAGTGCCTAGGTAGAGTCATATGTTCAAGGAGCAAAATCCCCCAGTTTTTCTCTCTCGCACCCGCTCTTACTCGCGCCTGCGCACAAACGGCTGGCGATCCCTCAAATGAACGTCTCGTACTTCAGTGGCGCTCAGGCTCAACCGCCATTTACGCTTCAGTAGCGTCAACAGACTGGCGAGGAGTTACCCTTTTGTGTGCGTTGCTTTCGTTATTTGCGAACGTTTATGGACAGTTCGACGTTGCTTCGCGGCGTTTTCAATCACAATGAGCTGCTGCGCCTTCGGATGTCGAAGTAGAATCAGCGAAGGCAAAAAGCTCTTCACGATACCGTCCGGCAAGGCTGACGAGTTACGAAGAAAGGAGTGGGTTCGTCGAATTGGAAGGGAGAACTTCACACCGACAACCTCCACACGACTGTGCGAGGTAAGGTTCGAGTCTCATGGTAAAGTATGTGTATAGCACCATACCGTTTGGTAAAACCTAGAGTGTTCTAGACAATGGCTGAGTGGCCCGAACGGCGCTCTCCCGCCCAAGCGCCGCGTGTGCGACGGCGCTGCGAGCGAACTAGATTGGGGCGGAGACGCGCTTCGCGGCATATTCAACGCAGTTTCGTCTCGGGCGCTGAAACCGATTGCGCGCTTACGTTCCTATAATGGTGCTTTATTTCAACTGCAAATTTATATTGGCACCTTTTTGCTACGTATACATATTTGGGGCATGGGCTATACAACACGACGTCCTCAATTTTGCTGTCGTTGTCAAGTGCGTCGTCTGCTAGCGTGCGCGCATTCGTTGCGCAGCCGCTGGCGGACGCCCAGTTTTCTCGCAAAAAGTATGTTCAGTAACATTTCTCATGGTTTTACTTGCCTTGGTGCGCCCACGACTCTTGTGGGCCGGTAACAATTATAGTTTTAGCCAGGTGAACTGCTATTTTTAACATTGTTTTAATTCCAAAAGTAACACGTATTTTTGCCACAGAAGCCGCCTGTCTGCAACATGAAGCAACGTAAGAAAATTTTATTGATATGTCATTTTACGCGCGCTTCTTGTTGGTGGAATACTGATCGAGGACAATTACCAAGAGAACAACATTAGTGAAATAAACCAGGTTTATTAACTGCATGGCGCGAAGGGATGCAGATGACCACTCTATTATATATACAATATAGTATGTATAGTATATCGTACAATATATACAACGAAGACACACCTGAATATCTATTCTATATCGTACCTATCCACGACATATACCTATATATCTAAATTTTTAATATATATATATATATTTAAAGATACCTTAGAGGCATTGTGTAAGGGAAGGGAGAGAATACACTCAAAGATTATAATATGCAATAATTAGAATACATATAAAAAAAATAAGTGTAAGAAATGTGCTAACGTACAGTAATGTGGTGTGAACATTGTACAATGGACAAACCGAATGCTTTTGAATGCGAGAGGTCACTGAACAAGCAACTTTCACAAAGTAAAATATAATCAATAAAGTTACTGAGCAAGCTGGACACATTTGACTATAAGGAATAGTAGCACATTAATCACGAGAAAGGTAATAAAAAATAAAATGTTAGGTTATGTAGAATTTGGACAATGCTTTATTAGAAGATGCTGGAAATTTTCTTGGTTACTCTCATAAGTGATGGCATTAGGAAGATCATTCCTAAGGCAATGTAAGAAAAAAATTATCAAATATTCTAAATGCACTGATTGAAAAAGTGAACTCCCAACTGGAAAATGCATGTTTCTTCAAAATGTTGCACCAGCCCCAGGTGAATCAATTGACTTTCCAAGGAAATAAATCAAGCCAAATATTGGACATTAATATGAGCGACAGTGATAGCGAAAAATATTGCCTATGTACTCAAACTGAATCGGGAAGACAGGGAAGTCTTTACCTATGTGTCATCGTTGCTTATCTGACGATCTCCTTCAATGTGCCAGCAGGCAAAATGAAATAGAAACATATCAGCAGCAGCCTATTTTAGGCCCACTGCAGGAAGACGACCTCTCCTTGCGATCTCCAATTACCCCTGTCCTGCGCCAACCGATTCCAACAAGCATTCGCGAATTTCCTAATTTCATCACCCCACCTAGTCTTCTGCCATTCTCGACTGTGCTTCCCTTCTCTTGGCATCCATGCTGTAACCCTAATGGTTCCCTGGTTATCTAACCTCCTCACAATGTCAATTAGAATATTGGCTATACCCGTTTGCTCTCTGATCCAAACTGTTCTCTTTCTGTCTCTTAACATTATGCCTAGCATTCTTCGTTCCATTGCTCCTTGCGTGGTCCTTAACTTGTTCTCAAGCTTCTTTGTCAGTCTCCAAATTTCTGCCCCATATGTCAGCACTAGTAAAATGCACTGATTGTACACCTTCCTTTTCTGGTAAGCTTCCACCTAAGAGCTGACAATGTCTGCCATATGTGCTCTAAACCATTTTTGTTCTTCTGTAAATTTCCTTCTCATGATCAGGGTTACCTGCGAGTAATTGACCTAGGTAAACATAGTCCTTCACAGACTCTAGAGGCTGAATGGCGATCCTGAACTCTTGTTCCCTTGCCCGGCTATTCATGATTGTCTTTGTCTTCTGCATATTAATCTTCAACCCCACTCTTATTCTCTCTCTGTTAAGGTCCTCAATAATTTGTTGCAACTAGTCCCCAGCATTGCTGAACAGGGCAATGTCATCTGCAAACCGAAAGTTGCTGACATATTTGCCGCTGATCTTTACTTCCCAATTTAATAATGTTATCTAACACTTCAACATCCTTCAATATGCTGGATCGGCAGAAAGTATGAAATCTATTTCATTTTTGTTTCCTCCCTCCCAAATGACTCATTCGATCAACCAATGGCCTTTGGCCCTAGTAGCTGCGGAGCACCTGACGGAGGCGGCGGTCAGGCCTGTAATGCAGCAAAGCATGCCAAGAATCTCTGAACCCAGACATGCCGCTGATGGAGACTGACTCTTGCAACATTTAACACCCGAACCCCCTCTAGTGAAGCTAGCCTAGCAGGACTCTTTGAGGAACTGTCAGGCATTGTATGGGATATCGCTGGCCTAAATGAGATTAGAAGAACTGGTGAGGCTTATTGTTGTATCCCGAAGGCGGCGCCGACTGGAAAAATGGCGCTGAACACAGACAGACACGGATGCTGAACTGCTCCTGTCAACAAGCACGAGGAAAAATGTAATCATTCAACAATCTATATATATCACTTAAAGAGCCCAAAGAGCACTCGCTAGGGTTGGCAACCCAAAATAAGAATAAGCTGGTTCCAACTTACAGAACACATCATCATCCACTTGTAAAAAAAAAGAGGACAAGAGTAATTGAGGTATACACTTCGAACACAACTCGGTCACATGACATTGTCCTGAAAACGGTCTGGTTTTCTTTGGAGTCTTGACGATGGTTCGCCCAGTCGCCAACATTCCCAGTTTGGCCTTGACCAAAAGCATCCTCGGGTTCATAACCTGATGGCAGTAAGGATGCATCACAAGGAAACTGACCCTGTCAACCATTAACAGGCAAACTCTGTCGAGTGTGGCTAGCTTTGCAGGATTCTTTGACGAACTATGAGACATTGCTAGGGATATCATCGGCCTTAGTCAGATTGGAACTATTGAGGCTTATTGATGAATTCTATGGCATTAATGAGAGGGTAGCAGTAGTAATAAAAAGAATAGGTATAGATTAAAGGCAGCACAAGCCTATGCTCCAACATCCAGTCATGATGAAGTAGATCAGTTTTATGAAGATGTTGAATTAGTAATGAGAAAAGTGCAAACTCGTTATACTGTAGTAATGGGCAACTTCAATGCAAAAGTGGGGAAAAGGCAGGCTGGTGAACAAGCAATTGACAACTATGGTGTCGATTCTAGGAATGCTAGAGGAGAGATGCTGGTAGAAATCGCGGAAAAAATAACCTGCAAATAATGAACACCTTCTGGAAGCGTAGCAACAGAAAGTGGACCTGGAAACAAGTAGATACATATAGTCTAATAGAATTATATTTGCTATTCAGATTGTATTCGACTTCAGAATTCACTATTAAAAATTATCGAATAGCCATTTCCGTTCTAATTTATTGCATAACAGCACTTTGGAGCCTTGAAGGTGAAGGGCCGATGCATGTGAAGACTCTAATTCCAAATTATTGTGCTGCTGGAGAGTCATGGCTGTTTTGCAGAGGCATACCAGTTCGCGAGATAATTAATGCATGGGTGCTAATTGGTTCAGCTGAACAAGTTCCCAGCTGTCATTCGATATAAATGCCCCATTTCGTGGCACCCTGTAAATCTGCTAACTAGATTCAAGGAAGGAAAACATTTTTTTGACAGTCTCATCATGTCTGCAACCCATTAGAACTGGGTGCCCAATGTGGTACCAAACTTCTTCAACGAACACAGCAGATCTACAAATATATCTACGTTTATGCGAGGCATGCAGTTCCTTTAATTGCTTCATTATTGTCCTTATGATAATGCACTGGGTAACTGAAAGCAGCTGCTTATAATACAGAAGCTGCTTACTTGAGCAGACATACATTTTGGGAATGGCATTACATTTAGATTTGAAATAGAAGATAAGCATAACATGTTTTTCTCAGAAATCAGACTCGAGAATACTTTCTTTTGTTTGAGTGCTTAACCCTTTGAGGGTCGTTTTTTTTTTTTCTGGCTTATGCGACCACCCAGGGAATTTTTTTTTTTTTGCCGATTCCAATTTTTAGGGACTTATTCCGAAAAAATTTACCACAATTTTTCTAGGGTAACCGTAAAGTGAGAAAACATTATTTTGAGTTGGTATACGTGTACTCTTTATTCATGAATAACAACAATAGAAAAGGAAATAAACTTATAAGAATTAAAAATTTGATGCATTGTTATACACATAGTTCAATGCTTTGAAAATGCGTACACGAGAGCATTTTGCAAGACCCAAATGTTCCTGCTCTTACACTAATATTTACGTTCATAGCATAATAGAACTGCGTAGGTGCGCACACTGAAGAAAACTGTGGCTGTGTGCCTGTTAAAAAAGCAAAACGTGTGACAAACTACAGCTAATCTTCATCTTATTGCCAACCAGAGGCAGTTTTCGTGAGTGTCCCAAAAAAAAAAGAAAGCAACAGAAACGCATGCACAGTGGCATCCTTCCTATGCACACACCTGTAAGCACTAAACGAGCAAGATAGAGGTGGTCGCCCTTTGAGCGATTAGTAACGAGATAGTTTTGTAAGCGCAAGAAGCTGAAACCACCCGCGGAACAAAACCCAAACCGCCACCCACCCGCGCCCACGCCAATGCGCGAGCGGTAGTATATAGACATGCGGGAGCAAACTAGCTCTAAAACAAACCATGCAATGAAAACTGAGACACAGAGGCACGCGAAAAAATTCCCTGTATTGCCACATGGTGCCACTGTATTGCCACATGGTGGCAGCACATAACAAAAAAGAAAGAAGTTCGGAAATCGCCACAATTTTTAAACGTACAGACGGTGGCGTAAATATACGACATCAACCATTTTTGGACTTGTTTGCAGTGCCGTATATTTACGCCATTGACCCTTAAAGGGTTAATTAAACTTTGGTGTTTTACATCTGGCGATATGATTATAAAGCACCCTGTTCCATTCTCGCCACCTAGGGTTCTTTAATGTGCACCTAAACAGAAGTACACCAATGTCTTTCCATTTCGTTCCCATCGAATTGCACGACATGATTTGAACCTGTGACCAAGTTTAGCAGCTCAACACTATATCCACTATGTAGCCACTAATTAGGCTACTGCACCCTTTCCTTCTTTTCTTGTTGTTGTTAAGCATGAACTGGACAAAAAATTTTACGGCTTACGGGCCAAGGATTAGAATATATAACAGCTACCTAAAACTGTTTTCTGCACCCGAACCTGTACCGTGCACCCAAACCAAAGAACCTGTACCAGTTACTTTGCATTATATTACGCGAGGAAGACGTAAACAGAAATGGAATGTTGCACTGCAGTTTTTTCTTCTTTTTGTATAAGAATATTTCCCGTAAATCCGCGTACAGTGCACCGGATTGGGCAGATATGATTTATTTGTCAGAAGCGGAAAGCAGGAATTTACTTATGTTTTTCTGTCTGCATTTCACAAGTCCTACTGCTGGCAAACGTGATGCACAAAAATACACATTTGTGACACAAGCTGCTTGAAGCACAAGAAAATTATTTGTTCTTCAAAGGGAACCATACAGTAACATAGAATGAAAGATGACACTGTGGCCGCAACGCACGCTAAATCACCGAGCGGCATTAAAAAAAAATCTCAATGCCCTTCTACTCTGTAAAGAAGGATGACCAGCAAAGCTGTGTATGTGGGCCCCTCCTTAATGGTGAACTGTACCTTCGCCACGGGTCGGCCCGGCAGTGCACTATCTTCGGGATCAACCCACGTATGGGGAGTACTTAACTGTTGTCACGCCGAACTCTAACTTTCTGCACTTCCCGACGTCGAGTCTATCGACAACGACCCTTCCAGTGTTAAACTGTTTGTTTCCGAAGACAATTCCGTCCCTCCACGCTCTTCCCTGCTTGTGCCTGTGTCGTGCGCCGTTATTTCTGATGTCACTGTTCTCTTTACGCCCTCCGAGCTGTTCATTCGCCGCCGATGTTCTCCGCTGCCCTTTGCTCTCCTTACTCTTCGCAATGGCATCACGAAAATAGTCGTCGACAATCCCACAGCCTGCCCTTTAGCTTTATCTCATGGTGAATGCCTAGGCCTTGTTCAATCGGTCGACACCTTTTGCATCTTTGACACTCCTGCCGTTTCTACTTCTGCGGTCCTTGGCGCACTTACTTGTGACTCTGCAGTTGATCAGTCACTCCTCAACGCTTTCCACTGCTCTATCGACGATGGCACGTCCTCTTCAGAACAAAGCCAGCTTATTGCTCTCCTGCAGAGCTTCAGCGCTTCTTTCGACAGCCATGCTTCCGGTTTGGGCCACACATCGACCGTTTTTCACCAGATAGATACCGGCAGTCATGCACCTTTACGGCAGCGCCCTTACCGAGTTTCTGCCTCTGAGCGTCGTGTCATTGACCACCAGGTTGCTGACATGCTCAAGCGTGGCGTTGTGCAGCCTTTCCACAGTCCCTGGGCATCACCGGTCGTCCTCGTTAAGAAAAAAGATGGCCCTATGCGATTCTGCGTGGACTACCGACATCTGAACAAGATAAAGCGCAAGGACGTTTACCCGTTACCGTGCATCGACGACGCCCTCGACTGTTTTCAGGGAGCCGAGTTCTTTTCTTCGCTGGATTTACGTTCTGGACACTGGCAAGTCCCCTTGGCACCATCTGATCGACCTAAAACAGCATTTGTAACACCTGACAGATTGTACGAATTCATCGTAATGCCTTTCGGCCTGTGCAACGCTCCAGCCACTTTTGAGAGATTGATGGATAATATTTTACGCGGCCTCACATGGAACACATGTTTATGTTTATGCTACCTGGATGATGTAGTTGTCTTTTCCACTGATTTCCGCACCCATCTCGCCCGTCTCGAGCAAGTTCTGAAATGCCTTACTGATGCGGGACTTCAACTTAACTTTAAAAAATGTCGTTTCGGCGCCCGAAAGCTCACTATTCTTGGCCATGTTGTATCACGCGACGGCAACCTTCCGGATCCAGCCAAGCTCCGTGCTGTCACCTACTTTCCGCAACCAAAGAAGTTAAAGGAGCTTCAAAGTTTCCTTGGTTTATACTCATACTTCCGATGTTTCATTCGAAATTTCGCTTCCATAAGTGCACCCCTGACAGCCCTTCTAAGTGGCGACAAAGAACTTTCCGCTTGGTCGCCCGCCTGTGATGACGCCTTCACGAAATTACGCCGCCTGCTAACCTCGCCACCTATCCTCCGCCACTTCGATCCTGCAGCGCCCACAGAGGTCCACACCGATGCCAGCGGCGTCAGACTTGGCGCCGTACTCGCACAACGAAAAGCGGGCTTTGATGAATATGTCGTTGCCTACGCGAGCCGAACTCTGACAAAGGCCGAGGCTAATTACTCTGTCACAGAGAAAGAGTGTTTAGCCATTATTTGGGCTCTTGGAAAATTCCATCCTTATTTGTATGGTCACCCTCTCGATGTCATCACTGACCATCACGCCCTTTGTTGGCTGTCTACCCTTAAGGACCCATCTGGCTGACTTGCTCGCTGGGCCCTTAAGCTACAGGAGTACGACATCCGCATTCTCTACCATTCTGGCCGCAAACACACAGGCGCTGACGCCCTTTCTCGCTCACCGCTCTCCACTGACTGCGCTTGCCTATCCGCCCTTGAGCCCCACAGTTGCATCTCATGCACTGCGCAACATGCCGTCGGAGCAGCGCAAGGACCCCTGGATCAGTACTCTCATCAGCATCCTTTCTGATCCATCCACCTCTTCATCATCTCGCGCTCTTTGCCGCCAGGCTACCCACTTCTGCATTCGCGACGGCCTTCTTTATCGGCGTAATTACCTCTCTGACGGTCGCAAGTGGCTTCTCGTGATACCCCGCCATCTCCGTGACCTTATCTGCGACGCTTTCCACGCAGACCCTCAGTGCGCACATGCCGGCCTCTTCAAGACCTATGCTCAACTACGCATCCGATTTGATTGGCGTGGCATGTATAACTCCATCAGAAAATTCATTCGCTCCTGTGCTCAGTGCCAACGCCGAAAATTACCTCACAGACAAGTCTACCCGTCACAACCCCTTCCTTGCCCTCGTCGGCCCTTTGATCGTGTTGGTATAGACATCTACGGACCGCTACCCTCCACTCCAGCAGGCAACCGCTGGATTATTGTTGCAGTGGATCACTTGACCCGCTATGCTGACACAGCTGCTCTGCGGACTGCCACCGCCCGCGACGTTGCATCGTTTCTGTTACGACATTTCGTACTTCGCCACGGTGCCCCACGCGAACTTCTGAGCGATAGAGGCCGTGCCTTTCTTTCCGATGCTTTGAAGGCACTACTCGACGAATGCCGAATCGTTCACCGCACCAGTACAGCGTACCATCCGCAAACTAACGGCATGACCGAGCGCTTCAACCGTGCTCTTGGCGATATGCTCTCCATGTACATCGCCTCTGATCATTCAAACTGGGACCAAGTTCTCCCTTTCGTGACGTATGCGTACAATACTGCGACCCAAGCAACTACTGGTTTTTCCCCTTACTTTCTCCTATACGGACGAGAACCTTCTACTACTCTCGATACCATTCTGTCATATACACCTGACACGTCCGAAAGTACTCCGCTATCTGAAGCTGCTCGTCATGCCGAGGAATGCCGCCAGCTTGCCCATTCCTTTTCCACCGAGGACCAGTGGCAGCAGCAATCCCGTCAACGTGCCGGCCGTTCTGCACCAACTTTTTTCCCTGGCTCTCTCGTATGGCTTCGGGTACCCACTACTACACCCGGCCTCTCCTCAAAACTTGTCGCAATGTACCTAGGACCCTACCGTGTTCTCGAGCGAACGTGCTCCGTCAATTACATCGTAGAGCCCCTCACGCCATCGACAGACCTACACCATCGCGGCCGCGAACTTGTCCACGTCTCTCGCATTAAGCCGTACTACAACCCAATAGTAGTCTCTTCGCCTTAAGCCGCCAGGATGGCGCCTTTTTCTGCGGAGGGCGATTGTAACGAAGAAGAGTAGCCGCCTGCGCCACAGCACCATCGCTACCGGCATGAGCTCGTGGTTGCTGTCTTTCGCCGAACGCTTGTGACAGCTACCCGTTCGCGCCCGTTGCTAATAAATCTCTGAGCACCTGCTTCACCTCCACTGCGGGTCGGGCAGGCATTGCACTATCTTCGGGATCAGCCCATGTATGGGGAGTGCTTAACGCCTGCTTCACCTCCAGCGCGGGTCGGCCCGGCATTGCACTATCTTCGGGATTGACCCATGTACGGGGAGTTTTTTTGCTTACAACAAAAATTTCCTTGGGCAGTAGAGGTATACAGCTTCGCTGTAACCCGCCATGGTTGCTCAGTGGCTATAGTGTTAGGCTGCTGAGCACGAGGTCACTGGATCAAATCCCGGCCACGGTGGCTGCATTTCGATAGGGGCGAAATGCGAAAGCACCCGTGTTCTTAGATTTAGGTGCACGTTAAAGAACCCCAGGTGGTCAAAATTTCCGGAGGCCCCCACTACAGCATGCTTCATAATCAGAAAGTGGCTTTGGCACGTAAAACCCCATAATTTAAAAATTTTTAAAATAAGTTTCGCTGTAAAAATAAAATGAAATAAAGAAGAGAAAGAAAGGCATCTATTCTGAAGGCATAAATATATGTCATATGCAATTATAAACATAATTTGAGTGGTCTGAATGCATATACCAGTATGCGAAGTAGTACGAATGACCCGTCCGAGAAGTAGTGCCAGCATTTCCCAACGGCGCGACCTTGATTCGGCCCAGTCCACTTCGATAGCAGCACCACCACAGTATTTTTTGTTGTTGTGTGCCTCACTGCAAAGCGTGCACCGTCGCAGCCGCTCATCCCGCTCAACCGCATTCTAGTACACTCTAGTAGAAACTCTGCCAGACTTTGGGGTCAATTTGCCAGACTGTCTACAAAATCTGACAGGCGAAACCCCGTCAAATATAGCGAATGCATTGGCACTGTTTTCTAGGTGCACAGAGTTACCAGACCAGGAGCATAATGCATGCACTGTCCCAGCCCCATCTAGGATCGCAATGTTGCGGCATAAGCCTCGTGCTGTGATATCAGTCGGTTTCTTTTGTTGCGGGCACTGTTCTCCGACAGTGCGATGCACTTTTTTCTGCTGCGAGTGCTATGGACGTCAGACTCTGGAGTTTTGCAAGACACCTAGCGCCACCTGCCGGTGCGAAGAGGCAGTAATTAAGTAGTGCCAAGCCCGACTCCCTTGCTAAGTTGCCTATGCAGTTAACGACTGCGAAACAATGATTTAACTAGATTTTGGTCCATATTGCAGTGTTTTGCACATTTAACACCCAGACGGAGAGCTCTGAATTTCTCTGCTACTCGAATGCATCGCCGAACTGCCATAAAGCGCTTGCTGGCTCACTCGTCGGACTGATTGCGGAAACGACTACCTCGATAGCTCCGCGCGCTACGAAGAAACGCCGCAAGCGATGCTACTGTTGTGTTGTAAATTGCCATGAACGTGACTGAATAACAACGTTAAGTTTTACTGATTTCCAGCACAATCGTATGAAGGAGAAAAGCGAGAGCGCTGGATACGGGCCGTTCAACGTGTTGGGTATTGGAATTACTTGTATTCCCCACAACACAGCGACTCGCATGAGAATGTGCGATAATGTTGTTCTCCTGTAATTGTGTACGTGCCTAGCCCTGATATAGGGCCGTGGCAACTAAGCAAAACTAAAGGATCTGGAGCCGCCACTTCGTTGGCAACAGAAAAAACAACCTTGTGAACCACCTTGCGTATGTGCCGTCGATATTTCCACCTGTTAACAGTTAGACGTCCGCCTCTGCTTGACTCAACAAGTAGAACGGAGATATTTGACAGGTCAGTTCAACCAAGCATTTGGTTCGTTTATGAATTAAAAATCCTCTTCTAGAGCATCGTTGTATTGCGAGTTCATTTCTAGTTTCGGTATTTTATTAGCGCCGAGGAGTTATGGAGTCGCCATCTATCGGAAGCGCCTCGCTGGCGTAGTATAAGGGATCACGTGGCGCGCTCCTCATAGGTTTTGCTGTCAGCGCTCACTGAAAACACCACGCGCGAGCTCTCCCGGACATTTCTGTAAGTACTTTCGAAACGAGAGAAGTTTTTTACTGTCTAAATAATAATCTTGGCCAAACTGAAATCACAGGCTCGTTTACAGACGCTATCTCTTTACCGAATACTTGCAGTGAACGCCACTGCGCGCGGTCGCCGCGACGGGGACTTCCGAACCGGCTTTCTTGCGTGAAAGGTGGGTAAAAGCTGAGAGCAAACTATGTGAAATATGTTTTTATAGTGTTTGTATAACTAAATAGAGCGTAATAGAATGAAGCCTCAATGCAGCAGTCGCACAGATTCGCAGTGACCGACTGCGCGTCTGCATGCTTGTCCGCGCACTGTTTCGTTTTCGTCGCGTGCGGGCTTTCGCACCGTGCCATGAGCTTTAGGCCGCAGAATATGAGCATTTGACACAAGCAACCATTGTTGTGTGGGCGCTATGAGAGCTGTTCAAAAATAATTTCATTGTAGAAACTTCCGACGTCTACGGGGACTGTGATGTGCGGTTGCGACGATTCACTCTTTCTTTTTCTTCTAAATTCTTGGACGTTTCAATATTATTTCTCGAGTTGTGTCTCACTGTATGTTTATTGGTGTTTTCAGCGTGCGATTTCCCGCTGCTTCTTTTTTCTAATCCAGTGCACAGAATTCATAACACAAACATGACCATATGCCATGCTTTTTCTAATGTGCTTCCTACCGCTCCTTTTCCACTCCAGTGAACTTGCCAGTATCTATAGCATCGACAAGTTCATAGACCAAAACGTCATGACATTAGTCGGGCAGCGGACTCGGGCGAGCGTCTCAGTGCGCGTTTTCTGAAGATCGCAGACCCGGCGCCGTAGCAGAAATCTTTTTCGCATCTGTGCTTGCTGCATACTCGAGTTGTAGCGATTACTGTTTGCCGGTTTTATGTTTCGCTAGCCAAGTTTCACGCAGCTTCTTGTCCTGCGGCTACGTGTGAATAAGGCTGACACCGGGCTCCGTTGCGTACGTCCGGCACTGCGGCACCGAGCAGTAGCCTACCATGTTGCGCGCCTTCAAAGGCAGCCACTACCTATTGTAGTGCTTTCCAGCGTTGTAGAGGAGACACTCGAAGCGGGAAAATCTCGCCACTAAATGAGGACCGCAGCGTACAAGGGAATTTAAACTCTTATTTTCAGCTCGCTTTGGCGCTCCCGAAGCAGCCGATGCGCCCGCTATCTCCACATGATCCCTAATAGCACGTCATGCCGACGGTGGCGCCAGCTTTTCCAATGGTGGAACTAGAGGCCAATATGTCCTGCGCCGATACAACAAGCACGTTCCGCAATGTGGTGAGCCTGCTCGACTGCGTTTTTCAAATGTGAATAATAAAGTTGCTGTAGGAGCACAGGGTGAGTAATTGCGAAGTAACGCACATGTGTAAAAAAAGTTGCGTTTATTTACATTCATTTGTGCGCATGTGTTGCTTGAAGCGTCTGCGAAAAGTTAAAAGGTACTGAGTGATACTGTAGAGCTCCTGCGAGGCAGAAATATGCAGTGTGCTGGCACTGTAGGAACCTTACTTTCACTATGTTTACACGCTGTTTGCTGCCCAATTTGAAATGCTTAGATTTTTATGCTGATATGCTTATAAACAAGCCTGATGCTCTCTGTACTTGCAAGTTGCAGCACACCGAAATAACACCGGAGACTTCCTTAATATTGTACACGTACTTCGCCCTGCTGAGCTTCCTCCCTTTCCGAAGCGTGGATGGGTAGAAGCTTTCCAGGTCCTTGATTATGAGGAAACCGTGCCTCAACACATCCGAAAGAGGAGGGTCCATTGTGGCCTATGTACCTTCGCTTGCCGGACAGCTCTTCTTGCACTACTCAGTTCGCGCCAATGCTGCGATGGGGGTGCTGGCGACGGGTTTTTCTGCAGTGCCGCCTGGGTGGAGTCTGAGGTCTATAGCTTACATATGGGATGAAAGTTTGTATGCAACCAAAATGTGTTGCAGAACACTTGGAGCGGTTTTTTTCTTTCACTATGCACAGTATCTGCAACAAAATGAAGATGTTGCTTTGCCTTGCCTCAGGCAGCAGGGGCATAGTCAGGATGGGGCTTATGGGGCTTCAGCCCCCCCCCCCCCCCCCAAAAAAAAAAAAAAAAATTCTTGCGCTGTCATGCGCCGCCGACTGAAACAACCCCCGGCACTGGAAGTCATGCTCGATTTTGTCTAGATAGTCCTTTCATGCTCGAAATGACATTTTAGCACGAACGTTGTGAAATCTGGCTGGATTTCGCAGCAACACCCATGCACCCGGAGTCACATAGCGTAACGCAAGGAGCTCCATCAGAGCATGAAGTTTCAAAGGCCTTTGGATGGCGACTGGGCTTGTTGCGGCATCTTGCGGAGGCCGCTGAATCTAGGGGGCGTTTGGATTTCAATTCTGAAACTTAATGGGTATAAAGTTCTCATAGACTTTTGATGCGAAAGGTGCATTGACATTTCGTAAGTCGTGCTTTAGATTTTCAATGCTGAAACTACATGGGTTTAATGTCATAAACATTTGACGCCAAAGGTGCATTGACTTTTCTAAAGACGTACACCGCACCATACAAGGAGAGAAGACAAATCAACACACTATCAGACAAGTTGACAAAACACGCAGCAAGGTCCGAGGAGACGAAGCAGTGTTGTGGTTCATTTGTGCCGTCATGTCACAGAAAAGAATATCAACCTTTTTTTATCCTGCGCCATCCATGTCAAGACACTAAAGCCTGGCCTGAGCCTGAAAGCACTATGCGGCGGCCCGCCCGAGCCGGACTCAGTAGTTTCAGACCTGACCTGCATACCCAGCCCAGGACCAAAAGAGTTGGGCCCAGCCCGGCTCGGCCCGTCAGTCCTTGAGTGTAAGCAAAGCATGGTCCAATTCTTGGAAATTGTGAAGATACCATCGGCGACACAGGACATTTTCTAGATATAGTTCTGACTGTGTCAGGACTTGGTCTGGCATTGTTGCTGATAAATGAATTGGTAAAATAGAAAGAAAGATGATGTATTCAACCCATTATACTCGTGTGCTAACATGTGATATGAAAGCCTGTGCTACATTTGCCAAATGGTTGCACCGTCCTCCAGCATGCCCATATTGGAGGTCACGGGATCAAAAGATAGCGGGGGCGTGGGGAGGGGCAAAGTGAGCGCACACGAGCGGAAGGGAGGAAGTAGTCAGCGTGCTTTTCTATGGCAGTAGCACATGCTGTGTGTCGCTGTCCACAAGCTGAGCCCACTCTGTAGATGCTGTGGGGAACCAGCAACACTGAATTGCATAATATGGGACTGCAAGGAGGACAAGCCTCCTCCTAACCTGATGGCCTCACCTGAAGCATGGGAGGCATTTCTGCGCAGTTCTAGCCTGGACACCTAACTCCAGGCCATAGAACGAGCTGAAGAGGTCGCCATCAAATATCGGTTGATGGTCATCGGCCTTGCCTGAAGAAACCACGCCTGATCACCCCATCTAACACTGATGGAATAAAGCTTTCTCTATCAATAGTACGTAGTTTTCAAAAGTCACCAATAGCATACCTGGCCTGTTGCGGGCATGATGGAGACCTGGGCCTACTGCGGGCCTGACCAAGGCCTGACCCGAGCCCAAAGCTCCTTGGCCTGAGCCCGTGCCAGGCCCCCAATAGAGATAGCTTATCCGACCCAAGCCCAGCCTGTGGGTCGGGCCGGGCTCATGCAGTGCTCTCATGGGCTGTGTGGAAGCGTTTCCTCAGACATGCTCTACAACGAAGACTCATTGCACCAGTTGCGCTTGTGAATGTTTGTAGATTAATTTTTCTTATTCAAGGTCCTCACATGCTTTGAGGTGGGGGTATTGCGTGAGGGGGGGGGGGGGTCTAAGAAAGGCTAAACATTGAAAAGGTGAGTGAGCCAGCTCGTCACATAAAATTTGTCTGTACGAACTCAAGTGTTATACAACAGTTGTCCGTCAATATCACAATTGCTGCTTATACATCGTTAGGCTGCAGAAAATCAACAAGTCTAACAAATCAACAGAAATCGAAAATACTAACAAATTACCGCCCAATATGTATACTGCAATTCTTCAGTAAAGTGATTGAAAAGTTGACTGTTACTCGATTAACCAATTACCTGTTTAAATTTAATATTCTTTCCAATTCTCAGTATGGTTTTTATCCTGGTTATTCAACCGACCTTGCTCTTATCTCCCTAACGGATCGCCTAAAGGAAGCTATTGATAAAGGGTATTTTGCCGGTTCAGTTTTTATTGATCTTACGAAAGCTTCTGACAATATTAACCATCACATGTTGTTTTTAAAGTTGGAAGCTATAGGCATAACTGGGTCATCACCAATGTTGCTACGAACCTATCACCAGGATAGACATAACATAGTTTAAATTTTTTTCTGAAGCTAAGGTTACTAACCTAGGGGTAACACACGGTTCTATTCTCATACCTTCATTATTTTTAATTTACATTAACGATCTGCCCGGCTGTCTAACATCCTCACACTGTGTATTGCACGCCGACGACACAACGATTATTAACTACGATAAAAATCTTTCATCCTTGGTTACTAAACTCAATAATGACTTAGCTAAAGTTACAAACTGGTGTATAAATAATAATTGTTATTAATCCCTCGAAAACCAAGTTTATTGTATTTAATTGCCCCAGAAACCATCTTGTTCAGTTCCATTGCTGAATCTTGGTTCCCATTTAGTCCCTTCTAGCACTCATTTGTTATTCTTAAGGGTAGAACTAGACTCTAACCTCAAGTTTCATTATCATGTCTCGAATATTAAAAAGAAAGTTGCTTACGGCATTTGGTTACTGATTAGAGCCCGCCAATTCTTCAACCGTTCTACACTTGTCTCGCTATATTACGCTTTTGTACACTCACACATTAACTACTCGTTAAATGTTGGGGAAATACATATAATACTCACCTCAGTTCACTTCAAACTTTACAAAACCAAGCAATTAGTATAGTCACCTCTAGTCCCTATAATATTAGCCCTCTCCCATTGCTACACTCTAATAACATTCTGTCTGTCAAAGAAACTGTGTTGTATAATTTGGGTATATTTATTTTTAAGACATTGAATAATCAAGTTCCTGCATCTATAATTCCTAAAACATGCCTGATAAACGCTAATGTCACTAGATTTGCTTTACACAATAATCTCGTTTTACCTCAGGTGCGCACCAACTGTGGCAAACAGTTCATTTTTCAGCTTTCTCATTTTGGAATTCCATACCACTTTGCATCAAAACTTCGCGTTCAACGTCCATATTTAAAAAACATCTGAAGAATTTTCTTCGAACAGCAAATATTTAACATAATCTTTTTATCTTTTTCTTTCTGTTTATTTTTTCTCACCCTTATTACTTCAAATATTCCGTTGTTCTGATACCTTTCTGTTTTATTAATGGTCATGTATATTTCGAAGGTCTTTTTGGGTTCTATTGTTGCATTTATGGTCACGTATATATTGAAATTTTTTTTTGTATTGCATGTTTGTGTAAAATTTTCTGTCCGTTACTGTCAATTTCGTTTAGCTCATTTAGTTTTGCTGCATTTGCTCCTTGCAACTGTATCATTTCCTTCGTTAGATTTATCGTAACTCCTAATCTTGTTTTGCATTCTCCAGTACTTACTTTCTTCCATATTTTCTTATATATTATTTTAATGTAGTTCTTCTTGTTGCTTTAGAGAACGCATATTTATAAATAACAGGAGGTCCCGATACAGTCTTTGACTGTGGGACCTCCTTCTGTATATTCTTCTTCTTTATAACCTGTAATTTATAATGAATAATTCACTTTCAAAAGAATTACGTCACACATGAAAAAAAATTTATAAATGAAAACCTTCTTCCTATGCAGATATCGCTCAAACAATACATGGACATTCTATAAAGAGACTGGCTACTTGCTTTCTAAAGCTGCCATAATCAACACACTATTGGAGATCTCAAAAGTAATTAATAGCAAAATGATTACTTACCTAATTATTCATTTATTTAGATAATATAAGTTAAGCAAGACAGCACACTTCAGTTGGTTTAATTAATGTGTAATGAACCGATTAGTCAGCTAATCAATTAATTGGTATTTATTTGCAGTAGAATCTGTTAATTTATTGTTAATTAATTTATTAGTCATTATAAGCTTCACTTGCATGAGTTAGTTCAAAGTTGAATAATTAAAAGTAATTCAATACTTTATATTGCATTCAGGTATTTATATTGCGGCGGCGACCGCTGTGTATAATTAAAACTGGAACACTTCAAGTAAAAGCGAGCTTTTATTTTTAACGAACACATTGTTTGAACTACATAAACTAAAAAAAAAATCGCAACTCAAAGTTGGATGTACACGCTGGCAGTGCACAACCAGCACAACTGAAAACACCAAGAATGAGCGATGGGAAACCTTATGCAACTGATGTTGGCAGCAGCACTGCTGTCGCATGGGTTGGCATGCAAGTGCCGAACCTTTCCACACTTTCGGCCTCACGACAATGCATGGCACGTGATGCCCCGAACACAGTACCCCCTTCCAGTACACTGTACCACTGCTCATGTGTTCGTCGCCTTCCACAGCTGGCTCGTTGGCACCCCTTGTCGTAACCGTACGATCGTGCTACTGCCCACGCGTTCATTTCAGCCTGTTTCACATGCAAGCGAATTTGGGCCAGAAACCTTGCGGCGCCTGTCGTGTGAGCAAGCCTCCTTTCCCAATACCAGTTTTCCGAGCGGTGCGCGCCGCTGCGATCACAATCGCAACATTTGGAAAAATTTGGGAGCAAGCGAGAGACCAGCAACCAATGGCTGAGCACCTTGAGCAGTGACGTCAAGGTCACGTGGCAGGTGCGTGGCTAAAGCATGGGCAGCGCAGGGAACTGGGTAACTCGCCCACTCAAGCAGACTGTTCTAGCAGACATTTTTAGCAGACGACGTCCGCTGCCAGTTTGCGATGTCTCGCGCAGTTTTCAACGAGCTGTTCCTCACACAAGTTGCATGGTGTCCACTTGTTTGGGATGCTAAGATTATTGCAACTAAGAGGACAGTTCTTTGGGAATGAATAATAGACTGAAGCCGAAGGTACCCGTCTTCGCAAGTGACGCATACTTCCATAAAGTAAATGTCGACGTCACTCAAATCGGCTATGTCCGCTGGTGCCTCAGAATTGCCACTTGTTTCCATCTGTCCTTTTCGAGTTCCATTCTTTGGAGCCAAATTGTCCCCATGTGCTGTTCTTGCCTCTTTTTTTCCCCGATGGTGACCACACATGAGCCCAGACGGACAACGATGAAACAGCAGCCCATACGTTTTGTTCACAGCGCATGTAGGCTTTTTTTTTTTCTTTGCAACTCTGAGCTAGCACGTTCGTAGTTTTGTTTGGTCATGTTTGTTCAATTAATAGGTGAAGTACCCCGAGCTCTACAAGGGCTGTCATCTTTCTACTTGAATGCCTAGAGGCGAAAAGGGACACGAGCTTCTTTGAAAGCCATCCATAGGCCTCTTGCATCCAAGTCGCCAAGATGGCACCCAAATGCCTTGCGGTATTCGAAAACAAGAGCCATTGACAGACATGCACGTGCTCAAGCCAAGATCGGGGAAATACGAACCAACCAATTAATTTGCTTCCATGTGGCTAATTCTGTGTGTGTGTACTAAGCAAGACCTTTAAGCTGTCTCCTATAAAGAGCCAAGAGATATAAATGTGAATAAAAAAAGTTGTATTCACAGTTCCATACACAGTGTTATTTTTTTAAGGTTTGCTAGCATGAAAGTGGAGCACCAATCTAATACACCAATAAAACCCACAGCTCAAGCGTGCCGAAACATGGAAATGTGGAGCAAGGCACAGCTCTTGAAGGCCGCTAAAACCTGTGGCTCACGGGCGCTTTCCGCAAGCAACGCTGCATCCCTCCAAAACGAAGCATGTGAAACGAAGCTGCGTCTGCACGCTCTCAGCCACCATGACCACCGTTGCTGCTCATCATGCCAGCGATCCCACACTGCGCCCCTCCATCTGCGAAGGTGCTGATGGCACTGGCTCACTGCCACTTGGTGCGGTGATTTCGGTCTCAAATTCTTCGCCTCAATATATCACAAAATGAGGACACCGATGTATATAACGAATGAGTGCGAATGTATAAAAATAAATGCCTTTTGTCACAATGACCACCAATCAAGACAATAAATGTGCTCGTACCTTTGTTCAAAATTCTGTGTCACCTCTTTGTCATTTGCTACAGAGCTTCACTGATCATCCACCTTTGCAAAGTGTAATGGCTCATGATTTTTTGAAGGCGTAAGCATTTCTATACCTAACCAACGGAAAGTCCGTCCGTTTGTCACGTAAGACGAATCGCTATAAATCACTTTATAAAACAAAACGTAAACTCGAAAGCAAATACTAAAAAATAGACCGAATATGGTACTTCCTAATGCAAAAATTGAGCACAGCTCTATACGCGTTTTCATTTTGCGATATACTGGCTGGTGCAAAGAATCTGTCTAGTGTGGCACATTGCAAACGGAGCGAACTGCAATGCAACTGCCTCGCTAATCGGGAGATCGCAAAAGGCAACACGTGGGTGACGCATGGGCACAATCCACAGCAGCTGCGGCAGACAGGTTTCTGCTCATGCAGCACTTTATTTCCATATATAGTATTGGTTGACATGCTCGCCATGTCCAATCGGTGAACAAACAATGGTGTGCTACTCTGGCGCCATCTTGTAGCATTCCTCGCCACAGAGCACGAGTAGCATGGCACTGTGCTTTTCTTCCGATGTTTTCACCATACCCTCCTCTACCACTTTTCTCCTTGCGTTCTTCACTATCGCCATCTCCCACCGTGCTTCATGTCCACTCTTTAATCCTTTGCTGTGCTCAGTTATGCCTAGGGACGATGCAAAGCACAGGAACAGGTGCCTAAAAGCTGCACTGTAAAATATGGGCAGTAGTGCTAAAGTATATGTGCGCATAGTAGTGAAGCTGCCATTGAAGTCTAGACGGACTACAATGGTGGCTTATGGCGTTATCTACATTTTGCGGGGCCAACTTCTTGGCAGAAAAAAAATTTACATTTGCCATTCGAGGCTTGCTGCGCCAAATCTTCTCGCATGTACTCTTCTCGCTGGTTGCGCCAACTCACATCGCATGTACAGAGCACACAACAGTACAAATGATGCATGATTAAGAGAGAATATTCACCACAACATTGCATCACAATCGAATCTGAATACACACATTTATCTGTATTTATAGCCCTCATTCTATAATGGCACACATCGCACTTGTGGTGAGCCTTCAGAATATTGGATGAATTCAGATTAATGGGTTCACCCAGATTGCATCAAAATCGAATCTGAATACACACATCTATCTGTATTTATAGCCCTCGTTCTATAATGGCACACATCGCACTTGTGGTGAGCCTTCAGAATATTGCATGAATTCAGATTAATGGGTTCACCCAGATTTTGAACTAAGCACAATATGCATGTGTCCTTAGTATCAACACACATCTATTATTTCGGTGTTAAGATAAAATCTACATTAAATTTAAATAATTCACAAAAGCTACACTTAAGTTTTTGCTAACACAGCACGCATGCCACCTGTAGTCTCTCTCTCTCTCTGGTACTGGAGATTTAGCTAAAACATGTTTAGTGAAAAGGCAGTTAAAAAATAATATTGCTGATCAAACTCTGACTAGAAGCCTACCATCATCATTGAAAAGAAAAGTGTACAATCAGTGCATTCTAGCCGTGCTTAACCTATGGGACAGAAACTTGGAGGTTGAGAAAGAAGCTCAAGGACAAGTTAAGGACCACACAAAGAGCGATGGAACGAAGAATGTTAGATGTAACGTTGAGAGAGGGAAAGAGCAGTTTGGGATCGGAGAGCAAATGGGTATAGCCGATATTCTAGTTGACATTAAGAGAAGAAAATGTAGCTGGACAGGCCATGTAATGCATAGGATAGATAACCGGTGGACCATTAGAGTTACAGAATGGGTGCCAAGAGAAGGGGAGCACAATCAAGGATGGCAGAAACTAGGCGAGGTGATGAAACGAGGAAATTTGCAGGTGCAAGCTGGAATCGATTGGCGCAGAACAGGGGATTTGGAGATAGCAGGGAAAGGCTTTGTCCTGCATAGGACATAAAATAGGCTGATGATGATTATGGTGACTAATATATTTCTATTACCTTCTATGGCTATGCAAATTAGAGTTTCGATGACATTACAGTGTTAAATATAGTTATACTGTACAATCTAGGCATATCTCGATACCCATTGCCACGAGCAACTTCAGAAAACCTGCAGTTTCATACTCATAATTATTTGTGGATGGAAGAAAACAGACTACGATTTAACATTTCTCTAATTCGAATGACATTTTTTCTAATGACTTTTTCAAATGTTTCCATTGGCGACATATTCAATGCATAATTTTCATCAACTAGTATTTCGCCTTATAAGATTTAGTCATATGGAGCAAGGAAAAAGCTAGGAGGGACCACCGCACAACGTGATTGCAGCCAAGAGTGTTGTCCCAACGCATGGTGAAAACGTCAGAGCACGGAGTATACGTCAGAGCGCACAGTAGGTTTTTCTACTCCTGTTTATTTTTTTCGATACCCATTAGCATGGAGGAAGGAAAGTGTTCCTCCATGTTGGCAAATTTCGATTCGTGCTCTGTGATATCGACGCAAGAGGTCACATATTGGGCCGTCACTGAGCAAAGCAACTGGCGCACGGGGTGCTCGCATGCCAAGGCTAACTGCGTGACATAATGCTCTCTCCTAATTTTTTCCATCCTTCATGCATAATCGTGTTTCAATCACATAGCTATAACTGATGTTGCTGTTCATTGGTTTGGAACCACATTTCAGCCTTACCTTCGCGACCACGTGCCTTGACTTTGGTAGTGTATCTCGAACCTATGACCCTGTACTCAGAAGCAGAGTGTCTTACCCGCTGGGCTAAAGTGTCCACACTTGCGGAAGGTGAACATTTCTGAACCGTATGAATGTGTTGTACCGGTGGTACAAAACAAATGCCAGGGAAAAGCAATTTCTATGAAGGCTTTGTTGAAAGATCCAGTGATGATGGAATAAAAGCCATCTCTAGGACTACACTAGAGCCAACTTGGAGCATTGCAGACCAAAAAGGTTATATAACTTAACCTCCTTGTCGGAGACATCAGGAAAATTTCCGTGTTTGTGAAAATTTAATGTCAAACATACCACATCCAGGGTGCAGTGACTCCAGGTCGACTAAACGATGTTGCCTCTCACAGCTGAACGAACAACATTGGTTCGAAATACAATTTTTGTCCATCCATCCATCCATCCATCCCAATGCGTTTCGGTGATTGGTGTAATGTTCCTTCTGTTAGAGCGTTCCTTCACCAACCAATATGCCTGAGGGCTTCTGCGCTTCGTGTCGCGCAACACAGACAGATAAGCAGCCCATGAGTTGATAAGGAGTGTTGAGGGGTTATATAGGTCACATCACGGTTGATAATTGTTCAACGCAGATGGATATGGGGCAAAAGAGCGATAAGGGCTTAATATGATCGAAGCAGTTCTGATAAGGTTAATAAGTAACGATAAGGGTTGATAAAAGTTGGATCATGTCCGATAAAATAGATAAGGTTCAGATCAGATCACTACACCTGCAGGCTTGGAGTGATGCCTGACACTAGCAAAAGATGTCGAGAGTGAGTGGCGCTATACTAATCCAGGTACAACCAAATTAGGAAGGCCCACTAAGCTTCAACAGACACTCCGTCACCAGAACAGGCATTGGCCTGCCTGGTGCAATGTTCGGCCACTGCCTCCCAAATGATTCCTTCAATAAACCTGTGGCCCTCAGCCCCCAGCAGCTGCAGAGCATCTGACCAAGGCGGCGGTCAGACCTGTAACGCAGCAGAGGGTGCTAAGAATGTCTGGGTCCAGACAGGCTGCCGCCAATGGAAACTGACCGTCAACCTTTAATTGTCGAACTCTGTCGAGCGAGGCTAGCTTAGCAGGACTCCTTGAGGAACTATCAGACAGTTTTTGGGATATCATTTGCCTTAGTGAGATTAGAACTGGTGAGGCTTATGCATTCCTCAATAACGGCCATGTGCTCTGCTACAGAGGCCTGCCAGATAAGAAGCAATATAGGGTAGGATTCCTAATCAATAAGGATATAGCGGACAACATTGATTAATTCTAACGCATTAATTAGGGTAGCTGTCATCATCATCATCAGCCTGTTATATGTCCATTGCAGGACGAAGGCCTGTCCCTGCAATCTCCAATTACCCCTGTCCTGTGCCAACCGATTCCAACTAGTGCCTGCGAATTTCCTAATTTCATCACTCCACCTAGTCTTTTGTCGTCCTCGATTGCGTTTTCCTTCTCTTGGTACCCATCCTGTAACCCCAATGGTCCAACGGTTATCTAACTGGTGCATTACATGACCTGCCCAGCTCCATTTTTTCCTCTTGCTGTCAATTAGAATATCGTCTATACCCGTTTGCTCTCTGATCCAAACTGCTCTCATTCTGTCTCCTAACGTTATGCCTAGCAATCTTCGTTCCATCGCTCTTTGCGCAGTCCTTAACTTGTTCTCAAGCTTCTTTGTCAGTCTCCAAGTTTCTGCCCCTTATGTCAGTTTCTGCCCCATATGATAATGGTAAGCTTCGAAGTCAGGAGTTTGCAATGTCTGCCGTATGTGATCCGACCCATTTTTATTCTTCTGTGAATTTCCTTCTCATGATCAGGGTTTCCTGTGATTAACTAGGTAAACGTACTCCTTCACAGACTCTAAAGGCTGACTGGCGATCCTGAACTCTTGTTCCCATTATCTTTGTCTTCTGCATATTTATCTTCAACCCCACTCTTACACTCTCTCTGTTAAGGTCCTCAATCATTTGTTGTAACTCGTCTGCATTGCTGCTGAATAGAACAATGTCATCGGCGAACCGAAGGTTGCCGAGATATTCGCCAACGATCTTTACTCCCAAGCCTTCCCAGTTTAATAGCTTGAATACTTCTAAGCACGCAGTGAATAGCATTGGAGAGATTGCATCTCCCTGTCTGACCCCTTTCTTTACAGGTATCTTACTACTTTTCTTGTGTAGAATTAAGGTAGCTGTAGAATAGAAAGACGGAAAGGCGAGCTAGTCGGTAAGGATTCATTATGCAAAAAAGAGGTGAGGCATGAAGACAGGACACAAGAGTAGAAAAGTAGAATCTGTGTAGATATTTTCCAAGGTATTTATGTAAGCAGTGAGTTGTAGGTAGCTGGGTAGCTGTAGTCATAGTCAAACTTAATTAATAATAGGTATAGATTATAGGTAGTACAAGCCTACGCTCCAAGATCCAGTCACGATGATGAAGAAGTAGATCAGTTTTATGAAGATATTGCATTAGCAATGAGAAAAGTGCAAACTCAATGTACCATAGTAATGGGCAACCTAATTGCAAAAGTGGGGAGAAAGCAGTCTGGTGAACAATCAATTAGCAGCTACGGCATCAATTCTAGGAATGCTAAAGGAGAGATGCTGGTAGAATTCGCAGAAAGGAATAAGCTTCGAATAACGAGCATCTTTTTCAGGATGCATAGCAACAGAAAGTGGACCTGAAAAAGCCCTAATGGTGAAACAAGAAATCAAATTGACTTCACACTTTCTGCTGATCCCAGCATATTGCAGGACGTAGAAGTGATAGGTAGGGTAAAGTGCAGTGATCATAGGTTAGTGAGGGCTAGGATTTACCTCAACTTGAAGAGAGAGAGTAAAATTGGTCAAGAAGAAACAGACCAACCTAGAGGCAAGACGGGTAAAAGCAGACAAATTCAGGCTGGTATTTGCAAACAGATATGCAGCCTTAGAACAGAGAGATGAAGATGACAGATAATGAATGAAACCGTAACCAGTATGGCTTCAGAGGCAGTAATTGAAGTGGGAGGCAAGGCAGCAAGGCAACCAGTAGGCAAGCTCTCCCAAGTAACAAAGGACCAAGTAAAGAAATGACGAAGAATGAAAGTGTCCAACTTGGGAGATAATAGAATTTGCAGAACTGTCATAACTGATCAACAACGCGAAAATAACTGATATTTGAAACTACAACATAAGAAAGACTGAAGGAGCCATAAAAAAATCAATGCATCCTGAAATCAGTAAGAAAGAAACTTGGCATAGGACAAATCAAGATGTATGCACTGAAAGATAAGCAGGATAATATCAGCAATATCTAAGATATAGTAAAAGAAGCGGAAGAATTCTATACTTACCTGTACAGTACCCAGAGGAGTCAGGACACCTCCATTAGAAACAGTAATGAACAGGATACAGAAACCCCTCCTATAACTAGCGATGAGGTCAGAAGATCCTTGCAAGGCATAATACATGCATGTAAGCATGTATCGTGATATGTGGATACACCTGATAGCAGTGGTGTCATAAATACAAATTTAGGACAGCCTTCATCATTTTTCTCATGTGGACATTCATGTGAATACCAGTAATCATGAGAAGCATTTCTAGATTATACAAAGTAAGAAGCTTTATAGTGGGGGGACAAATAGTTTGCATAACAACCTAAACAGCTCAATTCATGCCAAGCACACAAACTGTTTGTGCAGAGACCATTGGCATGGCAGATTAGCACATCATAGATGAGAACTGGCAGCTTGCTTCCTTTTTATTTTTTACAAATTTGCCTTTTCTGAGAAAGCCAAATGCATGTAAAAAGAAACATGTCAGTCTCTGACCAAGAAGGTATAGTAAATGCGTTATAGGGAATGAACTGTGAACGAGTCATCAAAGTAGTACGCCAAGGTGGACCACTCATTCAGAGTTCTAGAGAACGACTACAGGCCCGTGATGAAGTCGACCATCGTTGAAAACAGTGTTTTCACTCAGCACTTGTTCCCTAGAACTCTGAACAACTGGTCCACCTTGGTGTACCATGGTGGCGACTCATTCAAATGTCATGCGTCGTCATGGTGGAAATTTTGAGCACATGCTGGAACGAGGCTGACTGGGGTCATCAACGTTCTTGTCTGGCGGTAGGACGCCAGTTCTGTTGCAACATTCTGAGTGACGATACAAGTTGAATCAGGAACGAAGGAGAGAGAAAGCTGAGCAACTCCCTTGGTGGGTTGGCAAGTGTCGTTGGTGTTC
Organism: Dermacentor albipictus; assembly: GCF_038994185.2. Lineage (NCBI taxonomy): Eukaryota > Metazoa > Arthropoda > Arachnida > Ixodida > Ixodidae > Dermacentor > Dermacentor albipictus. The sequence goes on along the minus strand of NW_027225570.1, from coordinate 5,299,715 downwards.
TCTTGGTGTCGGTGATGCCTGTTGCACATGAAGTCACCACGTCTCTGTCGATTCAGTTTCGTGTGCGTGTTCCTCTTCTGTTCACACACAAGGAATAGGGGAGACGTATTGCTGTTTGAAGCAGGTAAACCATTGGCAGGCCTTCAGGGGTAAACACCTTGCACCATTCAACTAAAGACAGTCTCTACTGCATAGAGGTCGCTGCGTAGGCGTTCTATTCGTCTGGTCACTACCCACTATTAGTCTTGAGCCTATAAGAACACTGTCAATATCAGCCGATCACCCTGTCAATGCCCATCAGCAACAAGCATCGTGCATTCATGTAACAGCGTGAGGCGATATTGTTCGATGATTGGAGTCTTCATGGTACAGACTTCCGGTACCTCCAAAGCGTCTACTGTGATGTCACGGGAGTCAAACCGACTGTGTAGTTTGACTACACTGTAATGGCACGAACACTTAGAAGTTCCTAACATCAGCACAGAGAGGTCTTCTGTCCCAAAAAAGGGCAGGTCGAGCCTTTTGGACAGGTCATGTTGAATGAACGTTCTCTGGCTGCCGATCAACACAGAATTGTGCTTTCCGCATGCCCACACTGTTGCCATTTGTATCAGCACAGGTGCTGACGTAGAACTGCTAGCAGGAGCATGTGTCACCAGTGGTTTGTCACTTTTCATTGTGTCATGGTTGACAAGTGTATTGCTCTCGTCTGATAGGCTGTTGCTCTCGTTTCCACATGGCGCAAAATGCTGAAAGATGGCGTTTTGAGCAGTACTTGCACTTAAGCCATGCTGCATTGTGGCACTTTCGTGCAAGGTGTCAGTCTCTGCCGTACTTTAAAACAAGTTCTTTGCCGTTAGTCTGCATCTAATCTTGTCGGCTGACATTGTGACATGGCAATCCTTTATGGCGTGGTCACATTGATTGCACAGTACATAGCAGGGATGGTCGTTCTATGCAGATCCTACAACCAGCGCTAATGCTGACGGTACCAGTTGTGGTAGACAAGGTTGGCATCACTCGCGCGGATGTTTTTCGGTAGGGACCTTGAATGGGAGACCTGGCTCTATTTTCTGCTTTTGGCTTGCTCCTGCAGGAACTTCATGACCTTATGCACCGCCTCTTGCTGTGAACTTGGAGTAACTCTATCGTCAGCCTCAGACTCCTTTGTGCATTGACGGTTTAGCATGGTGATTGATATCTTTGCAGAGACTGTTTTAGGCTTGTAGCGCAGCTCAGAAAGAGCAAAAAAGGAAGGAGGTAGGTGTAATCAAAGGGAACGGAAAGCAGAGTGAGTGCTAACTTCCAACTTCAGGCCTAAAACAGTCGTGACATACCAACTCGCCCAAACTGCCACGCTTTTGACTTTGCGGAGAGATTGCTAAGGACATGAAGCATGACCGCATATTCAGATGCTCGAACCCTCAAGCTGTTGAGGCAGCTTGTGCAAAAGTGCAACTCTTCGTAGTGTTCCCACAGCTGTGATACCTAAGAAGGGCAATCGACAGGTGCGATGGCAAACAAACTGTAAACATGGTCGCCAACGAGGGCGGTATGACGGCCAAACCTCTCTAGAGCATTTTCACCGCTACCGTGTAGTTCGCTTCTGCCAGGCGCACACGTTCGATTTCCTGTTTTGCTGTTCAGATTGTCGCAATCTGCCTAGGTTCGTGAACGAGGGAGGGCTCAAGGCACCCTCCGTTAGACAGACGCTCCGCAGTGTTGTGGTGATGAACGATGACTGACCAACAAGCAGCTGTGCTCGTCGGTATATATTGGTGCCGTGGCCAATGTAGCCCACCGAGCCTGGCAGGCCAAGATTATACTCAAGGGGACGTCACATACTTGTTACACCAGTTAAAGGAACACTAAAGATTACTATGAAGTCAAGTTAAAGTGATAAAGCAATGCTGTAGAACATCTAAGCGTCAGTATAATCGTGAACAGAGCTTTAGTAACCGAGAAATTGAGGTAAATGCATGACACGATTTGAGACCCCGCAGCGACATTCCGGTACTAGCCCGATGACGAAGGCACTCATCATAATTTATGTCACTAGTACTCAACTACTTGTATTAAAAAGATCATTTCATTAGATTATAAGACGGAAGAAAATGTTACTTGTCTGCTTCTGTTCGATTCTAAGAAAAAATAAAATTTTGATGTTACCCTTCAGTATAGTATAGGTGGTCGAAAGGTTTCGTTTTCGCTCAACTCTGCGCCTCGCGCGCTTTATAGTTTCAGTCTGTTTCAGTTATTTCGTTATCGCATCGTGCTGCGCTGGTTCTGCTGCCTCGCGAAACTTGCATTTGGAACAAGCAGTGAGAGTGCCACGTCCATGTGATGTCGTGGGATGCGCGAACGATCCACGGAACTTGGCCAAGGGCAGTTGCAGCGGCGAATCCAACGTTACTTATCACTGTGTGCCAACAACTTAACTGATCGAAGTGGTTAAGTGCCGTACCTCTGCCACAGTACATCGGCAAAGAGCCGAAAAATCGCATAGTGTGCTCGTTGCACTCTTGTTCAAAGAATTACAAGTTAAATGCCGACTTACTGAAGCCGTGTGGAGTGCCTTTCAAAGCAATGCTTTCCCGTAGCACTGTTCCGTCGGTCTTGCCTGCATTATCCCAAGCGCAAGAATAACTGCAGGTCGAAGACTGGGCGGTGAGTGCGGCATTTGGTTGTCATGAAGGAAAAGCTACAGATGTGCGAATATGTACAGCCATGACGTAAGTTGCCGTCGTAGTAGTACGCAACAACGCCGGCAGCGCGGGTCCTCAGCAGCAGGTCACATTCATCAGTGCTTAAATCGCTAAAGTCGAGCCCAGCATCGCGAGCCAATGTGTCGTTGTCAGGGTCATCCACTGCAACGAGCGTCAAAGTTGCCATCATAAAATAAAGAACCAGCTTATCGTTGCACGCTTTCCCTTCCGCTAGCCACCATGGGCCAAATCTTATAACGGTTCGGAACACGAACCGTTCGCTTCGCCGCTTACGTCACTAAATGTGCCACTCCCAAGCCGGTGGTGGAAGAAGAGAAGGGCGCGACCATAGATGAAAGGGTTCCACCTCTGAAGTGTACGTCATTACATGACGAGCTAACCGAAGAATTGCAGAATGTTTCTGCTTGCTAAATAAATGTAAAATATAAATTAAATATTATACACCAAGTTCTGAAGTATAAACGTGTGGTGCCGGGCGTTTAAGCAATGCAGAAGTAATTTATTAATGCCATTCTTTTTCATTCTCAGCTGACAGGCGGTATCGCAAGCGTAAATGAGTTGGCAGAGCGCAGCGCTATGTCATCCGCTACCAGGAGCTAGCAAGATGTGCGCAACAGGAACACACTGCCAGCACTTCTTAAGTAGCGAGCGCGACAAAACCGCAAACTGGTTCTTGGGGACATCTTTACTAGCCGATGACTATATAAAATATAAATTTTCCTTCGTCATCAGCTCGGACAAGACTTGCTTGCCGCCGCGCTGCCGCTATTCCTGCGATCTGCTCCACAGCCCATCACGTGATAGAAGCAATGGAACTTGAAGTCGAACATTACGATATACGGGCCCTACACTGCCTGCGCGAAGTAAAATCGAAGAGTGTGGTGCTGAAAGTGCGCGCTGTGCCGTGAAATTGAGGAACAAAGCGTGGCACTCCCGAACTAGAGAAAAAAGGGCAGCCAAATAAGAAATCTACATGATATCTTCCCACCCTGACTGTATTGTTTTATCAGCCGAACGAAGGAAGTGCTGAAGCAGCCTAGGTTGACCCCTGCTGATTGCTGAACGGCAATCTGCGAGCTATTCATGCTGGCGATAGCACTGGGAATTCGATCTCACCATGCAAATATCTCCTTGGCATTGCATGGCTTTGAAGCGGAGGTCACGGGAAAGCTGACCCAGCCCTTCTACCGGCCAACACAGTAATTGCGAGAGCAACTTTGTGGACAATGTCGGCAGCAGAGATCTAGGCCATTCCAATGAATGCTTCGCCGCCAACTGACCTCTGGGAGCTGCAGGCCGGTGGCGATGAACCGCAGCGCGCAATATTCCTTCCTCTGCGTGGAATGACCACTGGTACTCTTGCACTCGAGTCTCCTCCATTTGATAGCGTAGCCTGCAAAAGGTCTACTTAGGAAAGCCGGCAAGGGCGGTGCAACTCATTATTCGTCACTTCTTCGAACGCGTATCGCACTTCCAGCCGTAGTCAACACTGAAAGAGCAACGGCAAGCGGACGATGAAGGCAAGTAATATATCCTTGGAGGCAACCAACGTACGTGCTCGTGACGCCCGCGTGTCTCTGGAGTCGCGCGACCAGGGTCGCAACCCAACAGCCCAGCCATCGCAATGGAACCCAAAGCGGACAACCTCTTTGCCGGTTCCTACGACCGGTTCGCTTTGAAGATGATTGACAGATGTGTGACGTATTCATAAATTGCGATACCACCCCGCTGCCTCTGACGACCTGTGACGTAACCAAAATTTTGGCCGTTCAGGTGAGGCCAAACGAACGGTTCCCCAGCCGAACCGTTATAAGACTCGGCCCATAGTTCCGCTTTCGCGCTATTGTCGGCTCTGTCTTGGCTCTGTTTCTGGCCGTGCATTTGTGTTTTACGCAGAAAAGCCGTAGCGGCGTCTGCGGGTGCTGTTTTACTCACGGACAGCGCAACATCACTATGAGACCATGACGTCACCACTCTTCGATCGAAGGGCGGGCGATTTGAACTGCGCTAGAGGTACACGGATGCTTCAGAACGCATTTTCTCTCAAAATAAGTCTCTGCTTCGCATGGAACAAGCGTTTCGAGGTTTCAACAGTCCACATTAATTTAATATTAACCTTTAGTGCCACTTTAAGTATGATCTTGAATACGAAAACTCCATGTTGGACAGTTTGCGATTGTTATGGATTGTGGCCTCAAAATGTTCTCAGAAGCCCTGCCACTCACAAAGTTCACTGGAGAAAAGGGCTCCCTGTAGTTTCGGGAGGATAACTCGTATCACTGCTCGGGAACTTGCTTGAGCGGAGATGCCTTGGGTGGCGGATTTGCTCACAATGCTCTGGGTAGCACTGTCTTTGGGCCTTGCAGCAGAATTCAGGAAAGCAGACCCGGCTCATGGCGTCGCGAATCTTGCCTTGGTACTCCAGAGCTTCAGTGGCTTCCGCCTCATACTCGTCACCATCATTTGAGGTCAGCAGTCTTCTTGTTGAGCGCTGCAAGTGCCGAGTCTTTGACCTGCAGATCATCGAAATAACTTGTAGGTCGGAGAGTGAAGCATGCTCAACTTGTAGTGCTTCAGTGGTGGACAAGACGAGTTTTGTAGCAGTACCTCAAAGTAAACGTCTCCTGCATTGCAGTTGATCCATTGTCGGTGTAGGACACCAGTCTTCTCCCGGGTTTCACAGCACCAAAAACTATGTTGAAGACCGAGACTTAAATCCGTCAGATGCGGTTTATTAATCGAACTGCTAAGATGCTGCTGGCACGAGCCCTTGCCTCACGGATTCTTAACATCTTCGTTTTCTTCAATTTTTGTCATCCTCTGCTGGCAGAATCACAAAACTATTGCCAGCAACTCATGCTCATTAGCTAGCTGTGGCCACCTCACCAATTCCAGCAGAAATCCAGGGAAAACACGGGGAAGGCAGGAGATGGAAATTCAAGACAAGGAGCAAAACGAGAATAAGGTAAAACCAAGAGCCAACGTTTTGACAAGTGACTTGTCTTTTTCGAGGTGACATATGCTTTCTTTGGCACAGTATATATAGGTAGGGTTTTTCTAAAGGGGAGAGGGGGTAACGGGGTGGGCGAGGGAATGACCTAAGGTGTGTTAGTAGCAAAGGTGTACAATTGAAAAGAAAGGTGTGTTATTCAACGTCGGTGGAGGAATGTGAGGAAGCATTGTGTGTCAGCCAGCCGTATGTTTTTTTCGTGGAGGAGGCCTGGACAACGGGGGGAGGGATTATCTGCTTCGCTGTCAATGAGCTATCAATTTCTCTGGAAGAGGGAATAAAAGAAGTGGTGCTCACGGAAAAAAATTACTACTACTAACTATATATTACTCGTCATGCCTCGTCCTGTCCACTCTCTTCGTTCTCGTCTTTGTGCACTTTTACAGTTTCAAGATGCAAGTAAACCAACTAGCCTAGTTGTCCATTCTGTTACATTACTAACTTGCTCTAGTCAGCATGCTGACTAGAGCAAGTTAGTAATGCTGTCCTAGCAATAATACGTTATATGGTGGGGTCTCTGCATTTTGCCATCTTCACTGGTGGGCAGGCAAATTCTATAGCGCAAGACGCTGTGTAGAATATAATCAACTGCATGGCATTTATCTAACCACTTCACTAATGATTCTTTTCTCAAGATTTCAACATGTAGGTTGATTCTGCATAATCTTAAACTGAAGCTCTGTTTACCTACATCCCCGGGCTTGCTTTGCTGTAGGGTCGGTCACTTCTCACCTTATATATATGTAGGTATAAATACAAATGTTACGCAACTACATGAGCAGAGTGGAAAGGAAATGGTAGGCATGGAGTGGCTTGTATAACCCATTTGTGTTTGACCAAGAATATTCCCACCTTTGTTCTGCGTAAGTAAAACAACCAAACTTCCTGCGTAAAACCTGGACATATAATGTTGGCCCACAGGCAACTCTAAAGAAAATATTTTTTTAATGGAACAGTTAATTAGATATATTTAACGGATTGCTTGATTTGCATTATTTTCTTTCATTTAGCCACTCAAGTCTGTCGCATTGGGTATGGGCCCCTTCTTGGCCAGTCCGGAGAATGGGCATGTCTTGCTACGATTCCCGCATAACATTCATCAATCACGAAACTAAATAAAACCAAACCAGTCTTTGTACAGCATCAAATAGGTACCACCATTTGTGAAAGCATCACCTCACATAGATTCCAAATTGTGAGTTGGGTCTGCATTTTTTTTTCTTCTTTAATTGTGCAAACTTTATTAACAATTAAGGCTTGTTAGAGAGAGATAATTTACAAGAAAGTCAGAAAGGTCGGCCTGGGCTAGCATGCTCTGGCCTGGTACTGTCCTTTACCTGATGCTTCTGTTCTGCCACAATGATTTTCATCATGCGCCGAAAAGTCGTACCACCTTATGTTACAAAAGACAAGAGGCCAGCCTATCTGCATAGGTAATTGTTAAACCTCTTGAACAGCAAGCTATCATGTAAGAATACGCGTTTATCATTTATCTCGGGGGCATCGCAAACGCCGCTCGCATGGCTGAAGCATTATTGACACGCCCTCCTCGGTGCCGCATTTGCAGTTTGGCGATTCGCAGCGAAGTGCGTCCGTAGTGAACGAGCCAGCCAACCGGCGCGTGCAGCAGCACGCGTACACGCGCAACCGGCGCGCCCGCACCATGCGTGCAAATGAACCCCCGCACATGCAGTGCCGTTATTTCCCGCAGAGCCGGCCACCTAAACTCACCGAACAAAACAGCGATGACTCGAGCGTGTTCAGTTGGTTGCCACACGACACCCACTGATTTGGCGCGATTTGCTGGGCGGACTGCGATAGTGAATGGGCGCCCACAAAGAAGAGAACACGCGCCACCAACTTTGAGACGGGAAACTGCTAGCACAGCGAATAGCGGTGGCGCTACGCATCCGCCGGTCTGCCCGGCCACATGCTGCCTCTGATAAACGTACGGAAAACGCCTTGCAGCACATTTTTCTACTGCGGCTCCCGCACAGTTAGCTGCAGTCAGATTTCGTCATGCCGCGCTCGAAATGTATTTGTTTCTCGACAACCCGCTCACTTGCAAACGTGATTGCACTGCTGGGACCACTGCCCGATGCTGCGACGCATAACTTCACAGAACCATATCGAAAACGGTCAGTGGAGTTCATTCAATGGCAGAACTAACACAACTGCACACAGAAGCGGAATTACGTAACAGTGCGGCCATGTGGTGCGGCATGCAGCCGATGTCGCTTGCAGATCTCTTTTGTTTGTTGAAAGCGCTTCACCAGTGCCTCCTCTATAAAAATCTGGCTTCACCTTCGTTTCGATTCTGACTTTTAACACTTTTATACAAACCAAAATTATTTCGAATTCACAAATAGCTTTGTATTTCTAGAATGTAATGTACTCAATGAATGATTTAGTACTGTTATGTAATGTGAAACCATGGATCATGTTATGGTGTACGGAATAGGGCAGTTTATCGTCCGTACAGAAAAACAATGGGAGAACCAAGAGGGCGTTTCTGCGATGACGCCACCAGCAGAGCGCTGCGGTCGACCGGCGTGCTTAACGCGCGAAATTTAAACATGCTGCGCAACACTTTCTGCGTTTATAAACTAAAACGCTCTCAAAACACAACTGAAATTCTTATAATTTGCAAAAATTAAATGATATGAACTGTTAAGATACATCAATAACGCCGTCTATGCTTCCACGTTTTCAACGACGGATCATGCAGTGTTCCTGATCGTCTGCTCAGCCAATGGCTCAGCGTTTCGGTTGCAGAAAACACACTCGTCAGCTCGTTCCGCTCGGTAAGCACGCATGTGTTTAGTATTTCGAAATACACGAGGATGACAAGCCCGGCAAGAGCACCTCCATTGTGCCTTGTCGGTTGCACGGGATTCCTTTAATTTTGTATCAGCCAGAAAAGAATTGGGCCACAGGTCCGACGTTTGCCCGAAGGGCGAAGACCAGAAAAAATACCGCAGATGTGGCATGCTCACACCATCGGAGGATCATCAATGTGATCCCAAGTGCGCCATCTGTGGTGGGGCACACCAAACGGCAGACCGCAAGCGCAAACAGCGCTTCCAGGTGCCATACATCGTGCGCCAAAGACGGCGGCGCCGCAGGCGCGCACAGCGGGCGGCAAGACCGCGTGGCTTTGACACAACTAGCGGCGGAGAAGCAATGGCGGGAGAGAAACCCTTCTACTCTCCCCACCGCAACATATCGGCATCGAGAGGACGCTCCCGATCCAGTGGGCGATCCAGCAGATCGCGCTCTCGCTCCAGAGGGCGCGGCAATAGCAGCAGACGCTCCCGTTCGAGAGGACGGTCGGGTTCCAGGGTCCGAATCCAGGAACCAATGTCCTGGGCGGACAAGGCCAGGATGAACACCCCAAGCGGCAAAAAGATAACACAGGGCATCTCGCTGGAGCATAAAAGAGAGCAATCTGAGATTATAATGCTTAAGAAGGAAAATGCAGAGCTAAAAGAGGCATTACGAACGCTGAGGGCTGAGTTCGAGCTCTTCCGTAACTCGCGTGAACCCCGCGAAGTAGCCTTACCCATCCCAGTTCAAGCAGAAGGGTCGAATAAGCGCAAAGCTACCCCCCCCCCCCCCTCCGCGACCACCGAAAGAGAGCCAATGCAAACTGACGAGTCCCCCGCTCAGGACCCTAAGCCAGAGCCAGACATACTCGCGTCCTTGAAGATAATTGAGGAATCGCTCACGCACATGAGAGAGGCCTTAGCTATTAAATCTAGCACTGTCGAGCATATGGACAGTATACATCTCCCACCTAACACGTAGAGTTGGCATCCTCGAGTCTAAAATGAAAATGATAGACTCTAGCAAAATCAAAATCATCACCACTGGCACCATTGCAAAAGCTAAGAAAGCACAGCAGGATCCCGATAACACGAGTACCCTGCAGGCTCTGCTAGTTCAGTAGAAATCAAAATGGCAGGGCAAACCGGAAACCTAATTATCTGGCAGTGGAATTGCGCCAGCTTCTCAAGGCGCAAGGCTGCTCTATTACAGCTCATCAAAGCGCAAGCGATAATGCCGCACGTGCTGCTCTTGCAAGAAACACTTAGTGAGAAGGTAAATTTATCGGGCTACCGTTCGGTTAGCCATAAAGGAGAAAATGGCAGAGGTATCGCCACATTCGTCAGGAAAGACACCTCTTTTCAGGAGCACGAAGTCAAAATTTGTAACTCGGATAAGAAATCCGGTCTCGAGGCACAGTTAATTGAAATCGTCCCCCACGGAAAAATCCGATGTAACATTTTCATTCTCAACTTGTACAGCTCTCCTTCCGCTCATAAGCATAATCTCCGCTCACTACTAAATAGGGTCTTGTCGTGCTGCTTCATCGGCTGCTGTGTTGCCAGGAATGTCACAATGCCCTGGTATCCACTGGAATGCTATTGCATGTTTCGCTTCGCTTGCCTTTGTGAGGTTTTTAAGTGTTTCATATATTATACTGTCACTGAATGTTTTCCCCTTTGTGTTGCAGAGTGATGTTAGAGCCGCCTGTGAATCACTGAAAACTACCCATTTTTGGGCATCTCTTACTGACAATATAAATTTTATCGCAGCTAGGATTGCGAACAGTTCAGCCGTTGTAGACGAAGTCGCACGAGTTAACAAATTATTCTTGTTTGTTGAGGTGTGGTATAATGAATGATGAAGTTGAAGAGGTTGCTGTACTGGAGCCATCTGTATAGACGTGTGTGTATCCTGAATACCGCATATATATCTGGTACAGCGCTAGTTGTTGAGCAGCTCGAATGAACATGTCTCTTTTGCTGAATATCCCATCTACTGACAATTCGATTTTTGGAACTGTAAGCAGCCATGGAGGATATTCGATGTCTGAGTTCCAAAATTCATTTCTTGGCAATATGTGAAGATTTTCTTGAATTTCTATGTGAACATAACTTCTATCTCGTTTCATTATGTCTAGAGCCAATGGGTGGTTTTTATGCTGGGTTTGAAGACGGAAATAATGCCGGCATGTTTCTGTAGTTCGCATAACTGGAAATGGTGATTGGCGAGCCTCAGCTATTACAAGAGAACTAGAAGTCGCTCGTGGAACTCCTAGACATAGGCGTAGTCCTCTAGCTAAAGTCTTTGAAGTCGCTCTTCTGAAGTGTGGGAAAGTCCGTGTACCATGATGTGCCTGCAAGTCTGCGAAGTACAGTCACTACGGCATTGACCTCGTTTTCGAGTTTCTTTATGTGGGGTGCCCAGGATAGCTGCCTATCAAGTATTATGCCTAGAAATCGATGCTGTGTGACAATCATTAGAGGGTGTCCTTCCAGATTAAGAGTGAAATTTTTTAACTGCCTTCGAGTGAAGGGCAATACAGCTGTCTTTGCGTGTGATAGTACCATTCCTCTCTCTCTCAAAAATTTGTTGATTATATTCATGCCGTCTTGCAGTGCCATTTGAAGTAGTTGAGCATTAGACCCAGATGTCCAAATACACACATCATCTGCATGCAGTGAAAATTTTAATTGTGATGGAAGCCTTCTTGGTAAATCAGCCATGACGCAGTTAAAAAGGAAGGGGCTGAGTACGCTTCCCTGTGGTACTCCCTGTTTGACAACATGTTCAGCACTCTTTCCTTCACCCGTCTGAACAAAGATTTTGCGACCTGATAGAAATTCAGAAATCCATCGCAAGGACCTACCAGACAGACCAAGTTCCAACATGCTTAGCAAAACATGAACGTGACTAACAGTGTCAAATGCCCTCTTGATGTCTAGGAATACTGATATAGTCATGTTCCCACGTGCACGCTCGTGCTCCACACAGGGTACTATATCTAATATTGCATCCATTGTGCGTCTATGTTTTCTAAAACCTACTAAGTAGTTGGACAGCGCATTCGTTTCATTACATCACCATTGAAGTCGCGCATCAATCATTTTCTCCATTACTTTGCATAAACAACTTCTCAACTAACAGGGCGGAAGGATTCAAGGCACAAAAGCGTCTTACCAGGTTTTAAAATTGGTATGATTCGAGCGACTTTCCAAGAGTCAAGTACAGTTTCCTCCATCCATAAGTTATTATAGATGTCTAACAGAGCATTTATACCTGTCGGTCCGAAGTTTCCTAGCATATTGTACGTAATGCCGTCCGGCCCAGCAGCGGACTTTTGGCGACATGATGCAATTGCACATTGAAGCTTGCTTAATGTGAAAGTATGATCTAATTGAGGATGTTGGGCCCAGTAGCAAGCAGTAATTTTGCGCTTAGCCAACACTACTGAAATATCAAATTCTCCACATTGCGATGAAAAAGCAGGTCTGGAAATAAGCTCACAAAAGTCATCTGCAACTATTATTTCACACGTGTCCCGTGCTACAGCGAGAGCACGAAATGGGAAGCTCTGTGTTACAGGTCCGCTTAAAGAACGAATTACTAGAAAAATTCGTGGGACAGCCGTGTGAGGAGACAGCGTGCCGCAGAAGTCGCGCCAGCGCCGTTTACCTAGATTTTCCATTCGTCTGCGCATTACATTGTGTATTTCCTGAGCATTTCTGTATGCTTCTAAACTTCCGCTCCGTCGGTAAGCTCTTTCGGATCGGCGTCGGATGGCTCTTAGGTGTTCATATTCTCCGTCAACTGCAGCATAATCTTTTGGAATTGGGACCTTCCTTGTGCATATGTTCATATTGTCCTGCAAAAATTCTGTAAATTTTTCCACTGTTGCATGTTGATTAATTTGATCCGTTAGGCGGTACCGAAAAGCTTGCCAGTTGGTTAGTCTGTTGTAACGCCTGATATCACAGTGCATGCTAGGGTGGTTAACAAGTATGGGAAAATGATCACTTCCGCGCGTTTTCATATCTGTTGTCCATCCCACACCATTCACTAGATCATGTGAACACAGGGTAACATCTATGCAGCTTGAGTAATTATATCCACGAAGGAATGTTGGCGACCCATCGTTTAAAACAGTCAAGTTGCATTTATCTATGGTGCACTCTATAACGTTACCCCGTGCATCACAATGATCACTGCCCCAGATGATGTCGTATGCATTGAAGTCGCCACACATAAATACATTAGAATGAGCTATCTTGAAGATATCCACTAGCGCTTCTACTGAAATCCGGTTTGAAGGTTGTAGATATAGATTAATCACTGTTATACAGAGCTTGCCAAAGGATACTTTACATGCGATGAATTCCGGGAAGTCTGAATCACTGGACTGAATTTGATAAGATGGTAGGTCCTTTCTGACGCACAGGAGCACTCTGCTCACAGCACCTTGACGAGAAGTCTTGTATATCACATAATTTGAGAGGCGAAAGTCGTCATTGATTCCCGCCTTTTGAATACAAAGTATTGGGAAGTTGTATTGCACAAGCAGTTTACGAAAGTCAGCACACTTCCTTCGAAGACTGTTGGCATTCCACTGAAATATGGAGACAGTTTTGTAGTGGTTATTCATGTAGTGCCTGCCGCAGTTTGGGCCCGGATTGTTGACACATTAGTGCTTCTAGAGGCAACAAGGCTTTCACTTCTGGTAGGTTGTTTGCTTCCGGCAGAGCAGATAGGATTGCCTTAAGAGCTGCGAAAAGCATTGGCAAAATCAGTTGTGTCACCGATGCTGTGGTATGCTCGCTATTAGCTGGTGTTACTTCTGCAGTAGATGAGTAAGGTCGCTGAGAGGAATGTGTGCGAGTACTGGAGCTTTCTTGTGTATTACTTTCTGCCTGTTGTCGTCTGGGTTTCCGTAGTACTGATGCATAAGACTGGGAACTTGACTGTGATCCTCTTGATTGGTCTCTTGATTGCACTGTTGGTTGTTCTCTAGAGGAGGAATAGCTTGTCGGTGCTCTTGGCTGTGGTGGTTCCGGTGCCCGCTGAGGTGGGTGATCTGGCACTGGATGAACAATCTCAAGGTTTCGGGCGGGTTCATTGCGTCGCGGTTGTCTTCCATGGATGAGTTCATGTCGACGCATTTGTGCCGCTGCTTTTTTCTGAGGACAGCCTGAGAAGGAGGCGGCATGGTTCCCCGCACAGTTTGCACATTTAGGTTGAAGAACTGACTTGCACTCCTTGTGGTCATGATCTTCTGAGCAGATTTTGCATCGACGTGTGCTACGGCAGGTTTTCGCCATGTGCCCAAATCTCTGGCAATTATAGCAGCGAAGCGCTGGTCCTAGGTATTCCTCGACAGGGTGACTAGTGAAACCCAAGTAAATTCTTCCTGGAATAGGGCGATCGTCTCTGAAAGTCAGAATTACCGTGTGAAGTGGATGTGACTGTACTGCTCCATCTTCTTGGTGGGAATACCTTATCTGTCTGCGTGCCGATATAACTCCTGCGGCTTTCAAGAAGTCTAGGAGTTGTTCGTCTGTATACTGCAGAGGCACATGCTTTACTTTGCCAACGTTTCGCGTGTATGACTCTGGGATGAAGGGCTTGACTTCCAGGCCGCCTACACTTGAGAGCATCAAAAGGCGTTTCGCCGACGCTAAGGAAGCAAGCTGACACTGAAACTTCCACCTCTGTTCGTCCTGAAAGTCTGTACTTTTTCTTTGGCAGCGGAAACTATTTCGGCAGACACTCGGTTTGGATTTACTTGCCAAAAAGTAGTACCTTCACTTGGGCGAAAGACAACCGAAATGCCTTCGGCTCGCTTTTTCTTGTACGTGACCAAAGTAAATGGTGCGTCTTCACCCATTTCTTCTTCGTCACTTAACTCATAATTCGATGTTGTGTCATCGTACTTGTCTTCTAGGCGAAGCTTCTTGCTCTCGAATTCACCGTCAGCCATTATTCCTGAATTCGCTGTAGTTGATTCCGAGTTGTGGAAAACCAAACGTGCCGGCTTTATGAAGCTTTGTGACGCTTGCAAGGCCCCAGGCTTTTCATTACGGCCCGTAGCATCATTCATATGGCTTGTTACGTTTGGACGAGCATAAGGCTCGTTACGATGTTCTCGGCTTCCGACCACCGTAGCGGCAGTGTAATAGCCAGGTTCTCAAAAAGAAATGTCGTACCTGTAAGGCGCCTGGCTCGTTGAACCTTCGCCCGACGTCTTGTTGATCAATCGTCGTCAATGGTAGCCGTAAATGTCCAAAAACCAGAAAACTCAGAGCACCGCACAAAAACAGCGACCGAACAGATACACTTCTTCTTCTTCTTCGTTATATTATATTATATTATATTATATACCATGACTTTTTCTTAGATACGTAGATTTATTAGAGACTTACTTATACGCATGTTTAAATAAATATCTTGTTGCGAGGTTTTGTGTAAACGTGCAGTGAACTTTGTTTCCAGTGGCACTTTTTTGCCCTTTATCAAGCTGTATCTTCGCATTTCTAATGTGCGAGGGCGAGTCAAATGAAAGTGAGCCTACTCACACCGCGCAATTCTGGTTCTGTTCATTATCTGCAAGGCCTGCACGTAGCACACAGGCACCTCTCATTTACAAAAAGTGATACGCAGGTGTGAGGATAAATGTTCTTTAATGCTCTCATACACTGGGTTGAACATGGTTGCGTGCCGTAATGGACGCTCCAGAAGTTGAGCGGCGTGGTGCCGTGAGGTTTTTGACAGCTGAAGGTGTTTCCCAAAAAGAAATCAGTCGCCGTATGGCTGCCGTGTACATGGAACATAGCATTTCATTGGCCACTGTGAAGCGTTGGAACAAACGGTTCAAAGAAGGACGTGAAAGTTGCAAAGACGATCCCAGACCAGGCCAAAGCCATCGTGCAATCAACCCTAACAAAACTGCGAAGGTTGATGAGTTGATGAGACGAGAACGGAGGATAACCATCGATGAACTGGCAGAGCGTGTGAACATCAGTCACGGTTTGGTTTACGCCATAAATGATGAACATCTCATTTATCGGCTCTTGTGTGCGCAATGGGTGCGCAATATTTTGACCCGCCGCCAGAATACGGAGAAGATCAGCGCTGCCTTTACTCATCTGATCCGGTATCACAATAAGGGTGACAATCTTTTGTTTGCAATTATGATCGGAGGCGAACCATCATGCCACTACTACGAGCCTGAAACACGACGGCAAAGCTTGCAATGGAAACATTCGAATTCACAACCCACAAAGAAAGCAAAGGCCGTCATTTCCGCCAGAAAGGTGTTGTCGACTTTTATTTTTCGATCGTCGATGGCCATTACTGATAGAATTTGCTAAATCTTGAGAGACTATCAATTGTTTCCGATATTGTGAGACGCCGCGGATCGGCTGCGTGTCGCAATCAAGAATAAACTACGTGGAAAATTGACGAATGGGGTCATCTTGTTCCACGACAATGCCCATCCCCACGTCGCTGATGTGGTTAATACAAAGCTGGCAAAGTTCAAGCGGGAAACGCTGCAACGTCCGCCATACAGCTCAGACCTGTCGCCTTGGGACTTCCACATTTTGGGGCAACCGAAAAAGCAGCTCAAGGGAACCAGATTCGTCTCGGACGATGACGTGAAAGTCAGTTGCAGACGGTTTTGAAGCAACAACCCAAGTAGCTTTATGAGACGGGAATTACGCGACTCGTTAATCAATGGGACAAATGTCTAAATGCTCATGGAGACTACTTTTAAATAAAGTGCCCCATTTGTCATATATTCGCATTGGCTCACTTTCATTTGACTCGCCCTCGTATATTATGCAGAACTCCTGCTTTTTATACGTGCTCTCTGTTGCGACTATAATTTCGGTGCAATTACTCACCATACACGACCGGTGACAGCTGCTGCTGCTGAATACATTAAAACAAATGACAGCGTCATTGAGATTTCTCAC
Source organism: Dermacentor albipictus (assembly GCF_038994185.2). Lineage (NCBI taxonomy): Eukaryota > Metazoa > Arthropoda > Arachnida > Ixodida > Ixodidae > Dermacentor > Dermacentor albipictus. Next base: position 5,283,183 of record NW_027225570.1, on the reverse strand, counting down.
TGGCCGTCGCATATGTAGAAGGATGTAAACAAGGATCTTTAATGACAAAGTGTCATTAATATATTTGTTCTCAACTTGTTCATTTCATGGTCATTATATCTTTCATATCAGCGGCATGCACTGCTTTGCTGGCTTCGAACTGATGCAGTTCTAAAGTTCGTGTGATAGTTTCTTTACTTTTTAAATAGACAAAAAACATGGAAGCATTCACATCAGTTATGTTGTGCACAATTTTTGGCACATACGAGTATATTCGTTTATAAAAAAAAACATATTTTATTTGTATTGACAGTGCGTAGCGTTCAAGAATTCGTTTGCAGCATCTTTGGCAATGCCAATGCAGGTAATATTCGTGTATTTGATCCCTAGGCAAATTGTTTAAGAGGAAGCTTTAGCTGGGGCCCAACTCCCTATTCAGATGCATGTAAAACGCAGAAACGCTTTCTGAGATAACTCCTGAATCGCTTTTAATGAAATTTGTTGCATTTGAGAGAAAAAGGTAAATTCAAGTGTCTGTTGGAAGCGGAATTTCGATTTAGGGCATGAACTTTGTTTAAAATATTTTGAGAAATTCGAAAGTTCGAAAAAAATAGATGCACTAAGTTTACAAATTAATAGCTCTGCATCAAAAACAGATATCGCGGTTCTGTAAACGGGATTCATTGCACCATTCAAAGCGGACAAATTCGATATGTCAATTTGTGTCTTACGTGAATTGGTTATGTTATCTACAAGGGCTCTGCAAAAGCCGTATTTCCATAACACTTAATTTTTTTAGACTCATGTGCAACATATCAATTTTGTCCGCTGTAGATGTACTATTATGTGCGATTCACCGAATTGTGATATCAATTTTCATTGATGATTTACAGAGTTGTAAACTTAATTGTCTCGTTTTCTGAAAATTTTCGATTTTTGCCACTTTCTATAAAATATTGACGAACTAAATCGAAAATTCGAAACAAACAGTCACTAGAATTTAAGTTTTTTTTTTGATATGCAACAAACCTCGTCAAATTTGGTGCTGTGGTTGCCGAGAAAAACGAATTCTCCTTCTACATGTATTTAGATAGGAGCATCAGACCTAATGTTTCCTCTTAAGGAGGAGGCCGAGCTGCAACTTGAGCCCCCCCCCCCCCCCCGAACGAAATTTCTGGCTACGCCACTGCCTTCAGGAAATATCGGCCTTGAACTTAGGAGTTGAATTCTTCTCCTTCGTTGCATCCTTCCTCGAGAGCAGGACGGCGGCCATAAAGTTGAGGCAATCAGTCTCGGAATATTTCACACTCGGAAACAGGGGTACTCCCGAATGGGCAGTTATTTCACCCCTTCTGTTTAATATAGCAATGTGCAAGTTGTCGGAGAGCCTTGCAGCAATTCCATACGTAGGTCATGCATTATATGCTGACGATATTACAATCTGGTGTCCTGGAGGATCGGAGGCTACGGTCGAACAAGCTCTACGGGAGGCTGTGGATGTTACAGAGTCTTCCTTGGAAGGTACGGGACTGGCACTCTCGCCTGGAAAGTCGGAGCTCCTGCTGTACAGACAGGCTAGACGAGGTGCTAGAGGACTCACCCAACTCGATCAGGTGCCCATTAGTGTTCGTACCATAGATGGGCACACCATCCCGAGAGTAGACTCTATCAAAATACTAGGGCTTTCAATAAACTCAAAGGGATGCAGCGCTAAGACTATAGCCCAACTCACCACGAAAACTGAAAATATTATTAGATTAATCATGAGAGTGTCCAACAAGAAAGGTGGCATGAGAGGATATACTGCTTAGGGCTCACCATGCTTTCCTCATCAGCCATGTCATTTACATAGTCGCGGCCCTCAATTGGACGAAAACGGAAATGGATAAATTAGACACGCTTATGCGCAAAAAGTATCAAAAGGGTGATCGGCGTGCCAATCACGGCTAGCACAGAGAAACTCATGACATTGGGAGTAGACAACACAACTTCGGAATTAATAGAAGCACAAAGACCAGCACAAATTATTAGATTATCAAACTCCAAAGCAGGCAGAACACTTCTGGATGCGGCAGGCCTCCGTCCTAGCTTCAATCAGGGAAATACCACGCAACTTGATATTCAAACAAGGAACTCCTTTATTGTAGACCCTTTTCCGAGAAATGTCCACCCCCAACACAATAAAGGTCGAAGGTTAGCGAGGGCTAGAACTTTCTTAAAGAACATATCCGGAACGGAGACCTTTGTTGACGCGGCGCGACATGCCAGTGCCAACAAGTTCTCCGTAGCCATAGTCAATGACAAGGGAGAACTCCTCTCGGCAGCCTCGCTGAAAACCTCCTCGGTCGATGTGGCGGAACAGGCTGCTATAGCTCTCGCATTACTGGACTCAAAACGCACTATGGTGTACACGGACTCCCGAGCAGCCGTTAGAGCGTTCGCATCGGGATTGATAGCCGAAGAAGCAGCCATGATTCTAAACGGCAAACACCCCTCTGACATTGTTCACCACATAGTCTGGTTCCTAGCTCACATGGGACCAGACGTATTACCGGGTCACCTGAACCCCAATGAGATAGCCCACGACCGTGCGCGAGGTTTCGCATGCCGCGACGGGATGGTGTCTCGGGTGAGTTCGGGAGAGCTCGTCCACAGTGATCCACTGGTTACCTTTCAGGAAATCACCTCTCATTACAGAGGGAATAGGCAGAGTTTTCCTTTCCCCCATCATAAACTCAACAGGCCACAAGCTAGCACGCTCCGCATGCTCCAGGCGGGGTCCTACCCCTCTAGGGGCTTTTTGAACAAGCTCCACCCGGACATCGATCCACTCTGCCCAGATTGCGGCACTGAATTTAGCTCATTAAATCACATGCTGTGGCAGTGTCCTGTGTTACAGGACTTTGACAAAGAAGACTGGACGAAGGCCATCACAGACCCGAGACAGGACGTCCAGCTCCTGGCTGTCCAGAGGGCCCGTGAACGAGCGGAGAGGCATGGCCTCTCTGTTCCGACATGGGACTAGCCAGCGGCTGGGTAGGGACCTGCAGGCCCCCGCTTAGCTCCTCAGGACCCCAATAAAGTCGTTTGCTGCTGCTGCTGCAGCCAGAAAAGCGGTCGCCAGGTTTCACTGAAGAAAAAAAAAAGAATACTGCTCTGTGACGAATGCAGCTGCTAACGTTTAGATATTCCGCTTCGTAAAAGGGCGCCGAAGGGCAGTAATACAGCCAATGTTCTCAATGCGCAATATCTGAAGCAGCCCGTAGTTGTTGTGATTGTTATGCAGGGACATCAATGCACGCGCGCGCTCACACACACGCACGCACACACATAAAGTACATTTGCAAACCCAGCGCTTGCCGTGCACATAAAGGATGTGCGAACGCGGGAGAGAAAACCACGGCGAGCAATCGGCGAGTTCCAAACGTACACGCGTGACCTCCGCGGCAACCACAACTGTCAATCCCGGAGGCCCTCTGTTGCACCATTATTATGCGAAGCATATTACGAGAGCTCAACCCAGCTCCTCAGGCGCGGCGGTGTCGCCTTGAAACCACGTGACACCGTGACGTCACGACAGAGGAGAAGTGGCTTTGGCTCAACTCTTGCAAGACGGGCTGGTGGGAATCGAACCAGGGTCTCCGGAGTGTGGGACGGAGACGCTACCACTGAGCCACGAGTACGATGCTTCAAAGCGGTACAAAAGCGCCTCTAGTGAATGCGGTGTTGCCTTAGAAACGAGCTGTTTCTAAGGCGTGCGTCTCTTGCTCAGGCGCACATTTCGTTGCCGCGCCGAACGCTGCTTTGCTCGACGCTCACCGCGTCCAATGCGGGGCGCGTAGTCGCTGCCCTGTAGCCCATTGTCTTACACCCCTTGGCGGGTCGACGGGAACGCTGTCGCGTTCCACTCTTGAAGGCGAAGCAGTAATGCATGAGTTGTTTCTTCGTCTAGCCGAACCAAATATAGCCAAGCAACAGCAGTTCACCAGGCTAAACAGTGGTTCAACAACTAAAATAAAGGCTAGTGTGCTTCGCATCCTGGGCTTAACCTTACCTAAGCCACAGCCATTTTTTTTTCCTCTTGCCAGTAATGAGTCCAGGCTGCAGCAGCAGGTGGCGCTGCAGTCGGCGGTGGCTTGAGATTTCGTGGCGAATGGACGTGCTTTTCGGGGCTCCGTGGCGGCGACGAAATCATACGTCCTTGTGCTTGCTTTGAGCTTGCTTCTGTTTTTTATTTGCCGGTTTTTTTTTGCCTTTATAATGTAATTGGGTGGTTTTCTTTTTCCCTTTATTTTTGTCCCTCGTATTTCGTGCGCTCGGGTGTGTTTCGTTTACATTTAATTTGGCTGGATGGTTAGAGCGCCCTTTCGCGCCACGTGCTTCAACACGCGCAGCCGGATCGGACGTTGAGTAATTAGAGATACTAATAGCTATTAGTAATAGTCGAGACTACTAATACTTGAGTTGACTACTAGTACATACTGGTAGTTGACTAATAGTTCAGACTAATAGCGGTTAGTGGTTTTACTGTGCATGTTTTGGTAGGAAAGTGAGAGCGTAGGCGCATTGTTGAGCGCGTGCGAGAGCGTGTCATATCTTGGGTCTCCGCAACATTCATTGCTTTTGTAACAGTGGTGAGTTGCTTTGCGACATTTTGAAGCTTTGTATCTTGTGCGTATCGGTTTTTGCTAAAGGGTACGTGCTCTGCATTATTATATTACAGTATTTGCATAAAAAAACCCGTGCGATACATCGCAAGAAAGCCGGGAAAGCAGGCAGTTCGCGGGGTGTCTCTCAAGGCAGATGAGGGGACGGATGAGAATGGAGAGGGAATAGTGTCAACCGGCACTCACTGTGATGTTGATACTAGGCTGCAGAAAATGGAGTCCTTCTAGGAAGAGCTTGCCAAACAGGTGCAAAAGCCCAAAAATGAGCTAAATAGGGAGCGTGATGCACGGAAACTAGTTGAAAAGAGACGTAGCAGCCTAGGAAAAGCTGAACAGGGCCGCCATTGTGAACGAGAATGTGCGTGACAATGGAACGCAGACCGCCGACCCGACAGGAGAGGGAGTGTCAGCAAAGTACGTGGAATACGTGCAACATGATGAAGGGTTATTTGGAAAGAGCGGCACCTACATTGAGGCCGCCACACGGAAAAAGCAGGAGCCCAAGGGACAATGCCCCTTGTCGAGTCCGAATCACGCGGAAAACGACAAAAGGGAAGCAGGGAGAGGTAGGAGATAGTGAAAGGGTGATTATCGCTGGTGACTCAAACCTGGCTGGTTACTCAAAAGCAATTGTGGAGAGGGTGAAAGGCGAGAAAAGAGTGGCGGTAGGGACATTTCCAGGGCGGACACTGGGTTCTGTCATGGAGCGAGCAAAAGAAAAGCTCGCGGAAAAAGCCCATGTGCACAACCTTGTCATAGTAGCAGGTGGGCTAAATGACGTCCTAAAGAGGAAAGGGACAGGACTATGCCAGCGCATGGCGAAGTAGGTGGGTGACTTGCGCGAGCTGTCACCTCAGGTGCAGGTCTTGGTGTACACGGTACCGGACGTGCCTGTGCGTGACAGTCACGTACAAAGAGCCGTCGTGGCTGCTAATGAGGTGATATGGAAAATGAGCCGAGAGAAAGGCTTCGAGGTTATCGAAGTAAACAGGGAAGTGAGAAGGTGTGGAGGTTTTAAACGAGACGGGATACACTTCAATTACAGGCAGGTAGAAGAAGTGGGCTGGCGACTTGGTGGTCGCACTGTTGCATTTTTAGGGGGCCCACGGGCGCTCAGGAGGCCAGAGTAGGTAGTAATGAAGAAGTTCCCCTAGGGGAACCTCAGAAGAGCGTCGCCGTCGAGAACAGAAAAAAAGAGGAAAGAGAGCTCGCCATCCAATAGGCTACATAAACATGCAGGGCGGCAGAAGAAAGGAAAAGTGGGTAGAGATTGAGGAGCAGTTAAATAAGGAGTAAATAGGATGGTATGCGGGGACAGAAACGTACTTTAGAGACTCAGAAGAGCCGTCAGTGATTGAGAATTATGTTTGGGAAAGGTGGAATAGAACTAAGTCGGAAAGAAAGGGAGGGGGAGGGGGAATGCTCATCCATCAGGAAGCCAAATGGAAAAGAGTAAATTCAAAATGTCAAGAGCATCTTTGCTTATCAGGTACAATGGGTGGAAAAAATTTGGCTGGGTGTTACGTATTTGTGGACCAGAAGTAATTGCACAGAGAAGAATAAAGAGTGGAATGCATACGCGCTGATATTAAGGGCTTCGGGAATGATGCTGAAATTATCGTGTTAGGTGACATGAAGGCCCACATACAGTATTTAGATGGCTATACCGACAACAACGGGAAGTCAATACTAGATCTTTGTTAGCAACATAACCTCGTTATCGTGAACACAGGGCCTAAGTGTGAACGGCAGATCACGTGGGAAGTGGGAAACCGCAACAGACCATTGATTACGGTCTGATGACAGAAGGAATTCATAAGTTGACAGAAATGGTAATTGATGAAGAAGGGTATAGCAGCATAGAGAGTGACCATAAACGCATCATTTTGAAAATGAGATATGTAGTTGGGAAAGAGAGCAAGCAATGCAAAATGGCCAGTACGAATTTGAACGCTGAACAAATAACAAATATCGTTGCTAGAGTGGAGGAAGAAACTGGCAAGTGGCCAAGTAAGGAGTGGGAATATGGTGAGCTTCTAAGTGTAAATACGACAGAAATACGGAAAGAGAAACATCATGTTGGTTCGAAAGGAAAAAAAGAAACCGAAAGGCTGGTGGAACAGGGAGATACCAGAAGCGATCGCCGAACGACAGAAAGCATACCGAGAGCACAGGCAGGCAAAGAAGGGGCAGTTGCCGCAGGATGAAGTGACCAGTAAATGAGAAATATACCGGGAGAAAAAGTCTGTGGTTCAAGTACTGGTGCAAGCAAAATGAAAAGGTGAAAGTGAACGTTGGTTGTCAGAATTACGTGAGAAAAAGAAGGCCGCACCTAGAATATTTTGGAACCACATAAAATTATTAGGGAGGAAGGCAACAATACACATATCCCAGACGAAGACGAAAACAGACTGAAAGGAAAAGCGGCAATAAATTACATCCGAAAAATAACAGCCGAATCTTTCAGTTTCAGTTTGTTTATTAAGGCATACATTGCCTGGGTTGAAAGGACTAAAGACAGATGAACTCTGCCTGACTAAGGTCCCTCCACTCATACATTTGCTCAGAAGCAGTGAGAATAAAAAATAAAGAAAAATAATGGCTTTGTACATTAAAGTGCTACAAAAAGATTATCATGAACAGAAGTAACATCGCGGTTAGGCATCTTAAATTGAGTAACAGAATCACACAATAATGCAACGCCAATTAACAACCCATAACAAGAGCAAAAGCTGAAAGCATATTTAGCGCCAGCCAACAAGGACGGGAGACAACGTCTCCCGTCCGTACTTATTTGCTGGCGCTAAATATGCTTTCAATTTACCAACACGCCCAACAAATGGCAATGGTAAACAAGAACAAACGCGTACATAAATGGCAACCTATTCCAAGGCAATGCCAAGGTTGTATTTGAAGAATAAAAAAAGCCTGAAAGAGATCCAGGTAGAAAAGGAACTGGGGCTGACAAATTTCAACTGGAAGAAAGCCGAAGAGAAAATTCTAGACTAGGTTCCCGTTAGGCTGATTAATGAAGTAGGGCGAAAAAGTAAGGAAACTCTGGTGAAAATAATGGAAAAAACTTTAAAAGATAGACAAATACCAGACAGTTGGCGACAACGTAGAATGAATTTAATTTATAAAGGTAATGAGCAGAGAGATCCAATTCACTCGTATAGACCGTTCACCATTACATCGGTAATATACAGGCTAGCAATTAATGCAGGCAATCAAATTAAAGCTTCAAGCATAGGCAGATAATAATGGCATTTTGGGAGAACTTCAGAATGGCTTTAGAATACGTAGGCGTTTAGATAAATTATTTGTTCTTACTCAGTGTATTGAAATATAAAAAGTAGAAAGCAGACCGTTGTATGTGGCTTTCTTAGACATTACAGGAGCCTATGACAACGTAGACCGCAACATTTTGTGGGATGTTCTGGAAGGGCAAGGCTTAGATGACTATTGTCTACAGCTTTTGAGATAGATTTACGTAGAAAATACCGTTTGCGCGAAATTGGAAGGGATGAGGAGCGAGGAGAAAGCTCATATCAACAAGGGACTGAGGCAAGGGCGCCCTTTATCCCCGCTGCTGTTTATGATGTACATGGTGAGGATGGAGAGGGCGTTTAAAGGAAGTAATATCGGGTTTAATCTCTCATACAAACAGGCAGGTACAGTAATAGAGCAGCAACTCCCAGGTTTATTTTATGCGGAAGACATTGTGTTGCTAGCTAAAAAGCAAAGTGATTTGCAACGTCTGGCTAATATCTGTAGACAGGAAGGCAACAATTTAGGTTTGAAATTTAGTGTTGGAAAATCAGGTGTTATGGTATTCAATGAAAACAGTGAAAAGACAGTGGAGATACAGGGCCAAGAAATTCCTCGGGTAACAGAATATAAATACCTTGGTATATGGATAAACGAAGGCAATGGATATATGGAAGCACAGGAAAAAATAATAACAGTGAAGGGGAAGAAAAATGCAGCCATAATGAAGCACAGAGCGCTATGGGGATACAATAGGTACGAGGTCCTCCGAGGTATGTGGAAAGGTGTGATGGTTCTAGGACTTAATTTTGGAAATGCGGTTGTTTGCTATAAATCAGGGGTACAATCAGGACTCGATGGGAACCAAAGGTCAGTGGGTCGCCTCGCACTGGGCGCTCACGGGAAGACTACAAATGATTCTGTGCAGGGTGATATGGGCTGGAGTAGTTTTGAAGTGAGGGAAGCTCGCAGTAAAATTGAATATGAAGAACGCTTGAGGAACATAGAAGAAAGTAAATGGGCCGGGAGAGTGTTGAGGTATCTGTACAGGAAAAACATTGATTCACAGTGGAGGAAAAGAACTAGGAAGCTTACCAGCAAGTATGCGGCCTCTAGGGTGGGCAACACAGCAACAAAAAACGTAATGCGGAAAGTCAGAGAGGCCGAAATAATCTCACGGGTGGCGGCAATGGAAAGGAAACCTGCCATGAGTAACTACTTAAGAGGAAAAAACAAAATCAGGAAAGAAACAATTTGTGATAACTCTAAGGGAAGCTCATTACTTTTCGAAGCGAGATCGGGATGCCTTAGAACACGCACCTATACAGCGAGATATAAGGAGGAAGAAGAAGCATGTGCTTGCTGCGGTACAGCTAGGGAAACGATGGAGCATGTTTTATTACAATGTGAAGACGTCTACCCAACGGTCGATTTAGGCACCACTGGCCTCCTTGAAGACCTTGGGTTCAACGAGAGGAGTGGAAAAGTAAACATGTCCGCAATATAGATTAGTAAGAGGTGATCGGAGGATTGGTGGAATAAAAGTAGGGAAACGACAAAAGACGGCGACGTACAAAAGCACAGTGCGCAATAGGGGATCAGAAAATTATATTGTGGGAGTTCATAGTCTCTTTTTTTTCGGCTGTTATTTTTCGGATGTAATTTATTACCGCTTCTCCTTCTAATCTGTTTTCATCTTCGTCTAGGATATATTGTTGTATTGTTGTTGACTTTCTGCCTAATAATTTGATGTGGTTCCAAAATATTCTAGGTGCGGCCTTCTTTTTCTCACGTATATTTTCTCTATTTTAATTTTGCTTGCACCAGTATTTGAACCATAGACTTTTTCTCCCGCTATATTTCCCATTTACTGGCTGTTTCATCTTGCGGCAACTGCGCCTTCTTTGCCTGCCTGTGCTCTTGGGATGCTTCCTGTCGTTCGGCGATCGCTTCTGGTATCTCCCTGTTCCACCATCTTTTCGGTTTCTTTTTCCCTTTCTAACAAACATGTTTCTCTTTCCGTATTTCTGTCGCTGTTACACTTAGAAGCTCACTATATTCCCACTCTTCATTTGGCCATTTGCCAAGTTCTTCCTCGGCTCTAGTGACTATATTTGTTATTTGTTCAGTGCTCACATTTGGACTGGCCATTTTGCACCCCTTGCTGTCTTTCTCAACTACATATACAATTTTCAAAATGATGCGTTTATGGTCACTCCCTATGCTGCTATACCCTTCCTCATCAATGACCGTTTCTCTCAACTTATCATGAATTCCTTCTGTCTTCAGACAGTAATCAATGGTTGAAGCATAACTGCGATTCGTCCTAGTTGGAACAGATTCATCTTAAAGCTTTTTTGTGCGCAAACAAACAGGGACGAAGAATAGGGGCAACACAAGGACGAGCGCTTTCTAACAACTGGTTTTATTTTTGAAGAACCACTTGCCAGTGGCGTAGCCAGAAATTTTGTTCGGGGGGGGGGGGGGGCTACGCCACTGGCCCCATATACATATTGTTACGCTCTTAGGTGCATAGTGGGTTCACGAATGTGACGCTCTTAGGTGCATAGTTGGTCCACGCCTCAACAAACACTATGCGGGGGCACGGAAGAGTGGTGAACGAGGAAGACGACGTGTGGCTGCCTGGCTGAATCTCGACAGGCGCTCAGCTGATCAAGGCCATCGCTTCTAACTCTTCCCAGCTTCAAAGTAACGCCTTTTGTGGGCGCAACAGAGTGGTGGAGGTGCGGGGTACGACAGGACGTACCACGGAGTCGCAACATCCAGAACTTCGCCGGAGCCGTCGTCTTGCCGGTCTCTTGCCAACGACCTTCCCTGTGGCTCAGGACGGAGGTGAACAAATGCCAGCTCTAGTCTCACCTTCTCAACGGTCAGCGCCAGTTGGACCTTTGCGGCACTACATGGAACCCACTATGCACCTAAGAGCGTAACAATATATATATATATATATATATATATATATATATATATATATGTATAGTCATATAATGAGAAGCCAACAAACACTGACACCAAGTACAACATAGGGGAAATCGCATGTGCTTAATAAATGAAATAAAGTAATGATAAATTAATGGAAATTAAAGTGGATGAAAAAACAACTTGCCGCAGGTGGGAACCGAACCCACAACCTTCGCATGTCGCGTGCGATCCTCTACCAATTGAGCTACCGCGGCGGCGTTTCCCCATCCACTTTCTTGAGTATTTATGTGTACTAGTAGAACCCTGGGAGTGTTAGCCAGCGCCCCCACTCACAGACCTTGGCGGCGGACGTGGAACGTCTTTTTTGCCGCAGGCGTCACGAGAACGTGATCTTTTCGGGTGAAGGCAACTTCACCCGAATATATATATATATATATATATATATATATATATATATATATTGTTACGTTAAACACGGAGAAAAGGGGTTGATTTAGGCGTGCGAGAGCAGGAACGGCAGGCTACGAACAACAGGAATGGCCGCTGCACAGTCTTCGTTCTCCTCTTTCTTTCTGTTCTTGATCCACACGTCCCTTTTACGCGTTTAGACGTAACATATATATATATATGGGGCCAGTGGCGTAGCCAGAAATGTTGTTCGAGAAAGCTTTAGCTCGGGTGCTCCTATTTAAATACATGTAGAAGGGGAATTCGTTTTTCCCTGCAACCACTTCACCAAATTTGAGGAGGTTTGTTGCATTTAAAAGAACAAGTTTAATTCTAGTGACTACTGGTTTCGAATTTTTCATTTAGGTGGTCAATTATTTAATAAAAATTGGCCAAATCGAAAATTTTCAGAAAACGAAACTATCAAGTGTAAAACTCCGTGACTCAACAATGAAAAAAGATATCACAATTCTGTGAATTTAATCTAATAGTACATCTACAGCGGACAAAATGGATATGTTACACATGAATCTCAAAAACATTTAGTATTGTGGAAATACGGCTTGTGCAGAACCCTTGTACACAACGTAACCAATTCACGCAAGATACAAATTGACATAGGAAACTTGTCCGCTTTTACTGTTATAGTAGATGCCGTTTACAGAACCACAATGTCTATTCTTCATGCATAGCTATTCGTTTGTAAACGTCGTGCTTCTATTTTTTCAAACTTTCAAAATTTTCAAAATATTTTAAACAAAATTCAGGCCCTAAATCGAAGTTGTGTTTCCAACAGAACTATGATTTAACTTTCTCTCTCAAAGGCAACAAATTTCAATAAAAGCGATTAGCAGGATTATCTAAGAAAAGCGTTTCTGCGTTTTACAAGTATTTGAATAGGCCGCGTCGTATTGGGCCCGAGCGAAAGCTTCCTCTTAAACAAGTTGTCAAGGGATCGAATCCATGAATAATAACTGCATTGTCATTGCCAAAGATGCTGCAAACGAATTCTTGAACGCTACGCACAGTCAAAACAATAAAATACGTATTTTTTCATAAAAGAATATACTCGTATGTGCCAAACATTTTGCCCAAAGTAACTGATATCAGTGCTTCCATATTTTTGTCTATCTAAGTAAAGAAAATATCACACGAACTTTAGAACTATATCAGTTCGGAACCAGGAAAGCAGTGCATGCCACTGATATGAAAAATTAAAAGGCAAGGAACTGAACAAGTTGAGGACAAATATTTTAATGAAACTTTGTCATTCAAGAACCGTGCTTACATTCTTGTATATATGCAATGGCCAGTGAAAAATCTCAATGACGCTGTAATTTGTTTTAATGTATTACGCAAAAGCAGCTGTCACCGGTCGTGTATCGTGAGTAATTGCACCGAAATCATAGTCGCAACAGAGGGCACGTATAAAAAGCAGGAATTCTGCATGATATACGAGGGCAAGTCAAATGAATGAGCCAACAACAGGGTACTTTATTTAAAAGTAGTCTCCATGAGAATTTAGACATTTTTCCCATTGACTAACGAGTCGCGTGATTCCCGTCTTACAAAACTCCTTGGGTTGCTGCTTCAAAAAGTCTGTATCTGGTTCCCTTGAGCTGTTTTTTCGGTTGCGCCAAAATGTAGAAGTCGCAAGGTGACAGGTCTGAGCTGTATGGCGGATGCTGCAGCGTTTCCCACATGAACTTTGCCAGTTTTGTATTAACCACATAAGCGACGTGGGGACAGGCATTGTCGTGGAGCAAGATGACCCCATTCGTCAATTTTCTACGTTGTTCGTTCTTGATTGCGACACACTGCCGTTCTGGCGTTTCACAATATCGGAAACAATTGATAGCCTCTCAAGATTTAGCAAATTCTATCAGTAATGGACCCTGACGGCCGAAAGAAAAGTCAACAACACCTTTCCAGCGGAAATGATGGCCTTTGCGTTCTTTGGGCGTGGTAAATTCGAATGTTCCCACTGTAAGCTTTGCCGTCGTGTTTCAGGCTCGTAGTAGTGGCACCAAGGTTCGTCCCCGATCACAATTGCGAACAAGAAGTCGTCATCCTCATTGTGATACCCGATCAGATGAGTCAAGGCAGCGCGAACCTTCTCCGTCTTCTCGCGATGGATCAAAATCTTGGGGATCCATCGCACACCAAAGAGCCGATAACCGAGAAGCTCATGAATTATGGCGTGAACCGAACCGCGACTGATGTTCAGACGGTCTGCCAGTTCATCGATGCTTATCCTCCGTTCTTGTTTCATCAGCTCGTGAACCTTTGAAATTGTGTGGGGGGTGATTGCACGATGGTTTTGGCCCGGTCTTCGAATGTCTTTACAACGTCCTTTAATCCGTTTACTCGAACTTTTCACAGTGGTGAATTAAATGCCGTGTTCGACGTAAAAGGCAGCCATACGGCGATTAATTTCTGTTTTGGAAACACCTTTAGCTGTCAAAAACTTCGCGACACCGAGCTGTTCAACTTTTGAAGTGCCCATTATGTGACATAACCATATTCAACCCAGTGTATGAGAGCATTAAAGAATATTTATCTTCACACCTGCTTGTCGCTTTTTCAAATGAGACATGCCGTTCTCCTACGTGCATGCCTCGCAAATAATGAACCGAACCATTATTGCGCGGATAGGGCAGGCGCACTTTCATTTGACTCGCCCTCGTACATAAGAAATGCAAAGATACAATGGGATATACAGATGCGAAAATACGGCTTGATAAAGGACAAAAAAGTGTCACTGGAAACAGAGTTCACTGCATGTATACACAAAACCTCGCAACAAGATATTTAAGTATACATTCTAGACAAAATCCAGAGTGATTTCCGGCGCCGGGGGTCGCTTTGGTCGGCGGTGCATGGACAGCATGAAAAAATTTCGGGGGGGGGGGATGAAGCCCCATAAGCCCCCCCCCCCCCCTGGCTACGCCCCTGCCACTTGCTTAAATACCCACAGACTTGCGCGATCTAGTTTACAGAGCACGCCTATAGCGCATATGATACCCGCAGATCTGCGCGATCAAGTCAAGAGAACACGTAAATAGTACATATAACACTTGTGATAAAAAGACGTAGACAAAAGCCACCCGGTCAACATAAAAACAGCAAGGTGCTTAAAACAACCACTTACAATAAAATGCGCTAAAAATGTGATGATAGAAGCGAATTTTCTTTATCCAACAACGAAACAGAAGGATGGCTGATACATTTTTCTTTTTTGTTTTTAAATCCAGTGTGCTTCCACAATTTCCCTAGCGGTTTGATTGCTATTGACACGTGTACTTATCTGTATCGGGCGACCACGTTTCGTCGCACAGCGCGGGACGCGCTTGCATGTATCCGAAGTTTCTGGAAAGTTATCGATGCTTCTATCCGGCTGTCTGTTGTCGCCGAACGTTGTGTTATTTGATTTCATCGCGTGACGCGAATGGCGTAGAACTTTGTGGAAGGCACGTTGGTCCGAACGATTAATCTGGAACATTCGACGACTGCTGTATAAAAGCGGACGCGCTTGACCCGCTGATCAGATTTTCGACGATTGCCGACCGTGTTCGCCGCTATCGTTGTGCTATAAGTGTAGCCTGTTTTGTGGGCATGCTGAGCACGAGGTCGCGGGATCGAATCCCGGCCACGGCGGCCGCATTTCGATGGGGGCGAAATGCGAAAACACCCGTGTGCTTAGATTTAGGTGCACGTTAAAGAACCCCAGGTGGTCAAAAATTTCCGGAGCCCTCCACTACGGCGTGCCTCATAATCAGAAAGTGGTTTTGGCACGTAAAACCCCAAATATTATTATTATTTTGTGGGCACAGGTTCGCCCAATAAAAGTTAGTTTTGTTTTTCACAGTATTTGCTACTGTGTTCTTCAACGTCACCACCACATGACATTATGCCTATACAAAATGTCTGTGCTACTAAGACAAGGTGAACAATCATGTTCTTGGCAATGCATTGCCAAATGCGTACTTGGGCGACCTTTCAGACTAGACAAGTGCTCCCTTAACCTCGTGGTAATGCATCTCGCAGTCTGCCCTACGTACACATGACCACACGTCATAGGAATCTGATACACAACGTTCTTCGCGCAATCAACAAATTGGTTCTTGCGCGAATGTTTAACACTACGTTCTTGCTTTACATCATCCTTACTTTCGAACTTCTTTTTAACCTTAGAACACACACTACCTATTTTGTTTTTTGCCGAAAATACCACTTTTACTGCATAACTACCAGCCACCTTTTTAAGTCTGTGTGAAAGGCCGTGCACATACGGAATCACTGAAACATTGGAACCTCCATCCTTCTGCCTTTGATTCTTTGTGCATTGTCCTTTATCTTTTTTTAAGTTCTTTCATTAGTCTGGCGCACGACGCCAGCATCACAGCGAGCGGGTACCCAGCCTTTCTCAACCCATCAACTTGCTCAAAAAATGCAATCTTTACAGTGTGGTGATATGACTTCAACAACGCTGACAGGAAGCACGAAATGACTATACCATTCTTCACAAGCCTGGTATGGTTTGAGGCATAGTTCATTAGCGGTTTTCCAGCTCGGGGTGAGAATGACCAACACACATGTTCCGGTAGGAATTTTAACTTGACATCAAGAAACTGTAGCTTATTATCTACCGGCACTTCCGAAGTAAATGTTAAGCCCTTGCCCAGAGAATTAAAGGCTTCTACAACCCTATTCCTGAAAGCACCCTTGTCAACAGGACAGCCTAAAATCAAGTAGTCATCGACATATCTGTATACCTTGCTTACTACACCTTGTAAATCTTTGGCCAACTCTCTGTCTATGCTTCCCCAAAAAATGCTACTTAGGATGGGCGCTACCTTTGACCCGATGCACACAACCCTTGCCTGTATATACGTTTCACCACAGAATCCTACATGTGTATTCGCTAAATAAAAATGCCGAAGTTCAAGAAAGGATTCAACGGCCATGCATGCCGCACGTATTGCGGAATGACACCTCGTCATTCCCATTTCTTATGCAATCTTTAACACTGCACATTAGGGGCCCATGCGGTAAGGAATATTAAAGATCTTGAACATCTGATCTTGAATCTGTTCCAACTAGGCCGACTCGCAGTTATGCTTCAGGAAAAACATTTTTATAACTCTATTTAGATGCACGTCAAACAACCCCAGATGGTGAGAACTGAAGAGATTATCTCATAAGCATATAGCCAGACGTAATACGCTAGAATTTGCTCAATTAAAAAAAAAGACAAGAAAAGAAAAGAAGGTAGCTGCGCCCTTCGGCTTTTTTCTAGGGGTGTAAACGAAAGAAATTGTTCTCGAGTCTGATTTCTGAGAAAAACATGTTACGATTATCTTCTATTTCTTACCTTGAATGTAATGCCGTTCCCGACTGTACGTCCGCTCAAGTAAGCAGCTTCTGCTATACGAACGGCTGCTTTCAGTTATCCGGTGCATTATCATAAGGACAATAACGAAGCAATGAAAGGAACGGCATGCCTCACATACACGTAGAGATATTTGTAGATCTGCTGTGTTCGTTATAGAAGATCAGTGTGGTGCTACATTGGGAACCCAGCTTTAATGGGTTACAGTCTCGGAGACATGGTGAGACCGGCAAAAATAAACGAAAGTTTTCCTTGCCTGAACCAAGTTTGCAGATTTACAGGCTGTCCCAAAACGGGGCGTTTATATTGAATGACAGCTAAGAACTTGTTTACCAGAACCGATTAGCACCCGTGCGTTAATTCTGTCCGGAACTAGTGCGCCTCGGCACAATAGCCACGACTCTCCAGCAGCACAATCATTCGGAACAAGAGTCCTCACTTGCATCGGCCCCTCGCCTTCGAGGCTTCAAAAGTGCTTTTATTCCTTACATTCGGACGCAAACGGCTATTCAGTAATTTTTCATAGTGGATTCTGAAGTCGAATACGATCTGAATAAGAAATGTTTCTACTTCATTTCGCCTGCTGGCACGTCGAAGGAGATCGCCAGACAAGCCATGGAGATTACTTTGGTAAAGACTTCCCGGTCTGCCCGATTGAGTCTTGCATAGGCAATATCTTGTTAACACTGCTGTTCATATTAACGTCCAATAACTGCCTTGATTCCTTTTCTCAGAAAGTCTATTGGTTCACCTGGGGTTGGTGCAGCTTTTAAAAGAAACACGCTTATTCCGGACGGGAGGTCTCACCTTTTCAGTCAGTGCATTTAAAATATTTCATAGTTTTTTTATTGCATATATGTCGTGGTAATATGTCTATATACCCTTAGATTTACCTAGAAGTACATTGGTCATCTGCATTTCTTCGCGCAATGCAGTTAATGAATCTGGTTTATGTCACTATAGTATTGTTTTATTTGATCATTGTCCCTGATCAATATTCCACCAACTAGAAATGCACGTCAAATGACACGATATCAATAACATTTTCTTACGCAGCTTCATGTTGCAGATAGGCGGCCTCTGCAGCAAAAATTACGTGTTACATTTAGAAATAATGTTAAAAACAGCAGTTCACCTGGCTAAAACTACGATTGGTAGCGGCCGACAAGAGTCGCGGGCGCACCAATGCAATTAAAACTATAACAAATTTTACTGCACAGACTTTTTGCAAGACAAACAGCGTCCGCGCAACGAACGCGCGCTCGCTAGCAGACGACGCACTTCACAACGACAACAAAATTAAAGATGTCTTGCATAACACATGCCTGAAATTTGTATACATAGTAAAACGGTGTTAATAAAAATTTGCAGTGGAAATAAAGCACTATAATAAGAGCGTACGCGCGCAATCAGTCTTAGGGCCCGCAGCGAAATTACGTTGAATGTGCCTCGAAGGGCGTCCCCGCCCCAATCCAGTTCACTCGCAGCGCCCTCGCGAAATGTTTTCCACACGCGGCGGCTCAGCGAAAGTGCGCCGTGCGGTCCACTCGACCATAGAGTTTCATATTGTAAGAAACTCTATGCACTCGAGCATAGTACACTCTCATAAAACTAAACGTAGCACCATGTTTTGAAGACTGCCGCCGTCCTCCTCTTCTCCGCTTTCCCTCGATGCTGTGCCCTCCCATCGCCGAAAGCCGTCACGGATTTCGCACGCTTCTTTTTTTTTTTTTTGCTTCAGCTGTTATCGCGGTGCCAAACATTGCGTGCGGCAGTCGCCACGTTTTGCGCTTCGTTTGTGCTTTTGTAGCGTAGTTCCGCGATGCCGTGTCGCTGTGCCTTCGGGTGCAGTGCACGTTCCAATAACGGCAAGCGACTCTTTCGGATTCCATCTGCCAAGCGAGACGCGGCGCTTAGGAAGGCCTGGCTTCAAAGAATCAGGCGGGCTGATTTCAACCCAACGCAATGGTCCAGGCTCTATGAGGTAAGCGATCGATTCTTCGCTCATCACTAATCTCATATGCTGCCACTTGCTGTATGCGGCTTCGTTAGTTTTTCGCTAGCCTAAGTGCCGCACGTTCGCGCTGCGTTTATTTGCAAATGTCGTGCCCACGATTTCAATCAAGTCGTCTTCAAACGCACGTGCTTTTTGTCGACTCGGTCAAACATTCCATGGCGTTGTCCTTGTTTGGCCTGAATGTATGCGAACAGCACGTTTTGAGCACGACCTACTGGGCGACCTGCGCGTGCGGCGCTGCGCCAGCGCCGCTGATTTGCTTTTGCTTGTGTGGTTTTTTTTTTAGAGCGCAGCTCTTTGGCGTCCGTTCCTGGGTTTCGCGTCGTCGTCGGCGTCGTCGTCATCGACGGCGTCGGCCTGGTAACCAGCTCGCCTCCGCCGCCGCGCTCCGCCGCCGCGCATGCGCCGCTGCTCCGCCGCCGCGCATGCGCGCTGTCGGCTCTCCGGGCGAGGGAGGATGATGGAAGGGAGGAGGAGAGACTGTGGAGGAGGGCTGGCTACACAAATGGCTCTTTGGCGTCCGTTCCTGGGTTTCGCGTTGTCGTCGGCCTCATAACCAGCTCCGCCCCCCTTTCATCCCCCCAGCGCTAGCAGCGACCGACTGATACCGCTTTCGTGAGTCCGCTACCGCACTCACGAAAGACGTCGTGCACTTCCTGCAACTCGCATTAACCGTCCATCGATCCACACCGATGTTAGTAGTGGGGGACTTTAATGTTGACATAAAGACAAACAGCAACTTCCTAACACTTATGCGGGAGAACATCCCGTTCCTCTCGCTCGTAACGCGTCCCACGGCTGTGACAACCTCGCGAGGCACTTGTATAGATCTCGTCTTTGAGAATCAAGCATTGGTGTACCAAGTCGAACATATATCAGTCTATTTCTCCGACCACAAAGCTTCCTTCATGACTGTCAAGAACTGTTAGTGGAGTCTTTGTTAAAGGAATATGTGTGAAAAATAAAAAAAAATTCTGTGATAGCGCATACATGTGTTGCTCGATTTCTTTGCCTCAATCTATCGAAAAGGTGAAACAGCTTATTTGCTGCGCTCAAATTTCGCATTAGGAAGTAACGTAATCGTCGGTAATTTTTTTTCAAACCGCCGTTGCGAACGATGGCGCTAGCAATGTTGCCAGGTTTGGCTATATATAGCCAAATTGGGCTACAGAACAAAATTTTTGGCGTCGACTTGGGCGAGTTGGCTATATTTGGGCTACTGAAAATCTGCGACTTGGCTTTGTTTGGGCTATGAGTGGCGCCTTAATGCACGCTCGAGAGGTGACTCTCATACAGCAAAACAAATCTCGAAGGCTATGTTTCAGCTGGCTGAGCCGGCTGCGCGTCTTTGTGTGTGTGCTTGAAATGCCCCCCTTCCCTCCCCCTCAGTGTATCGTTCGCTGAGCCGATGATGCTATCCTTGACGCGCTTAAATTTACACCGCGCTTCACCGTGCCAACATTTTCGCCACCAATGCCGTTTGATCTTCGTCTTATCCCGACAACCAATCAACGGGCATTGGGATGAACCTGGGAGTGGAGGGTGTTCCACAGTACACTGTACTAATAACATGGTTAAGCTCAGAAACGGAGAGCAATAAGGTTGGGCGATCGTGGCGCCGGCATGAAAGAAGGGAAGCACCGGTAGATGACATGCGCCAGTGTGTCCATGGCGAAGGAAGGAAGGGAAAAGGGGGGGGGGGAAGGAAAGGCAGGGAGGTTAACTAGTTTAGCTTAACCGGTTTGCTACCCTACACATGGGAGAGGGATGGGGACGATGAAAGATGGGGAAGGGAGAGAGAGAGCACAGCACACACACATCGTCCGTTAGAGTCCATCAATCTGGTGCGGTACGTAATATCACTGTCACAGCCGCTTGTCCAATCCCGTCTCTTCAGTGGCGTAGCCAGAAATTTCGTTCGGGGGGGGCTCACTTTGCAGCTCGGCCTGCTTCTTATAATATTAGTCGAGGGATCAATATATATATATACATATATATATATATATATATATATATATATATATATATATATATATACATATATATATATATATATATATATATATATATATATATATATATATATATATATATATATATATATATATATATATATATGTCTGTCATTCAACAACCTTGTTTACATTTTTGTACATATGCAACGACCAGGGGAAAATCTCAATGACGCTTTCCTTTGTTAGAATGTATTGCGCAGGAGCAGCTGTCACCGGTTGTTCATTGCAAGTAATTGCTCCGAAATTACAGTCGCAAGAGAGAGCACATATAAAAAGCAGGAGTTCTGCAACATATACGAGGGTGAGTCAAATTAAAGTGAGCCAATTAGAATATATGACAAACGGGGTACTTTATTTAAACGTAGTCACCACGAGTATTTAGACACTTGTTCTACAAACGAGTCGCGTAATTCCCGTCTCATAAAACTCCTTGGGTTGCTCCCTCAAAAATCTGTAAATGACTACAGGTCATCTTTCGACACGAATCTGGTTCCCTTGAGCAGTTTCTTCAAATTTTACCAAATGTGGAAGACGCAAGGCAACAGGTTTGGGCTGCATGAGGGATGTTGCAGCGTTTCCCGCTTGAACTTTGCCAGTTTTGTATTAACCACATCAGCGACGTGGGAACGGGCAACGTCGTGAAGCAAGATGTCCCCAATGCTCAATTTTACACGTCGTTTGTTCTTAATTGCGAGAATTTGCGACACGCAGCCGATCCAATCTTTCACAATATCTGAAACGATTTAGAGTATCTCCAGGTTTAGAAAATTCGATCAATAGTGGCCCCTAACGATCTAAAAAGAAGTCAACGCTTTTTCAGCATAACTGACGGCCTTTGTTTTCCTTGGGAACGGTGAACTCAAATGTTTCCACTGTAAGATTTGCCGTAGTGTTTCAGGCTAGTAGTAGCGGCACCATGAGTCATCCCCGGTCACAATTACAGACAAAAAGTCGTCACCCTCATCTGGGGTTCTTTGACGTGCACTTAAATCTAAGTACACGGGTGTTTTCGCATTTCGCCTCCATCGAAATGCAGCCGCCGTGACCAGGATTCGATCCCGCGACCGCGTGCTCAGCAGCCGAACACCATAGCCACTGAGCAACCACGGCCTTTTCAATTGTGTTGGGGGTGATTGCACGGTGGCTTTGGCCCGGCCATGGATCGTCTTTGTAACTTTCATGTGCTTCTTTGAACAGTTTGCTACAACGCTTCTTAGTGGCCAATGAAACGCAATGTTCAACGCATACGGCAGCCATACGGCGAATAATTTCTTTTTGGGAAACATCTTCATTTGTCAAAAACCTCACGACACCAAGCTGTTCAACTTTTGAAGTGTCCATAATGTCACGCAACCATGTTAAACCCCGTGTATGACAGCATTAAAGAACATTTAACCTCACCTCTGCATGTCACTTGTAAATGAGATGCGTATGTGCTACGCGCATGCCTCGAAAATAATGAACCGAACCATTATTGCACCGGGCGGGTTGTCTCACTTTCATTTGACTCGCCTTCGTACATTAGAAATGCGAAGATACAATGGAATACACAAATGTGAAGATACAGCTTGATACAGGGCAAAACATTGTCACTGGAAACAATGTTCACTGCGCATATGCACGAAACCTCGCAACAAGATATTTAAATATACGCATAAGTCACCAATAAATCTACGTACCTAAGAAAAAGTCACTATATATAATGCGTCAAACAAGGCAAATAAGCAGGTTGCGCAACCACAGATTCACAGATCACAGCACCTCCCCCCCCCTTCCCTCCACTCCCAAAATGTACCGCGTGCGACGGAAGGCGGCGCGCTTAATCCCCGCTTTTCTCCCTTGCGCACACAAGACTCAGCCACCATCGTCGGCTCACCACCTCCCCTTCCCCCCCGCACGCTTTCACTCACACATAGAGCATGCGGCGCGCGGTCACGATGTTATCGCCCTTGGTCTTTATTTATACGCAACATGAGGGCAATGACAGGAATGCGCCTGGAGTCTTCATAGAGCTGCTATTGCAATAATAAAATAGTATCCGGCAACTGAAGCGTCCCGTCGCCATTACTTTCCGCATAAGAAGTAACAAAATCGAACTTTCACCATGCGAAAATTCGCTGCGCCGCAGTAATGTCTTTTTTTTTTTTTTGTGGGCGGGGGCAGCGAAATAGTATAACGCAAAGGAAAGCATGTTGGCTACAATCGAATGCCTACTTTGGGCACCTAGTGTGGCTACCGAACGATTATCGAAGAAAACGTGTGAAGCTTGGTCCACAGAAAACCATACGCGTACTGCTCGGTATCCTACACCGGCGAGACAAAATTCTCAGGAGAGGTTGCGCTCAAGCGAACGCGTTGCGATCCATCGAGTCCCCGCAGTGCTGGCGGCGAGCGACTATGCATTGTTTCTTTTTCTCGCCTGCTAGCCGGAAAGCGTCCAAAACTCTGCCAGGTGATAATGCAGTCGGCCAGAGAAAAACAAACGCGCATCCAAGTGCGCCGCGCGGTTATCGATGCAGCACGAGAAAAACGCATGCACTCTGGCTGGATCGGCAGCCCGCGGGTTGCGAGAACAAAAAAAAAAATGAAAAAGAAAGGAGAAAGAGGCTCAATATATCCTCGCGAATAAAAGTCTAGGTAGAAAAATAAATAAGAACTTAGTTACAATGGCTGCTTTAGTGTCTTGACATGGATGCTTTGGCGCAGGTGAAAAAACTAAATGCTTATATTCTTTTCTGTGACCTGATGGCACAAATGAACCACCAGAACGCTTTGTCTCATCGGACCTCGCTGCGTGCTTTGTCAACTTGTCTGATAGTATGTTGATTTGGCTTGTCTCGTTGTATGGCCCGATGTACGAGTTTAGAAAAGGCGATGCACCTTTGGTGTCAAATGTTTACAACAGCATTAAACCCAAAAAGTTCCGGAATCGAAAATCTAAAGCACGACTTTGAAAATGTTAATGGACCTTCCGCATCAAAATGTTATGAAAACTTCACACCCACAACGTTTCAGAATTGAAATCCAAGCGCTCCGTAGATTCCGCGGCCTCCGCGAGATGCCGAGACGACCCCGCTCGCCTTCAAAACGCCCTTGAAATTTTGTGCCCGGTGGGGCTCCTTGCGTTACGATATGTGACTCCCTATGCATAGGCGGTGCCCCGAAATCCAGCCCGATTTGGCAATGTTCGCGCTAAAATGTCTTTTCGGGCGTGAATTAAGGACATTCCAGACAAAATGGGGCATGATTTCTGGCGCCGGGAGTTGTTTTGTTCGGCGGCACATGACAGCACGAAAAAATTTCGGGGGGGGCTGAAGCCCCATAAGCCCCCCCCCTGGCTACGCCCCTGCGTCTCTTTCAAAAACCGAAGTAGTCCCTTCGTCGCCTTCACCTGCGATGTCTTCTGTCGGCAGCATGTAAAAATCGCGTTGGGGGACAATGGTCTAGTGCCAAGGTGCGCTAGAACGGATGCCAGGGAGTGTCGCTGAACATCATAGTCAGGACAGTCGCACAGAATGTGTTCCAGCGTCTCCTCGCGAAGACAGGCATTACAGATAGCGTTGTCGGCCATACCAATCCGAAATGAGTAAGATTTCGTGAAAGCCACCCCTAGCCATAAGCGATAAAGCAGAGTCGCCTGTCTTCGGCGATTCGGCGAGTCCAATTGGCATATATAGATGCATCAAAGAGGGCAGGTGGTATTGACGGTTGCTCCGGTTGGTCTGGCTGTTTGGTGCGCACCGTAGAGAGGGCGCGATCTCCTGTACAAGCACTCGAAGTCTGCTAGCTTCGTCGGATCGTGAAAGCGGTATGGCCTCTTCTTGTGCGTCTTCAAGAGCGGCCCGAGCGGCATTATCGGCGTCTTCGTTTCCAGTGATGCCGCAGGGACTTGGCAGCCACTGAAGCGTCACGTGGTGTCCTTTCTCCTGTGATGTATGGAGTAGGTATCTAATATCGAATACGAGCTGGCGTCTCGTTGAAGTATCGCGCTGGGCACAGCTTCCGAGCTAGTCCGCGTATCTCACGGTAAGCTTTTTACTGCTATTTTCCTTTGCGTGCGAAATGAACTTTAATGCGATGGCGTTAAGGGCCCCGTGTCGCAAAAAATCCGGCGTCAGCGCCATTGTCCGTATGAGAAAAATGATCCCGAACGACGTCGGCCTTTGGCTAGCGCATATGCATTACTGAAATAATTGATTTTCTCAAAGTAAAACGCGTTAGAAAATTCGTAAAGTACGACCTACACTCAACCTACAGACATAGCAGCGTCGAACTGTAATTTGGATATACGAGAAAACATATTTTTGTTACGTGGAACCTCGAACACAAACCCCTTTTCCATCTGCCGCTCGACGTCTTAGTAGGAGGGCGATCATTTGGGCTAGTTGGTTTTCCATGGGAATGTGCCGTGCAGTGCGAAGCGGGCAAGGGGACACAGGAAAAAACGAGGACATGCGGTTACTGCCAAGTAAGAGCGGCGCGCCCCCCTTGGTTCCATTCAACACCATCCAAATGGGACTCGCCTCCGTGGCAGCGGCGGCGCCTGCCGTGCGAACGGAATGAAAAAAAAAAAGAACCATAAAACTCTCCTTCGTGCATATGATTCTCCTCCAGCGTTTGCAGGTAAACATTATGGTTGCATAGGCTGCAGTTGCCGGGAAGCGTGAGAAGCAGTCAGGGATCTTTGAGTGCTATCACGTTCCACTCTTAAATGTGAATATTAAACAGCTGAGAACCAATTTTTATGGTACCTATTTTTAATGCAACGGAAAGTTCACCGGTCAGAGTGTGTTATCAAGTAGAGGTAATGCGGAAAACGCCGTGGAACATTTTTATCAGAATGTTTTTATCTGCAGTGAGGATGTAGTCTTTCACTGTCAGTTTGCTGAAAGCGGTGATAGGTGAGTGTGATAGTGATTCTACGCCGGCATTAGTGGGGGGCAGACGACAAGTGCGGCCGTAATTGTGACAAAGTATTTCGTCTAGCAATTCGACGTTCCTGCGATTCATGTTTTCCGAAGTGTTAAGTACTTCTGCGGTAATAGCTACGTGTTTTCATTGTTTCCTGTCCAACTGCTTTGGTATTTAAACAGGCAAAGCGAAACCAATCGTATTGAAAACGAAACGACGATTTTACACGTGATACGCTGTTCAGCGTGTTGCCGTAGCCATGCGTGTGCTTTTGACTTACATAGCATAGAATAAAGCGCAAGTCTCTAATATTATAGCTACTGCAATTTTAAGAAATAATTATCTTGTTATTAATAACAGCCGACTTAGTTACAGTAATCTCATAGAAGACATCCGAACTACCAAGATTTAATTGCCAGGCCTTGCCACTTACTGCGCTTTGAGATTTTCTTTTCTTTGCCAACTTAAAATTATAATCCCTACTTCAATCCCGAACAATGTGCCTATTTCTATCATCATAAATCATGATCAGTTCATTTCCATCAACATCTCAACACTTTCTGGCCAGTTGTCCTCAAGCATCGTCCCAGTTTTTTTTTTTTTTCGTGCTTACATTTTAGATTCACTTCGATAGGTTCTCCCTCGGGAGCGATTCGCTGGAACTTGAGTTTCCAGGGCCAACAAAAAAGTTTTCTGTGTGCAAGTATCTGCTCATTGGCTATGGGGTTGGGCTGCTGAGCACGAGGTCCCGGGATCGAATCCCCGCCACGGCGGCCGGATTTCAATGGGGGCGAAATGCGAAAACACCCGTGTATAGGATTTAGGTGCGCGTTAAAGAACCCCAGGTGGTCGAAATTTCCGGAGTCCTCCACTACGGCGTGCCTCATAATCAAAAAGTGGTTTTGGCACGTAAAACCGCATAATTTAATTTTTTTTGTGCAAGCATCATGTAGCTGTTGCAAGTTGAGAGCGTCGACCGTCGCGGCATCACGGACATTTTTTTACGACGGGTTGTACAATAAGAGATTACCGTGGTATGATGGAAAAATTTATATACAGATAAAACTGAAAGAACAATGGCTATATTTGGCTACAAATTTGTTTAGCTCTTTTTTGTGTTTGGCTACATTTGGGCTACAGTTACTCTAGCTTTGGGCTACGCCTGGTTGTCCGACCTGGCAACACTGGGCGCTAGTGCTCAACGTGCCCCCCACTTACCCCAATCCCGTGGCCGGCCGCACGCACGGGCAGCAAGCATTTTCTGCGAGAGCACGGAAGGACGCAAACGCACGCGCGCGATACAGTCAATTAGCTGAGTGCTTGGTGATCTGTAGGTGTCGCTAGATCTTGATTACCAGATTCTATTTCAGTGACACTGTGATTCTCAGACCCGTGGGCGCCGGCTTTCGCGTTCGCGGCTTCTTCATGCACGATGGTTTACTGCTGCATGCCGTTGTGAAAGTAAAGCGGCCGACCATCAAGAGGAATTTCATTTCACGAGTTCCCCGTGACCGATATTAGGAACCAATTGTTGAAACCTGAACAACAACAAAAAAAAATTGGCTGGGGCTTAGCTCAGGTTAAGCCTGGATATCTCGAAGCGAAAGGGTTCGGTGATGCTTATGGTTTAGCTTATAGTTGTGCTTTATGATTTAGCCTATGATTATTCTTGTGGTTTAGCTTATGGTTATGCTTTATGATTTAGCCTATGGATATGCTTACGGTTTGACTTATGGATATGCTTACGGTTTAGCTTATAAGGTTATGCTTTATGATTTAGCCTATGGTACGTTATGCTTACGCTTTCACTTATGGATATGCTTTGGTAAGCTTATGGTTATGCTATAGGTGTGCCTTCTGTAGTTATGCAAATTGCTAATTATCAATGATATACACCATAAGTTATGCAGAATTATTAGACTTCTTTATTCATCATTGTTGGGCACATTGTCTTTCGATTTCTGTAGCCATAAACACAGCTCTCTGTATCCGTAGTATCACTCCTCCTTCCATGTTGAATGCGCACGCCTGTTCTCTGGCAAGCGGTTATATAGTCGGCCTCCGCGATAAACACGCGCTTGCGGCGAACGTCAAACGACGACGCATAGCGCGCGGCAGTGGCCACCTGCGCCGACTCCGAACACGCTTAACGGAGCCAATGCCGACATACGCCGGCTCGCGCGAAGCGCGGTGTTGACTAGCGTAGTGAAGCTTTTCGTTTCAAAAGTCCAACTCCAGAAAAGTGCTTAAAGTGTAGAGACTATCTGTGTGATGGCACAATGAAGCGCCCTTGGAATTTTTCAAGCTAGACTTTCGTTATGATTTGGTAACGCGGCGTAAATAAATACGTTAATACCAGCACATTTTTACGATTGTGGCATGCACTGCAATTAAAACTGCTCAACAGCACGTCACTTCAGTGAATGTGCCGAATGCAGCAAAGGAACACGTGGGCCCTGCAAAGCGGTACGTAGTGCGTTCATTGCGTCCGGCTCGGGACTAGCGAAGCCTATGCGAGAATGAAGTGCGGGCGCGCTCAGGCCTCGGCTAGCGCGGAAAGTGCGCACCAGACCATATTGGCAGCACAGCACTAACCAACATTTTAGCAGACACTGAGGGGAAAAAAAAGCTCTAAGGGATTACACTATTTCAATCCTAGCAGCCGCGCGGCCTCGCCACTGTTGGTCACTGTTGGCCGCTTAAGGTCTGCCAATGTTCTTTTAGCTGGCGATGTGTACGATCTTCTTACGAAGCTTTCGGTTGTGCCTTTGCTTCTTCCATCTTGCGTGTAATGATATCTTGGCTTCCCAGAGGTGGGCTAGTCGGCTGCCGATCTTGTCAACCTGGACTTAGTGTGTGACCGTCTGTGTCGCCTTGTTCATGTCGTCATTGAGCGTCTCCATCCATGCCTCGATGTCGTAGATGTTCTCTTCACCTCTCTGTTCTACTTGCTGCTTTCGGAACTTGTCCCAGTCTGTCCATTTAAATAGCTTAAGAGGAGGGGGTATACCGGCCTGAGGGATTCGTGTTTCTATGTACATGTGGTCACTACCGAGATCTTCAAAGGTATTGCACCACGCTGCTTCAGAGATGTTTCGGACCGCTGTTAGGTCTGGTGTCGTGTCGCCTGTCCTTGATGTGCCCGTGCGGGTCGGCGCTGTGGGATCGGTAATAAGAGTTAATTCGGCATCATGCAGGTCCTGCCACAGGTGTCGACCTTTGGCTGTAGTGTGACCATAGCCCCAGGCCTCGTTCAGGGCGTTAAAGTCTCCCCCCCACCAGAAACGGGCTTGCGCCCGCCAAGGCAAGCCCCTCGAAACGGAGGAAACGACCCGCGAGTGAGCTGGATTACTGTATATGTTGAGAACAAATACAATGTGTTCGTGTGTCCTATTGGGAAGGAGCTCTACAAGCATGTGTTTCGCATGTGTGCCGGGTACGCTGTGTTCTCGCACTACTATCCCTTTCCGAATTAAAATTGCGAGTCCGCGATCAATGGGAATCGGCGAGGCATGCGCAGTTTGTGGAAGCTTTGGTGCTGTACCTACTGTTTCCCTTATCATTATGACGTCGGGCTTGGGTTGCACGTGTCGGACGTATTGTTGCAGTAGTGGTTGCTTCTTAGTGAAGCCCCAACCATTTTACTGCCACACCACGAGCTCATTAGTGGGGCTGGCCATCATGGTGCTGTACTTGTGTGTTACCTGAGATAGGGCTAGTGTGAATGACTGTAGGGCCCATGGTGGCCATCATTTCCATGCCTGGGCGAAGGCCTATGTTAGTCTCGATTTTGTCTATATGGGTTTCAACCGTGTCCGAGCAGTGAGGTTATTGACCGCAACGCCGATGTTACGGATCCCGGTTTGAATTTCAGAAAGCAGCTTCCTCACTTCCTGTTCTTTCCGCCAGTCATTTATCGTGACATGTGCTTTGCGCCAATCACTTACTGACGATTCGAGCTTGTCGAGCTGTTGTGACTCATAACTGGCCGCCCCGCGTTTCCTTGTGGGCGGCACCGCACTGTCGTTTCCGTTCGTGACGGGAGTCGGGACTAAAGCAGGCGTAGGTATAGATGGCTGCGCCATCGACTGTTTAATCTCGCGAATTTCTTGAGTTAACTGCAGCACAACTGTGCGTAACTGTGCGTTTTCGCGCTGTACTACTTCTACTGCCACATCCCTAGGGTCTCTCTTATTGCTGGGTTCTGAGGCAGTAGCTCCCGGAGCCCCATGTCCCAGTGAGCTCTTAACCGCATCTGCCCAACTCACCTTGTCAGGTAGGTTCCGGCCTTGGCGGCTGGCTTGCTTCGAACGCCGCAAGCTCAAACAGCCACGGCTCGGTCTGAGAGTTTTGCTACGTGCTCGGCTCCGAGACCTGCTCTGCTGGCGGGATGGAGGCCCCGCTGCCGAGCAAGACTGCGCCCGGCCTCAAGAGCAGGGGGCAGGTAGGAAGTATTCATCATAGTTATGCTGCTGTAGCTTGAGGGTGGCCTCCGCTGCTGCCCTCTCTCGGTCCCCGCATTGTTTTTTGACGAGATAAGGGATCTTGAATCGAGCCTTACAGGTTTTGTCCGCAGTGGGATAGCTCCCCCACAAAGGTGACACCTTGGCGTACATGTGTGATTGGAGTCTGGGTTCGAGGCTCCGCAGCCTCTACACACACGGTTTTGGGGGTTCGGGCAGATGTCCATGCGACGGCCGACGCGTCCGCACTGGTGGCACACGTCAGTCTGCTTTCTGTACAAGGTGCACCTGAGCATTGCACCTCCTAGTACACCCACTTTGGGACCCGGCCACCATCGAAGGCGATGATGACCGAGATGGTCTTGCTGAGTCTTTTGGTCGCTAAGGCATTCGGGTTCCTCATGTTCACAATATTGAGGTGACTGGCCTTGGCGTCTTCTACGAGAGGAATGCCTCGGACGACTCCATTGACTGTATAGTCGGGCGCAGTTTCATAAGCCCGAATCTCAAACTGATGCCCGTCGACCTCAAAGCTGTCGAGTCGGCGGTACCATTCTGCATTAGGAGAGTGAGGGGTACTCACAACAATGATGTTTTGCTGAATATTTGGGCAGACAAGGTCTTCCGTGGCGTCTTGTGGAGGTACGCTTGCTGCCTTACATAGGGTCAAAAAAAGGCGGATGACCCCGACTGTTGCAGCGTTCAAGCCACCCCGTGGCCAGATAAGAACTTTGTGGTGATCACATAGAAGGGTGGGCATTTTCCCTGCCTTCAAAACTCGCTGCTTGTGAGTGCGTGGGCCTCGCTGCGCCTTGTTCGTACCTCCAACGCCAGGAGGCTGATGCATTGTTTGGGTTAGCGCGCTTGCCCCCAGGAGAAAGTCGTTTGTGCCGGCCAATAGTGCACCATCCAGCTTCTTCAGCAATCTCAGTGGGTGGGATATCAGTTCCTTCAACTTGAACTTCCATGGCGGCTTAAAGAAAGTCGATGCACAGCCGTAACCGTGGCTCACGTAGCGGCCGGAGCACTAAGCTTAGCAGTAAGCTTAGCTCGGCGGCGCAGCGGCTCGGCGCTAATAGTCCAATAAAGCGGTGAAAACACAGTTTCCACCTTGAAGACGCATATCGGAAGAATCAGGATTACTTGCTTGAGATGATGGTGCAAAATTACAGATACATTTTGCAAAAACACTGCAAAACCATTTACGAAAGACGGAGCCGACACGAAGTGCATCCGCTCCCTTTGGCTTCTTCCTGGAATTGACAAATGCCTGCCCTGAGTCCAAAGTGATCAGGACCACTCACTTACTTACTAGCCTTGCTTTCTTCACTCCTCCTCCAATGCCACCCCTGTGCGACGGCAGTCAGAGCGCCGGCTCGGTTGCGGCTGATTTCGATGATGTGCTGCTGCCCAAGCCGAAATGCGTAGCCGCCGCTGTTCGCCACTGCATGTACCCCTCCTCCGTGGTGGCTCGGTATCATTGCATCACGGTGCGCACTTCCCAAGCCGACACGCAGAGTCACCTCAGTTATGATGCACAGTAGCAGCCTTGCACACACCTGTGAGATAACTGCTGCCGCGCTTCTCAAGTCCACAAAAAAAATATATGAGTGGAGTTGTGCAAGGTGCCCTGCAAGCAAGGAAAGCCTGGCTTCTGCCGATTCATTGGTAGCTCACTAGTGGGTGAAAACTGTAGGACGACTACATATATACTGCTGGTCGATCATTTGCTCTCGCAACCTAGTCATGATGTTACAGGCCCGCTGTGCACGTTGGCTGCTGTCCGATGAGGGACTTAAGCACAGAGGCGACAGCGGTAAATCAACCAACGCTGAGCTAGCACATGGCGTAGCTCATTGTCTCATCACTACTAGCAGAGAAAATCATACGCAACAGCATTCAGGTGTCCTCTCGATCTTCTGGCAGCCAGTCATAATATAAGGTAGAGAAACTCCGACCAAAAT
Source organism: Dermacentor albipictus (assembly GCF_038994185.2). NCBI lineage: Eukaryota > Metazoa > Arthropoda > Arachnida > Ixodida > Ixodidae > Dermacentor > Dermacentor albipictus. Next base: position 5,251,118 of record NW_027225570.1, on the reverse strand, counting down.
ACGGCCTCCAAAGCGCGAGCAGTACGTGGCAACAGCGTTTGATTCGACGAGCATCTGCTAGTGCAGTACCACATAGGGGAAAGCCACAGTCGACAGGAGAGAGTGAACGCCGGTGCAGGAGGAGGAGAGGGGAGACGGCGCTACCTTTATTTTATTGAGGGGCTTTACTGCACTCTGTCCTGTCTCTTTATTTTTTTCTGCATGTACATATGCTGTAACAGTACGAAGAGCGATCTGTATGTCACTGTGGTTGGTGCTTAAGGTGAACAGGGGCGCTATACCATAAAGGTATTCCAAAATTTTCTATTCCAATGCTGCAATCAGCCCTCCGCTATTGGTCAAAAACTGTTTTGAACCACCCTCACTTCGCCTGTCTGTCACGTGACGTCACGAAAACTGCGATAGCTCCCTATCTGATATGATGCGTACACACTGATTATGCATCATTGAACCGGAAAAAAAAATTATTTCTGATTCGACGCCTTTTAGCCATTAACCCTAGGCTGCACCCACTTCACCTGCCTGCCGCGTGACGTCACAAGACTGCGAAAACTCACTGCGTCAAAGTGACGTGTACGCGGTAATGATGCGTTAATATGCCGAACAAAACTGAATATTTTCTGAATAGCCGCAGGCTGCCCGTTCCGAAAGGAATAAAAGATGGCTGCCGCAGATTGCTCAGGTGCCGGCCACTCACGCCTGTTGTAAAGCATGGGTTTATTTGCGTAGAATGAACATTTTTGCATGACTATGTAATGTTTGCAAGCACTTTCGGCACATTTACGACCTCGCTCTGCCAACTCTTCTTTGCTGAGGATTCGTTTTAGTGGCACTCTTAACCTTCCTTTGCACGCCGCCGCGATTTTCGACCAGCCACGTCAAGCCTAGTAAGAGAAAGCGCACCAATCGCAGACGCCGGCACCACCCTCTTTATCCGGTTATCGATTTTCAGTGCACAGGCTCGTCCCCATCGAATCCCTCTTCACTTGAGCGTGCTCCTCGCATCTTGTCAGCCAATTGAATAAGACAAGCCGCTCACTATAGGCAATGCTATTTGTTTTTAAAGCAAACAAAAGTGCGGAGAGGGTTAGATTGGTCTGTTCAGATAACCCTGTGGGTCACCGCCCAATGCTTGCATCTTGCGGTTACGCAAATTTGACATCAAAAGATTGGAATAAAAACATATTGTAATAGTTTTACCTCATTGGGCCTCAGGACAGCGTACAACATCATCTCCTGTGCCGTACTAGTAGTTGATAACCTGGGATAAGTGTGCTAGATAGGTGACAGATGGGTCGGTAAAGATGAAGTTAAGCACCTAGACAAATAGAATGAGAATCTTGATCTCTATCGATTCCAAGCTGCGTCCTCAACTACTCGTGCACCCGGCATGTGGGACCAAAACATGAGTGCCAAAAGAAGGCAGATGCAATCAAGGACAGCAGAGAATTAGGTGGTCTGACGAGGTTGGGAATTTCGCGGGCATAGGCTGGCATCAGCCGACACAAGACACTGCTAATCAGATATTGGGAGGATGAGCCTTTGTCCTTCAATAGACATAAAACGGGCTGATGATGAAAAAAAAATGTAATGACACTGCACCTACCAGCCATATTTTAAGGTGTTGTACTTAATAGATGCATGTATGAGGGAGGACTCAAAGATAACCAGAATTTCCTGATAAGAAACATGGACATTTTTTTTTAATTTAATCACCCTCAAGGTACTCTCCATTAGTACTAATGCACTTGCTGGAAGCACCTTGCAAATTCGGCCTCTTCTATATTTACAAGCGCAGTCTTGACATTTAGTTTTGACTTCATCAACATCGGCAAAACGCTTGCCTTTCAAGTCCCTCTTCATGCGACCGAACATGGAGAAGACCGCAGAAGCCAAATCTGGCGAATAGGGCGCATGGGTCAAAGTAGTCATCTGCACTGAGGCCGAAAATCGCCAAACACAGCCATGTGCGTGGGAACATTGTCACAATGCAGGAACCACTCGCCGAAATTCTACAAGGCCGGAAATTTTCGCAATACACTTCTACGCAGCCATTTCAACACCTTCAAATAGAACTGTCGGTGGGTGGTTTGGTTTTGAGGGACGAATTCTGAGTGTACGGTCCCTTTGATGTCAACAAAACAGATCAGCACCATCTTGAAATTCGATTTAACCTGACACGCTTTTTTTGGACGAGGTTAGCCAGGTGAGTTCCGTTGGCTTGTCACTTGGTTACTTTCGGAGTCGTACCCGTAGCACCATGGCTCGTCCCCTGTGATGATTCTTTTTTAAAACTCTGGATCGTCTTGTGACTGCATCGTTCGTTGCATGGTGTTGCGTTCTCCAGGGTAGCGCATGCCACTTCCGCCGATCAATTGTTGCGACGCCTGTTTCTGAAAGCCCGACTGGGGTTAGTATTGGGTAGCGCGGTGTCAGCAGGCTGCAGGCGTCTGGAAGACCATGGCGATCAGGCAGGGACGAGACGATTTTTAGTGCGAAACTTGCACGGTTTATTCAATGGTTGGTGAAAGATAAGCAGAAGAGAATGAAGTGTAAAAGTACATTGCGGGGCCCCTTAAATAGGCCCACTAAAATCGTAGGCGGCATCTTGCTCACGTCAATGTCATGTGACAGGCACTGCGTCTGGTTGTGGATGGGCTACTCCCACTTTCGTTGAGCCTGTACGGGCCCGCCTCCACAGAGGGCTTGATCCTTTCTTCTAGGCAACACTGGTTTGTAGAAGTTCTGTAGAGCTTGACAGTTCATGAAAAGGGTCCCTCTTTGAGTCGCACAGTTTGTGAAAAGGGTTCTCCTGCACACACACAATAGTGAACACTGCGGGGTGCCAGCGAGAACGGCAACCCCTCGAGACAACCATAGCAAATTAGGCATCCATCCTTAGTTCTGCATAGGCATCTACTCACACGAAGGGGCCTGTAAGCACTGCGGGGCACCTGCAAGACCGGTCATCCACATGAGACAACCATGGCAAATTAGGAATCCATCCTTCGTTCCGGTTGAGCAGGGTCCTTCGAGCATCCTTTCTTCTCCGGGGTGTTACTTGCCGACCGTAACAGCATCCCCAGCGGGGGAGGAAGATCCCAACGCGTAGGGGCCAGCAGCCACTGTGCGAGGGATCGGCGTTTCAGCAGCACAATTTCCCTCAGGGGTGACAAACCGTTAGTTCGTAGCTGGTAGATTCCTGGGAGGTGATTATCAGTCCTCGTCGTGTTCTTGTGTGTTTTCTCCCTGGCTCGGTCCGGTGAAACGGAACTTGCAAACAGGTCTTGCAACTTTTCATCGCATGTTTGAGCAAGCAATTACCCCAGAACTGTGCCGGACCCACAACCACACAGCAGCGAGCACAAGGCCTATCCACCCTCCCCCAAGATACACCAGGCTTTACAAAAAAAGAAAAAGAAAACCCGCTACTGCTTTCCTATTCCTTTCTCGCGCCCTCACCCCCCCCCCCCCCGAACACTAAAAACAGCCATTACTTGAAAGCGTTAAAACGTGGTTACTAAAATCAGTTAACAATCAACTACAACTTTACAATAATAGAAATAATGTATGAAAAATACCAACGTAAAAACGCTACAAAAACCCGAGTGAGCATGAGGCTTTCGTTACTCTAGAGGCAACGACTTGGACCGCCAGCATTGCCGTTAAGCTTACCCTTCTTGTAGCGAATATCGAAGGTGTGCTGTTGAAGAGCCAATCTCCTGCGCAAAAGACGACCATTTTTCGTAGGCACGGACTGCAGCCATGTGAGGGGACAGTGGTCAGTCTGTGGTGAACCTTGAACCAGCGATATAGTATGCTAGCTTCTGCACCGCCCATACTACGCAGGTACATTCGTTTTCTGATGCCCTTGTATGCTTCCTCATGAACTGAAAACTTTCTACTGGCGTAAAGTACATGGTGTCCGTTTCCGTCATCTCTCTTTTGACAAAGCACCACCCCCATACCTCTGTCGCTGGCATCACACTAAAGAATGAATGGCTTAGAGTAGTTGGCTGCGTTCAACACTGTCTGACTCGTTAGCATACTAAAGGCCTTTTCTTTTTCATCATCCCACTTAACCGTTTGTGGCTCTGTTTTTCTGAGCATCTGTTAAAGAACTTGCAATCTCAGAATAACGCAGGATATACCTTTGGTAATAACCCGCCAAGCCAAAGAATGACCTGATGTCCCGTTTGGTGCGTGGTTGCGGGAAGTTGTCTATTGTAGTCAGTCAGTAGTGTAGTCAGTAGTCAGTAACCTCGGAAGGCCGACTATGGCCTTGCCCTATTACATGACCTACATGAGCCACCTCCGCACGCCCTATTGGCATTTGGGAGCCTTGACAGTTAAGTTGGCCTCTCATAGACGACACAGCACGGTTCGCAAGTGTTGCATATTGTCCGCCCATGACGAAGAAACGATTGCTGTGTCATCGAGATATGGAAGTGTAAAGTCCTCCATTCCTCGTAACACCTGGTCCATAAGGCTAGAGAAACGATAGGGAGCATTCTTCAATGCAAAGCTCAGGACTTTCGGTGGAAAGGTTTCCATCGGTGAAATAAACGCCGCAAGCCTGCTTGCTCTCTCTGTCAACGGACCCTGCCAGTACCCTCTGACTAAATCGAGCGTAGAGATGAAATTAGCACTGCTCACTTCCTCAAGCTTTTCCTCGAGATGCGGTATTGGGTAGGTCTGGTCCTTCGTGATTAAGTTGAGCCTGCGGTGCTCGATATACGGTCGCAGCTCCTTTCCTGGCACCTCAACCAAGAAAAGAGGTGAGGTATAATCCCTCTCTCCTGGCTCGATTACACCTAGCTCTAACACCTTGTTTATTTCAGTGGCCATGACTTGACGTTGACGAGGTGAAACGCGATAAGCTTTCGAACGAAGTGGGTCCGATAAGGTTAACTTGATATCGTGAATGATCGCAGTGGCCCTGCCTCGTGTGTCCGAAAATATGTCTTTAAATTCAAACACGAGTTCCCTCAGTTCGGCCCTTAGATTAGGATTCAAATCCGCCTGCTCCACTAGCTTGTCAATGATCTCGTGAAAGTCTTTTGTCCTCGTTATTGATGTTAACTCCGGAAAGTGAACAGGCATCTCCTCAGGTTGGTTAAGGGACATGTTCCCAATGGCTTCGCTCTGCCGGTGCGGTTTAAGTAGATTGCTGTGTTACACTTTGTAGTTTCCTTCGTTTTCCCGGTACTATGATTACGTAGTTTGTTTCAGATAATTTCTTATGTCAACCGGTCCTTCCCACTGAACCTGTAGTTTGTTTTCCAATGAGGGTTTCAGGATCATTACCGTTTCCCCAACTTCAAAGCGTTGCATCCGATTTATCCTGTCATAGTAATGCTTAGCATTGCTTTGGGCCTTGCGCATTTCCTGCTCAGCAACCATTGTGGCAGGGCTTACATTCAATAACTTTCTCCTGCATTCTGCCTCTCGAGACATGTCAGGCTGCAGTGCCTTCCTGACCTCTTCATTAGCTAGTGTACTTTCCGCAATATCCCCTATAGGGCTGTCCTGTCTTGGTGCTGGTTGACGAATCCTCTGTCAGACCTGTTTCCTCCACTACTGGACATTTGTACGCTGCCTTCGCTGCGAGTTCCCTTGGCTCGGAACGAGTTAGGGATTGCACTATTCCTTCACCAACCCTCATTTCCCTGCGTCGCAGCAAATCCTCAGATTTGTTATAAAACAAATATGGATACTGCAGTGGGAGATGTGCCGAGACGGTGGCTTCAGTGTCCAGCATTCCAAAAGGGCTTTCGATGCGAATCTTTGCCACAGGGAAACAAACACTGGAGGTTTCTACGACTTGCGTTATCCAAACACATTCTCCCATGAACTGGCCTTCCTCCACGTACGACAGTTGCACCACGTCCATTTTGGCTGCCGAGTCGCGAAGCATCCGAGACAGTTTGCCATTTACCATAAGGTCACGAATGTATGGTTCTAGCAAGTTAAGATTTTCCACGTTACTACTTAGTGACATCAACTCTAGTGTGGAATTTCTGCACCCCACGGAGGTATGCCCCGTTTGCTGGCAGTTGTAGCAAACTGCTGGTTTCTTTGCCTCGAAAGCTTTTTTCTTTTGCCTTTCTGCCCTCCGTTCGGGTGGTTCCTTCTCTCCCTCGCTGTCCTCGTCACTATTTCTCACCGAATCTGACCTTTCCTTCGAGCTATACTGACTCAACTTTGACCATCGCTTTGGCTTGTCGGGTCTGTATTTATTCATCTCCTTAAGAGCTTCATTGCCCTTCATTGCACATGCAACCCGCTCGTGCTCTTCTTTATCTTCTAAGTGCTTACGCTCTTCCTCCTTATGCGCAATGCTCTCTAGGCATTCCTTCAGTTCGTCGTCTGCCCTGGTCGCTTCGATCGCCTCAATAATCTCCGGCTTTCTTTTTGATTTGGCAGTTTGGAGGCCCAAATCTCTGGTCAAGCTCAACAATTCCGGCTTCTTTAGTGCCTTCAAGTTCATGGCCGCCCTTAGTGCTGCTGACTCTTCGTTCTATAACTACCTCTACGTACTCAAAACTTCTGTCAATGGTTAAAGAAAAATCACTGCTCTGTACTTCCCCCCAAAATACTTGAAGCCAAGTAATATCTTCGTGAAGAAAAGCCGTGCACTCACCATATGCAGTCATGAATCCTGACACCTTCCTTCTGAACGTTGTCACCAGGACGAAGAGGAGACGATCACTTAGATGTCGTCCAAAGCTGGGGTCTCCAGGGTAGCATACCCAATCGCTGCCAGCCAGTTGCGTTCTCCAGGTTAGCGTATCCCACCGCTGCCGATCAGTTGTTACGACGCATGTTTCTCGAAGCCTGACTGGCGTGACTATTGGGTAGCGGGGCGTTGTCGGCAGGCTGCAGGTGTCCGGTAGATCATGGCGATCAGGCAGGGACGAGGCGATTTCTAGTGCTAAACTTGGACGGTTTATCTAACGGTTGGTGAAAGATAAGAAGCGAATGAAGTATAAAAGTACATTGCGGGGCCCCTTAAGTAGGCCCACTAAAATCGTAGGCAGGATCTCGCTCACGTCAACGTCACGTGACAGGCACTGCATCTAGTTATGGATGGGTGGCTCCCACTTTCGGGGAGCCAGTACGGGCTCGCCTCCGCTGGTGGCACTCAGCAGGTGACGTAAGTCCTCGTCGTGGCTTTGCAGCTGCTGTCACTTTTAGTGAGCCTGTACAGGCTCGCCTCCGCAGGTGGCTTGATCCTTTCTTCTAGGCGATGTTGGTTCACGGAATTTCTCCTGTAGAGCGTGGCAGTTCGTGGAAAGGGTCTCTCTCTGAGTCGCACAGTTTGTGAAAAAGGTTCTCCCGCACACACACACAAAGAGGCCTGTGAACACTGCGGGGTGTCAGCGAGAATGGCAATCCCTCAAGACAACTGTAGCAATTAGACATCCATTCTTCGTTACGCTTAGGCATGTACACTCACGAAGGGGCCTGTAAGCACTGCGGGGCACCTTCCAGACCGGTCATCCACTCGAGACAACCATGTCAAATTAGGAATTCATCCTTCGTTCCAGTTGAGCTGCGTCCTTCAAGCGTCCTTTTTTTCCCGGGGTGTTACATGCCAACCGTAACAATGGCATGCTTCCACAGGATGATCCCTTTGCTCTTTAGTAAGAAGTCGGGGTACAAACTTAGCAGTCGCTCGTCACAATCCCAAATCGTTGTGCAAGATGTGCTGAACAGAGCTCCTAGATAACCCAGGTTAGTCTGAGTTGGTTGATTGCTCTGCGGTGATCTTCCTTGATGAGATCATGGATTTTGGCGATGTTGCCCTCGGTTCGCGCACTCGAAGAACGACTGTAACAGGGCTGATCTTCAATGCTCATTTCCTCCCTTTTAAACTGAACAAACCACTCGTACACTTGTATTTTACTGAGAGCTTGTTCTTTGTGAGCTGTTTGCATCATCACAATAGTTTCTGCTGCGTTCTCACCGAGTAAAAAGCAAAACTTCACAGCCGCACGTCGTTCATGAAAATCTGCCATTTCTTATTGTCACGAGTACACTATAGACATGCACACAGAACTGTCAGAAAAACTATATGCGTCGTTGTCAGTAATGCCACTTGGCATACTAACTCAGGAGAAGCCCTCCCACATTGTCCTAGTGGCGAAACCTCGTACTACAAGTACATTGCGCAAGAGAACGATTCTGGTTACTTTTGGGTCCCCCCTCTTATTAGTCGCAAGTGTCACCCTCTGACTCACTGCAGCATTGCATGACTCTTGTCCATTTTACACTTCCTTAAAGCGAGACAAAAGGTGAATAATTAATCAATGTGAACTGTTAAAGTACCATTCCAGAGACCTCATAGCATTTATTTTGGGTCAAGAAAAGATTCTTTAAGAGGAAGTTGCGTCTGGAAGGTCCGCATGCTCTAGCGCATTTCAAATTGCCTGCCCCCCCCCCCCCCCCCGAGCGGGCAGTTGTGACGTTGCATGCGCAGTCACCACCATTTGCTGCTACCGGTGAGTAAAATGGTACCCGACAGCCAGCGCTACGGTTTCTTATGCAAAACACAAGAGCAGAGCCAGAAGCCGGGCTAAGACTGCCGACAATGCAAGAGAGGAAGGGAAAGCACAAGCTGAATCATGAGCATGAACTTTGACGCTTTTCGCAGTGGGTCCCATCCTCTGCTACTTGCATTTTTTGTGTGTCTCATGAGCCAGCAAAACCAACCCAGGAATATGGAATAACCAAACTACTACTGAAACGTGAAAGTGCGCATATAGTCCAGCGAAAACTACATTATTCAACATCTCGTGTCATTGTCAAAGGTAACGTCAAAAAGTTATTTTTCTCTAAGAGTCAAATAGAGGTAGACAAGTATCATTTTCTTCCATATTATAATACAATGCAATGATCTTTTTATTAGGAGTAGTTGAGTATAGTGACAGAATTATAATGAGTCACTACATCATCAGGCTAGTACTTGAATGTTCTGGTGGAGTCTCTAATCATGTCCTGCATTTATTTGATTCCTAAAGATCTGTTCAATATAATATTGAAGCCATAGACACTCTGGAGCTTTAATCTATCACTTTAGCTTGACGTAATTTTTCCCTCTAGTGACCCTTTAACGACGTCTCACACCACTGAGCTAATTACTTCATAGGCACAAATTGCATGTCCCTTTTTCAGCAGCACATAGATTCATCTATAACAAGTTCACTGACTCTAAAATCACTGTATTTGATTTTTTTAGCCCATTTCTCTGCCATTCTCGCCCACTTTATTCAAGGCCGGAGTGTTCTCTTCTTGCACAAGCTATTTCGGGAAAATGTCACTAGTATCAAGCATGTTGTGATGTCATTGGGTGCAGGATCACTCCAGAAAGAGGCAGAAGCAGCGCGCAGAAGCACAAACACACATCAGACTTGTATTGACGCACATAACAAATAGAACGGCACACACGCGCGACAGTTCCCCAAAATACATCATAGATGACATGCAACTATATATATGTATCGGTCAATTATCATGGCCTACAGTTCAGGCGGAAGCGCGTGTTGCCGTGTCGGAAACCTCGTGGAACCGATGTCGGCCAGCGGGGTCGGACAGCATGGTCGGACAGCACGGTTGGACAACAGGGTCGGACAAAAATTTGGACAGCAGGGTCGGACTTCCTCGCGTGGCTCAGGTGGCCCTGCACAACAGTCGATATACTGGAGCCTCCGCGTGCTCCGTTTCCCTCCGGCGGGGTTTGCGCTCGGGAGCCTACGGCCGCAGTCACCGGGTCGCGTCCACAGCTGGTGGGGTAGCCCTGCGGCCGCTCACCCGAACGCTCGATCGCCCGGGTTCAGGACCGCCAGCCCTCCTGGACCAGTTGCCCAGCGGAAGAGCAGGGCGAGGTAACCTCTCAGCGGGTGACAGCGTTAACTCGGGTGTGGCGTAATGGCGCGGGCGGCGGTAGTTCCTATGGGCGAGACGCCCAGCGAGGATGCTCTTTTCCGTCGAACGCCAAACTTCGCGCACTGCTCACGCCACGGGCCACACCCACTCGCGCCACGCTGTTCGAGGTGCCACTGTCGACGCTCCCAAATCGGCGGCGATGATGATGATGGCTCTCTCACGGGTATTTGCAAAGAATCGGTGTCCTCTTCGCCACCGCACGGCACACTGCTTTCATATGTTTATACTTTTCACTCCTGCGTACCATATATTATCACAATACCCCCCTTCTCAAGAAAGCTCACTATTCTAACACAAGGACGCGGGATGAAAAAAAAAGATAAAGGAAAATTGTGATGTACGTTTGTCTAATTGTTCATATGAGCATACGACACATTATTTACAGGGTGTTGCGTTCAGTTAAAGTACTAACACACAAGTCTGTTCGGTTTTAAATAAACACTAAGCACTTGAGTGGTCGCATTGTCTAATCACATTTTGATATATGAACAGGTGATTACGCGCGACTCGACTCAAGTAGTCAGCTCCGACATTGACACAACCTTTTATGTAGTTAACAGTTAAAGAATACTCCTGCAAAAGGAGACTCCTACGCAACACTCTGTTGTTGACGTGCTTGGGGGGCTCCTTGGTGGGCTTTTTTTCGCTGGCCTGGTCACCGGCGCTTTTTCGACTTCGGCAGGCTTTGTGTCGGCGCTTCTAAAACTTCAGGACCGAACAAACTTGTATTCTTGCACGTCCACACAAACACACACTGACGAGGAAGCAGAGCGGCCTGTACTTTCCCTTTAGGGGTTGTCTTTTGCACTTGTCGCATGACTTCACAAAGCGTTTTACGTCTCTGTGTACATCTGGCCAATAATATTCTTGTATGATACGATCGGTTGTTCTTCTGATACCTTTATGTCCTGCCATGATGTTTTCATGTGCCACTTCTAATATGCCATGTCTAAATATTTTTGGTATGACCACCTGCTTAAAGGTTCTGCCAGTGGCCCGGTGGTAAAGGCGATACAACAATCCTTTTTCTTCGACGAATTCGTAGCTGTGACCCTTTCCCAAGTTAAACGACTTGCTTACTTTCGCAAAAATATCTTTCAGCGTCGGGTCTTTCCGTTGTTCTTCAATGAGTTGTCCTTTCGTTACGTCACGAAAGACAATTGTTGGAACGCACAAGGGAAGAATCTTGCCTTGTTCTTGTTCTTCAGTTTTTTTAGCCACGCTTGATACATGCTGAGGCTTCCTAGGGTCAGCTTCATTTCCATCGACAATGATTCCTCGTTGGGAGCAGCGGGGGGCTTCCAGTCAGAGTCCGGATCGTATGGTCCTCTGACACCTGGAAGATTTCTCAGAACAAGGTCGTAGAGGGGCTCATCCATACATGCCACTGTTAACTTGACTGCAAAATACGGCGTGTTCACTTGTATGACAGCTTCAGGCTGGTAACTTGTTGAGCCGCCCAGAAGAACAACGTTGCTCATTCTTCCCGTCATATACACCTCTGGAACGAGTTCTCGTCTGACAATTGCGGTACTACAACCGGTGTCTCGTAATACACGAACACTTCTTCCTAGCAGTGGCAACCACCTGCATCCCGTCGATAAGGAAAGTTACCGCAGTCCCAGGGTTCCTGTCGTCGCTGTCACTTGATCGGCGAGTCTTCTTTCCTGGACGCTTTGATTCTTTCACTGGACGAGTCCGAACTGGTTGAGCTTCGGTGAGTGCACACGAAGAACTCGGTTTGTTGTCCCCGTACCGAGTTCAGCAATTTTCAGCTGTATGTCCCGTTCTGTCGCACAACTCACACTTCAACATATGCTTAAGTGGGGTACGGCAGTCAGGAGCCAAATGTCCAAACCGGTGACAGAGGGTACACATAAGTTGCGCTTTCCTGGGAGCTCCAATGTTTTTCCCACCAGAATCCTTTGTGTTATCGGGACCTTTTCTTAGGTTTGTCCAGTTCTGCGCTTCAAGAAAGCGATCCATCAAGCTAGCAAGTTCGTCAAGGGATTTGCACTCTCGCTCCCTCAAGAAAATGACTAGCTTTGGCTCACAACAGCGCAGAAACTGTTCAGAGATCATGTGATCTCGTAGACCTTCATATGTTTTAGGCACGTTAGCCATCTCAATCCAATGATCAAAATAGGCCGAAATTCTTGCTGCTAACTGTCTTCTAGTTTTGCCCTCTACTGCTCTTGCTTCTCTTGGTAGCCTTGAGCCGTGAATTGGAACCTCTGTAGCAAAGCTTTCTTTACCTTCGGGTCATCTAATGAATCAGAGGCAGTCATCCGACCGATCACAGTTAACGCTTCACCTGTTAGACACATGTTCACAGCAAGAGCCCATTTTTCTTGTGGCCAGTCCTGCCCTGTCGCTACGTGCTCAAATCGCTGTAAATACGCGTGTAAGTCATCGCGTTTCTCGTCGAACAAAGGAAGTAACCTCTGTGGATTGAGGGATGATGAGGAGGTGCTGGGCGCAGTCAAAATTTCAGAAGCCGCTTCCGGCACATTCCGAGCTCCTTCCTGAAGCTACAGCTTTAGCTGGAGGATCTCACGCTGCCTCTCGTCAGCTAAGCGTGCTAACTCAGTAGCTTTCTTGGTTGCCACTCGCTCCGCAGCTCTCTCGTCCCTTTGTTTTGCCTGTTCGGCCTCAATCCATCTGCGAAGTTCTGCGCCTGACAATCCTATTTGGAGTCCTATAGCCCTGATTTTCTCTAAATCCATGGTGCCATCTACTGATGTGTATCTGCGCTCAAGCGAAACTGCCCTCTTTTACTGTATTTGCGAATGAATCCTGGCAGGCTCGCCAGTTTGTGATGTTATTGGGTGCAGGAACACTCAAAGAGGCAGAAGCAGCGCGCCGAAGCACAAACACACATCAGACTTGTATTGACGCACATAACAAATAGAACGGCACACACACGCGACAGTTCCCCAAAATGCATCATAGATGACATGCAGCTACATGTATGTATCGGTAAATTATCATGGCCTACAGTTCAGGCGGAAGCATGTGTCGCCGTGTCGGAGACCTCATGGAACCGATGTCGGCCAGTGAGGTCGGACAGCAGTGTCGGACGGCCGGGTCGGACAGCCGGGTTAGACAGCACGGTCGGACAACAGGGTCGGACAACAGGGTCGGACAACAGGGTCGACAGCACGGTCGGACAGCAGGACCGGACCGCCTCGCGGGGCTCGGGTGGCCCTGCGCAACAATCGATATACTGGAGCCTCCGCGTGCCCAGTTTCTCTCCGGTAGGGTTTGCGCTCTCAGGAGCCCATGGCCGCAGTCACCAGGTCGCGTCCACAGCTGGCGGGGTAGGCCTGTGGCCGCTCACCTGTACGCTCGATCGCCCCGGTTCAGGACCGCCAGCCCTCCTGGACCAGTTGCCCAGCGGAAGAGCAGGGTGAGGTAACCTCTCAGCGGGTGACAGCGTTGACTCGGGTGTGGCGTAGTGGCGCGGGCGGTGATAGCTCCTATGGGCCACACGCCCAGCGAGGAAGCGCTTTTCCGTCGAACGCCGAACCTCGCGCACTGCTCACGCCACGGGCCACACCCTTGCGCCACGCTTTTCGAGGCGCCACTGTCGACGCTCCCAAATCGGCGTCGATGATGATGATGGTTCTCTCACGGATATTTGCGAAGAGTCGGTGTCCTCTTCGCCCCCGCACGGCGCACTGCCTTCATATTTTGCGAAGCATATTAACGTAGGTTTCGGGCCTTCGCGCGACGCCCGGCGGTGGCCACCATTGACCCTGAAGTGGGGTCACGTGATGACGTCACACAGACTGCAGATGGGGCCTCATATCGCGCCGTCGGTCACCTCCCGGCGGTGGCCACCACTGACCTTCAAGTGACCTTCAAGTAGGTCACGTGACATGACGTCACGTGATGACGTCACACCGGCTGCAGATGGGGCCTCATATCGCGCCGTCGGTCACCTCCCGGCGGTGGCCACCACTGACCTTCAAGTGACCTTCAAGTAGGTCACGTGACATGACGTCACGTGATGACGTCACACCGGCTGCAGATGGGGCCTCATATCGCGCCGTCGGTCGCCTCCCGGCGGTGGCCACCATTGACCCTGAAGTGAGATCACATGATGTGACTTCACGTGATGACGTCAGACCGGCTGCAGATGGGGCCTCATATCGCGCCGTCGGACGTCGCCCGGCGGAGGCCTCCACGCTTCGGTTCGCGCCATCGCGCACGACGCGGCGGCGGCGCCACCATCGCTGCATCACGTGGTATGTGACGTCACGCCAGGGATGAAGCGGCGCGCGCACGCCGTCGCGTCAGTCTCTGTGCCGGCAACCGCGCCAGCGTCTTTGCGCCGGGCGTGTATGCGGTCAAGATGCCTCCAAACGCTAAGGATACGCTAAGGTTAAGCCCAGTGGATGCGAAGCATCCACTGGACTTAACCTTGATAAGCCTCCAATTTTTGTTTATACTTTCCACTCCCGCGTGCCATATATTATCACACACGTATTCAAGGGAGGGCACAGGAGGGCCGCCTCACCCAACCTGCCCTCAAGATGAGACTGCAGGTGAAAGAGAAATACAGGTACTGGCCAATGATGCACCTATTTCTATCCCGCAAGAGATATGCACCTGCTCACTTGCCAGGAAACTAATTTCTCCAACAAATTATCGTAGGCAGGCATAAACATTGTCACTAAAGTTGTTGCTGCCACTCGGAGAAGAGAATCTGGTGTCGATCTTGCTATTTTGTTCCCCGCAGTAAAAGCAGGAGAATATTGTTTTGGATCCATGCAAAGCGTCTGAGCTGGGAGTTAGCTGTGAAGCGCCGTGGGTGCACGGTTGGCACATACAAATATCGGGCCTGTTATACTTCTAGTTCTGTAGAAGGGCACTACAGGTGAGCCTAGTACATTTGTGATATTGACAATATGGGAAACTCTCTGTCGAGCGCCGCTTTGTAAACCAGCAGACACCATACAACAACGCTGTAAAGAGCTTGCTATAAAGAGCTTGTACCAAGGGAAATTCTGAGTCTGTGCAGCCCACTTTTGAATATTACATTGGAAAATATGAAAACTGCACATGTTACTATGCCAAAAAGGAGAGTGGTTGATTTGGAAGGAAAATGGTAGGCCATGCAAAGAGAAGAGCTCCCACATTACACAGTGGATGCTCTAGTTTAATGGGAGAGAGACCATCTGCTCTTTTTAAGGTTTACGCACTCCTCAAGTTATTGACACCAATCGACACTGAAGAGAGTAGAGAAAATTGCGGAACATGATTGAAGACCTGCTTAACTGGCTTGATCTTGTGTCCATTCGCCATCTGCTAGCCATCATTGATGAAGTTGTATCTTAGTTTATGGAGAAGCCCCAGTGCATGAAAAACGTGGTTTAAAGCAAATATTCGAAGCTGGGACAAAGCGACATTTAAAAAAGAAGGAACGGTATTAAAGGCTATGCCATTATTACGTTCATAATGTTAAAAGTGCCTAAGCGTAGTAGAATTATCAGGCCGTCTTCTCATTCAATGATCTTTTGCCTCCTAAATCTGAAATCGTATATGTTGTCGCATCACTGAATACCTGTGAAAAGGGCCATGTGACTGGCCAGTGGGACTTTTTTGTGTATCGCGGGCCTTCTTTTAAGGCTTAGAAAAAGTCTTTATGTAGCATGTGTAGAGCCACAGAAAGATCAGAATTTTTTTCATGATGGCCTGCAATTTTCTGATTAACTGATTAACAATATTGGTTTGATTATATTTGGTAAGTTCATTCATTAATAATAAGTAATAATATAATTACGCAAAATCCAAAATATAGTCTCACCTGTTACAAGTGATGGCAAACAACATTCCTTGGTGGTTCTGTCCACCTATGTGGCACTTGCATATTTCTTTTTATTTTGGCACACGTTATGTGGGACACTGCATAAAAACACATCAAACATACAAGAGTGCAGTGTGAAGCTTTTGTTAATGAGTGTAATCAGTTTAGCATTCTAATATGAGATGTGCAGAAAATATGCGACCCTGAACAGATTAAGTTACCTGGGTGTTAAATTCATGCAACTGAAATTGAATTTCAATCAGTGTTCTTGTTGCGTGTAGGAGGGGGTTCCGGTACATACCTGTAACAAATAACTTATTATATATATATATATATATATATATATATATATATATATATATATATTGCCCTCCAAAAAAATATGCTGGCTCATTTTCGGACATTTGCTACTACTTATTCATTCGTAACCTTGATCTTACGCATCATTAACAATAGCAGAAGGTTCGCTGTGTATCAAAACCTTATCGCTGTTAGAATAAGCACAAATTACCACAAATTCACTCCAATGTTCATAGGTACCGTACCTTCAGGTGTATAAATCGGTGTTTTTTCGTTTCTGAATTTTTCATTGGTGCATCTTATAGATGAAGTCACTGAGCATGTGCTGGTGGCCAGTTACGACTACAGCTATGTGGTTGTCCCGTGTCGCCTTCCTTCATCCGTTGTTTTATTTGGCGCCTTCGTTGTAACCGCGTCTTATAGAATGGTGCGACTTAGATACAGTCGAAGTCAGACTGGATGCTTGGCCACGCCCTATCATCCAATTGCGCTCACCTTTTACCATGCACAGCAACTACACTTCATTTCAAATGTTGCTGTTGTTGCTGCGCACATCATGTGTGTCGTTGCAGCCTCGCTAACCACATGGCTGTTTGCAAAGCAAAGTCGGTGAAGTTACGACATGAAATTCAAGATGTGTGCAGTTGAATTTGCAGTGGAGCGTGGAAATTGAGCTGCAGGGAGGAAATTCAAAGTCGCCAAAAGAATGGTCCGGGACTAGCACAACTCGAATTGAACTCAATGGAACTCCTTCCTGAAGTAACTGCGTTGTTTGTGAGTGACTTGGAGGCGGACGACTTTGATTGCTTTGACTAAGCGCCTTCATGTAAGCTGTCAATAGCATCGTTCGTGCTGTCGCAATAAAATACTTCTGAAAAGTACTGTCTAGACATTGAAAGGCGCTTGCGCGCATGTCGGCGCTGCCTACTGTGAGATGCCTGCAGAGGCGGTGGCTGCTGCAAGCATGTATGATACACTGTTGCGACTCATATACATTTCTTTTAAACTGAAAAACTGCCCTTTTGAGGGGGGTTTAACTTATACAAAAGTGTGACTTATAGACCAGAAAGTACGACATATCATTTCGGAACATCATACCCACAAAAATACATTTATCTCGTACCCCTTGTATATTCAAAAGTCAAATAAAAGTCTACTTACTTGATATGCACGTTATTGATGCTTTCTGACCATATCTCGTGGTAACTATAGCTATATTGTATATGCTATAACTGTATCCCCTTGTTTTTATTGCAATAATAATTATACATACACTTGAGGTGGATTCACGCCATCGCCATACACGCTGTATTTGGTGGCAAAAACTGTGTAGCAAAGGGGACGCACAGTCACACTCCACTCAGTCAGCTCTGAAACCGGGGCAGCATTCTGGCTTTTCCTCCTTGCATGAGTGCACACATGTTCGTGTTCCCACTGAGCAACTGTGTACATACCATGCTATGGTGCGAACACCCGAGTCTGAGCAGAAAGGACAGCCTGTGTAATCTTTTAACGCGATAGCGTTAAGGAGCTCGTGTCGCAGAAAAGCCGGTGTCGTCGGTGTCGGCGTCGGGTGTCGGCGTTTTGCGGCGTTGACCGTGAGCGATAAATCACGGCAGGCACTCCATAAATAAAAAGCAACTTCCAAGATGGGCTGGGTGGGAATCGAACCAGGGTCTCCGGAGTGTGAGACGGAGACGCTACCACTCAGCCACGATTTCGATGCTTCCAAAAGGTACAAACGCGCCTCTAGTGAATGCGGTGTTGCCTTCGAAACGAGCCGTGGAACGTTATACTGTGGTGTATATCGGTAATTATGAACATGTAACTTACAGAAGTCGCAATTACACGAGTAGCGAAGTGCGTTTCGCTGCATTTCTTCTGCGCTTTCCGCACACGGAGAGCCATCTTGCGGCAAACACAGAAGACCCCCTCCTCTCCATGTACGGCGCTGCCCAGACAGATGGCGCGCCACGCGCGCATTGGAGCTGTCGCGGCTCGGACTCTCTCCCCTGACAACGCTTCGCCTTGCTCCCTCTGTAGAATCAAGCGTCCTTCCTTTCTTTAGATCACTATCTCTCTATCTCTCTGCCCGTGCCGATCACGGCGTTTGGCTGGCGTGCATCATTTCCCCCTCCGGGATACCGAGTTCTTTGGTTCGCTCCGCGTGCTCAGGCGCACGTTTCATTGCTGCGCCGAACGCCGCGTTGCTCGACCATATGGCTCGACGCTCACCGCGTCTGATGCGGGGCGCCTCGTAAGTGATGGCTGCCCTGTAGCCCATTGTCTTACACCCATTGGCGGGTCGACGGGAACGCTATCGCGTTCCACTCTTGAAGGCGAAGCTTAAGCGTCCTCCAATTTTCGTTGGCTGCCAGCAAGCACTGGCAGTTTTTCTTTGGTCTCATCTTGTGTACCGGTGAGCTACAACACTGCTGACAGTGCTCCCTTATCATGCCAGTATTCTGCCAGCGTTCAGCACAACGCTAAACCTTGCTATTGCTTTCAATGCTATCTTTGAGTGAAACTGCCAATATTAAAGTGAAGCTTTCTGGCCAAGTTCCACGCACTTTTTTTGTACTTATCTGGTCTCTAACGCCGGATGCCATGGACACACGCATTGACAAACGGCATAGAACACCCTTTCTCGTGGTCAAGCCAGTGCATTGAGATGCTCGGCACATTTCACTCCACAGTTGCACTAGAAGAAACGGATGCATCAGAAACACTAATGCAATGTGACACTATGGATCACCACTAAAAGTTTAAACAAATAATATAACTATGATGTTCTCCATGTAAATATGTGTATATAATATCCAGCATAATTCACTGCATATAAAATCATTCCTTCGTATAACGAGCTGCTATTTAATACTAATATTTATACCTAAAATAACACTTCATATGCATGCAAACATGGTTCATGAGCTAATCAATCTAAGAATGTTTCGCTTTACGTAGATGTCAACTGGAGTTGAGTCTGCCTGTTTTTTTTTTGAATCCCAGTAATTCCGTTGTGCATTGTGAAACCATTTTCTTTGTCTACATGCATCGGCACTGTGCTCACTACTGACCCTAGCAAGGAAACTGTGTTCACCCACTGCTCACATAATTTGAGCTAAAAATAAATTTGAATGGGCCCATTTAATATTAGCAACTTACTGACTCTGCTTGTTCTGCAAGGTTTAGACTGGTAAGTTCCCTATAGTGGTACATTTAACCTTGCGACCTCCTATAGCACTGATGCATTAGAATATTCATGACACAATACAAGAAATGAAACAGAATGAAAACCATAACACTGCTGTAAAAAAGTGGTTTATTGTATCTGCATGATACAAAAAATTCTTTTATGCACTTTCTTAAGCTTTTGAGTAATTGTTGTCTACCAGCACTTTGCAAACCTACATGCCCTCACAAATGCTGCCATTTCACCTGCAACCTGCTGAAAAAGGGGGCTCATGCTATTGTGGGGAAAATATACTGAGGTATTCTTAGCATTGTCATCTGCATTATGTATGAACATTGCTGGTCCTCGTTTTATCACCATAATTATCGCCTTGCAGAGACCGCTCGAAAGGTTGCTTGTCATTGTCACTGCTGGCGTAATTGTTAGTACTTTTTTAGCAGCGAGCATCATGGATGATGCCCACTAGTAATAGTGTTAAAGTTAGTGATTATTCGTAGTTTGGCACAATTGTTAGTAGTGGGTATTATGGTGATGCTTGCTGATGTCAGCATGTATTTTCCTTTTGACAATTGAAAATATCTTTTATTTGAATTTTATGTGCTGCTCATTACCCAATGTACTTTTTCAATTGGACCCAAAACTAGCCTCTGGCTATGGTTTCGAGCATTTTTGTGCAAACCTCGTAAATATTTATGTAAAGTGCAATTCAAAACGCCATTTGCTCCTTGTGTAGGTAGCAGAATCTCCTTCTCGGCCAATCCGGGCAGCCTACAGAGCCAAGTGGCGGGCTTTTTGGGCATAAGTTTGTCTTCACCAAACTTGCAGTTTAGTATAAATGAATTAATTTCTTTATTTTTTTATTTCTTGTATTGAATCTGTGGTAAACTAAATGTCCAGACATTTGCGATACGAGTATGCGTGGGCAGCTTGGGCGGATTGTCAGCTTCGACGGGGGCATAAAGGTGAGTAGCCACAGTGGCGACACCATCTGGTGGCTCTGAACTCAACCAGGCAGTAAGCAAGTGTGTTCTACTTTGCTGCTGGTTCAAATTTTCGTGCAAAAACGTCTGTCGAAAATTCACAACCGCATCGAATAAGTGTATACTTGGCTCTCAGTCTGCCTGGTTGAGCTTTGTGCCACAAGGTGGTGGCACAATTTTGGCCACTCACGTTTATGCCCCTGCTTATTTGGCAAACTGCCTGCAGTTGCCGGAACATTAGACAATAAAGCTCTTTTTCTCACTTCCAAATATTCGACCAAGTTAATCTCAACTCTTTCAGTGCCATGGACTCCAGGAACCTCATTTGGTCCACTGAATGTCAACGATATTTTGTAATTTTGGTGCGAGTGTCTTGCTACTCGATGGCACAAGCTTCCCAGAAAACTGTTTCTTTAGGGGGGGGGGGGGAACTGCGGCTGGAACTAACGCAGCGGAATTCTGGTTTTAAAAATGGCGACAATGGCTGCCCTTTTCAACAACTGGAATGTGGTGTTTTTGGACATTTTCTCACCACTAAGGAAACAGCAAAGCTCTATTAAGTCATTTTCAGAGCTTGAACTCAGTTCTGATGACTGCGAGGAAGAGTTTCAGCCTCTGATGGCCTGCCTTGCACGTGCACAGCTTGGCGAGAACACTTTGCTTCCAGCACCTATGTGGTTTCCTTTCCTCACAGTGCCAGAAGTGACATGAAGGACAGACTTGGGTTCCAACGAATGTAGGGCCTCCTATAGACTCTTTTCCTGCAGCCTCGTTGCCTGTCTGCATCTCAAGAACATAAAAAAATTGACTTTGGCAGACATCATAAAATAAAGAAGTGATGATATTGCAATGAAAAAAGTTGTTTGTTGTGAATCAGCTATAAAATAATTTGGGAAATTTTCCTGGTTTTCAGAAAGGAAATTTGGCAGGAAAAGGCTTAACGGGAGTCAACTAAATTGCCCGTTCCTTCAGTATTCTATTGGGCTGCAGTATGTACAGATGTGTAGTAGTTGAAGACAGTGTCTGTTTCATCATGTGCATATTTTGCACTTTCTTTCCCCCAGGACCACTTTACGGATGACCAGTTTGAGGCCATTGTGCTGGAGCGGTACGGCGTCAAAAAGCTGCGTCGTGATGCTGTGCCCACTATCTTCTGCTACGACAAGAATGCCAAAATCAGCTCTAAAAAGGTTCTTGCAAAAAGTAAGAGATTTTAATTTTTTCAGCATATAGTGCACTGCCATTAAGATGAAGCTATACGTCAGGAGGATCCTCTCTAGATACTACATGGGAACAAGGAAATCCGTTTTGGGCGAGATACATCGCACTAATCTTGTTGAGGTTTGTTGCATATAGAAGAAAAGGTTAAAATCTTAAAATTAGATGTAATGTAGAAAGCAGGTTTTTGCTAGAAGAGAAAGCTAGAAAAAGTGTGTCTCTAGCATTGACAGGAATGGAAGTGCTGCGCCCAAGTTGTGCCAAACCATCGAGCTGCAGCAACCTGCACCGCAACACTAATTTCGAATGAAGTTGCCAGGTGTGCGTGCCCAGTGGAAAACCCCATATCCATAGACATGCCTTGGCTAGCGCTTAGCTCTGCTATTCAAACTTGAGCAGTCTGTTCCAGCTTTTGCGTGTTAGCAGTGTAACTGTTTTTGGCGGCATAGTTGTAACTAGGCCACAAGAAAATGGAAATTGTTTTATGCTAGACAATACATTCCTAATATTTTAAATAGTGTTGTGTGTTTGCGATATATGCGGACCAGCTAAAGACGATTGGAACTGGTGCTCATTTCATAGGGTAGTCGGGAAGGAAAGCCACACTTAATGAATAAGGTTGTACAGTCTGCTCAGCATGTAGCTCATCAGCTTGGCTATAAATTTTAGCAATTGATTTTACGCCATATTGATTAATGAGCTGACGCCGTGCCTGTGATGCTTTAAATCTAGTTACTGGGTTGATAGTGCGGCACACCGACTAGTAACCTGCTTGCTTTCGTGAAACTTCTTGGTCACAAATATCCCATGGCAACCACAATCGGCACTCAAATTTGCACTCTGGCTATACTATTTCCTGCCCGGCCATGCCACGCAAAACCAGGCTCTCGCTGCCGCAGAAAGCAAACCAAAGATGTAACATTTCATATTTAGTCAACCTTAGTGGCCAAACTGTGGTGATAATTAAACGTTCGGCGGAACCGCAAACCTCCGAAATTGCGTTCGTGGCAATGTCTTGCAGAGATTGAGTCCGAGATTTTAATAAACCATTGTTAGACGAACGAAATATCGGTCGTCGTTTTACGCTGGCTTTGCGGAGGCTGTGGCAGAACTGCAAGTAAACCCGAATATTTATTTATTTGTAGATACTGCAATCTGATACCAGATCAAAGCAGGGTGGGTATACGTAGACATATATAAGGGCATGCAAACACTTACAAATTTATAAGAATTGCAAGCATTTTCAAACATTGGTAAAGAATTCTAGATACATTGGTAAAATAAATATAAAGATTTCTAGATACATTGGTAAAAAATATATAAAAACATAGAAGCATTGAAGCAAACACAAATTCATAACCTTTGCAAGCATTTTTCAAACCTTGTTAAGGAATTCTGGCTAACAATCTTGGTACTAAGATTATTCCAGTCTTTTACTGTCCTATGGAAAAAAGAATATTTATAACAGCTATTCCATGCGTTGAAGGGGGTTAGGTCATGTTTGGTCATGCCTTCGTCTCGTTTCATAACCTGATGAGTAAGCAAGAAAACTTGGAAATGTTAACATTATAATGGCCGTTTACCAGTTGAAAGAGGAACTTTAATCGGCAGACACAGTTGCACATAGTCACCGGAGGTAATACACAACACCTTATGAGCTCGCTAACAGACGTACAGCCTTGGGAATCGGAA
This sequence comes from Dermacentor albipictus, assembly GCF_038994185.2. Lineage (NCBI taxonomy): Eukaryota > Metazoa > Arthropoda > Arachnida > Ixodida > Ixodidae > Dermacentor > Dermacentor albipictus. The sequence goes on along the minus strand of NW_027225570.1, from coordinate 5,227,975 downwards.
AACAGACCTAACTACCATATGCTTTTTAAATTCAAGTTTTAATAATAATAAAGTGAATGGGTCCTAAATAATTACAGCATATTCTAACAACGGACGAATAAAAGAATTGTATGCTAATAAGCAAACACTAGACGTAGATGACTTCAGTGAGCGCCTCCAGAAAAACAGTTGATGCAAAGAATTCGGAACAACGGTATTCTGTGTGCTTTTTCCTGGGAAGGTAATTCGTTATCCACAGGCCCAAATATTTGTACTGTGTTAGCTGTGATAGAAATATATTATGAACACTATATGCAAATTGAAGAATTTTTTTATTATGTGTAATTCCCATAAAAACTTTTTTCACAATTAATAGACATTTGCCATTGCTCGCACCAAGCAATGACCGTTGCCAAGTCATTATTTATAGGCACCTTATCATCAACAGAAGATACCTTTTCATATAAAATACAGTCATCTGCATAAAGAGTTCACAGAAACTAAGTTCTGTCATGATACCATTAGTAAACGATATAAATAGAAGTGGTCCCAAATGGATTTCTCGGGCATGCCAGGCGCAACCTCTGCATTGTTAGAAGTATTGTTTATGGTGACAAATTGGTGTCAGAAAGGTAGGCTGCAGTCCATATAAGTATCTGGTCATCTTGTATATAATTCCCTAATTTAAGAATGAATTTACCTGACACCTTGTAAAATGTTTTGCGTAAATCCATGAATATATCATTGGTTTGCTTCCCTTCATTAATCGCATGTGTGAGATTGTGCACAGTCTCAACTAATTGAGTACACGTAGAAAACCCACGTCTGAAACCGTGTTGGACGTGTGTAAGTACCTTGTGCTCTTCTAAGAAATGTAAGATATGTTTATTAATTATGTGCTCTAAAATTTTGCATGATGCAGATGTCAGTGATACAGGTTGGTTATTCTTGATGTGTGCTTTTTCCCTGAATTTATGCAAAAGTTTGATTTCGTCTGTCCTCCAGTCATCCAGTAGGGAACTCTGTAGTCATGTTAGAGTACCGTACACACGAATACCGCTCCAAAAGCAGTAACAAAGCGCCCAAAACCAGCGAGCGAGCAGTGCGACCAGCCGCTACCATAGCGGCCATATTGCTCACTACGTAGCAATGATGGCATTGGTTTTGATTTTCGCAGCGCCATCTTTCGGTTGTATACTTTAGTTCACAACGCCGCTCCTACTCTTATTTCCATTGCACTGTGGAAGGTACAGTTTCCCTTCTCTAAGTTTATATCGGTGTTCTGTGGTATTGACGTGCGGCGTAGCCCATAGTGTGGTGTTATCGTAATGGCGCCTACCAGGTGATGCCACTATAGTGCCGCCCTAGAGAAAGGATTGTGCCGCTTTCAGTCGAAGAGTTCTGATAGCCGCAGAGGCATCGTCAAACATTCAAGCCAAATGGACACTTAATACTTAATAGATAGAAAGACAAACTGTTTATTCGGACGTTTTGCAAACCGCTGTGCAATTTTCTAGTTGGAATCTTTTTCTTAGCGTTGTTGCTTCAGAAGTTGGTTAATTAATATTGAATAATTATCTAATTATTCAAAATACAAAAATAGAGCGATACCACATACAAAAGTGAGCAACAAGCATTTGGTCGCATCGTCTTAGAGTGCATCGACATATTTTTGAACTGTGGCTAAAATTAGCTGAAGCACCCTGTATACACAAGCATGCACATGCACAAATGCATAAAACGTGCAAAGGAGGCCAGTCAGCCGAAGGCATTGTTATCACTTTTTAAATGCTTAGGAATCTCAATTTCGTATCAACGCATAACCGTAGTTTGACTTGCACAGGCTAGACCAGTGGTTTGGATATGGTAGGCCTCTAACAGTTGACGTGCGGTTTTGTTCTTGCTTCTGCCTAAGATCCTGACATTAAAAAACAGTGCTTCCCAGTAGGGACAACACCTGCAATGCATAGACAAGTACGCAGTCGTATCCTTCTCCAAATTGTTTGTTCACTCTCATTCGGTCGTTGACGCAGTGCCCAGTTTGCCCAATGTAGCACTTGCCACAGCTGAGCGGAATCAGATGGACCACTCCAGTGCAGCAATGCATGTAACGCTTAACGTGCTGTACTGTGCACCCTTTTGTAGGGCCCGCCCATGATTTGGGGGCAGAGACAGGCCAGCTTGTTTGAGGCGGAGAAGACCACAGGTACTCCATACCTGTTCGTCACTTTCTTAAGGTTGTGGCAAACATATGAAGATACGGGACCACTTGTGCCTTTTTTCGAGTGTTACACTCGACTTTACTGCCCACTTTAGGCTTTTTGTTGTGTTTCAGCTTCTGGAGCACTGTCTTCCTTACTGACGTCAACGATAAGTGAGGGTAGCCGGCTTTTAAAAGCCGCACAATCTGAATTCTCAAAAGTCGTCTTGATCCTATGAATACACAATTTTTTAAGTGCGGACCCCAGGCAGGTTGTTGCAATCCGTCGTTTTTATCATTTCCGAGTGGGTGGAATCATTGGTAAGAGCTCTGTTTTAGCACATGGTGAGTTGCACCAACAGACATGTTTTAAAAACGTCATATTTCAATAAAAAAACTGCAGCACCTTGTCAATCGGAATCTCGTGGGCAAAAGATAGGCCATTGTCACTAAGTTTCAAGAGGCTTAAGACTGTGCTGATGTTATGATTGTCAGTTTAAGAACACTGTTCGTCTAAAAGGATTAGAAAATTGTCTACATATCTAAAAGCGTTTATCACATGCATGCTCTTAAAGCAGTTGTCAAGGGTTATATCCGTTTCAGAAAGAAATAGTCCCCATAGCAGAGATGCTAAGCACAAAGCAATACAGATGCCTATATTTTGTAAGTATAGTTGGTTGTCAAAAAGAATAAAAGTACTTTTGAGATAGCCTTCCAGTAAGGCCAAACAATTGTCACAGCCAAGACCGGTTGCATTTTGAAATTCCGGTTCACCACGTGCATCGATGCGTGCTTTGATGGCAACAAAGAACTCGAGATGCAGAAGAGAGTAAAATAATTCTTCTGTATCCACAGAAAAGCCAAAACCAATGTTATGGTTGACATTAAACAAAAAAACTGATTTTATCGTCAAAGTTGGTTACTAGAAAAAGATCGACTTTGAGTTGCTTGAGGTAATTCAACAAAAATCAACTAACCTAGAGTTGTCAAGTGCCACATTCACTAACTGTTTATAAAGGAGTATCCGGTTTGTGCACTTTTGCACTAAAAAACACAGTGAGTGAGTCACTGTTGCTTTTTTTAACAAATGTTTAACATTTGTTAGCCTGTGAAAAGCGGTCACTTGAGGAAGATAAAAAACTACACGTTTCAGTATATACCAGCGCCCTCCTGTAAACATATGTAATCGCACCCCCATGAGCAACAGACAGGACACAGTAGAGATTAGAAACCAGATAGACATCAGCTTTTACGAGTGCAACAAACAAAAACAGCCTGTGGGATAAAAGCAAAGCTAAACCCCGCGCACATGCATGAGCTGTCGCTGAAATGCCAGCGTAATGAAGCTTGGAATGAAAACCAAGAAACTATGGAACAAATAAAAAAAATTACTTGCATCCACACAGGGTGGCAGCACTTCGGGGCAACAAAAAAGTTTATAAATTGGTGTGTCTTTCAAACACTGACGCCGCCGTAAATATATAGCATCGACTGTTTGGGACTTGTTCGCGGCGCCATATGTATACGGCATTGACCTTCAAATGGTTAGTTAAGTGTCTGTCTCCCTGTGGCGCATTTGTAATGTTTAGGCATATGTTAAAATATCTATACTTTCTGGCATAAAGTTTCTTATAATTATCTGGAGGCAAAAATAATGCGGCCGTGCTGCTGTGTGCATGAGGATGCTGGGATAGGTGGCTTTGTATTGGGCATCTTTCTCAGAGAGCCAAGGCACTGTGATAGCATGTCTGGCTGGCAGTGTTCTAGCTTTAATGATAGCTCATTCTTTACTGAAACAGCGTGTAAAATACAGCTTTTTCTTTATTATTATGTCAAAACAATTTTTTGCTAAACCATGATAATTTTATCAACCCTGAATGGTACTGGTGTTCACTAAAGTCGGAAGAAAAGCTACAAGATTGGCACTCACTGTGCAACAGTTTCAATCAATCGATTTTGTTTTATTCACTTTGTAGTATTAAACGAGATATAAACAGTAGCAAAAGATATAATTGAAGCAAACAGACTTTATGTGATCATTTCATACTAAGGAAGCTTTATTTGTGTGGAAATGACTGTTTTAAGCCAAACCACGTTTGAGACAAGCCTCACGCACCCACATCTCGGCATTCCCATTGTGGCACAATGTCCTAGGAAATTTGCAGACGATGGTGCAGGTTTCTCTGCGTGATATTTTAAGCTCTATGGTTCCTGCTTTCACCCTCTTCTGTGTGTATGCCTTCTTATGCATATCTGTTCTTGCAGTCAGTTCTATACCTCGCGATAACAGCCATCAAGTGAGGATTGCAGCCCAATTTTATCACGAACGACTCAGTTTTGCACAGACAAACGCATTACTCTTAAATGCTCTGCCTGCATCTTCCAGGATGCATACGGATGACCAAGAACAGCTGTTTCTACAAACCCAGCTGGAAGAAAGGTGAGTGGCCCGTTTTCTCATTACACAGTGATACTAGCTGCAATTCTGGCATCACCATCACCGTCTGCTTCAGGTAGGGAATGGATGCACAATATGCATTGCACATACACCACGCGCAACATTTCTCTGTCAAACACGATGCACTATGTTGGAGTGCTAGCACATCAACGCAGGACCCAGAGAAAGCCCTTAGCAGCAGAAGCGAGATGAGATGCTGGCTGCAGCATATCTGATGGTATAATTACAGGTCCAGGTAAAAAAGATACATTAGTTCATGCCCCACTTCCTCGCCTACAGTGAGGCTTAATACTACCTGTTGAGTACATTCTGACATGCCCATATGTTATAGCCCTCAACCACATCGTTATACCAATACAGAGTTACTTTGTAAGTATCCCAGCAGCACATATTTCAGAAGATCTACACATGAAGCTATCACTTGAATTTGACAAGCATCCTTTGATGGTTCCTGCTAAAAATTTTTCACTTATGAGCATTAATGCTGAAGCTTCGACAAATTCCTCAACTTTACCAGACAAATTGGTTTTCCGGTGTTCTGATAAATTTCTGATAAATTGTCTATTATCTAAAGGAACGTACAAATGCCTGTGCTATAAAGAAAAAAGTTGTTTGTGATTAGCAGCACTGTAAGTGCCGTGTATAAAGCATGTTTATTCAATATTGCTCTTATGGAGGTATATGCAGATATAAATATGTTGAACAAACTGAGTGACACCTACATGATAGATTACAAGAGAACTAATAACAAAATTTCGAAAACCATGCGCAAGCGGTTTGGCATTCAATGTTGAGACTGGTTGCGAGCATCTTTTTAATGTGAGTGTTCAGTTGTTCGTAAAGCGAACAGCCTTGAGAGGCTGCCAAGACAGCACATGGCCAGCTTGTCAGTGAGGGGAACTCTGTGTGAAAGGATGGTCCAGAGTGAAGGAAGGCGAATAAGGACGAGTGTAAGCGAGCATAGCCCTGCAATGACAGCACCAGATACCAATACACATATCTTATTCGCATTTATGTGGGTTTCTCTCAGGCACACGGGGGTGCAACAATGCAGTACTACCCGTGCCACAGGGGCTTGCGCTCCTAACCTGGGTGCGAGGGTTCAGGCACGTACCCAGGATTTTTTTTCGGGTGGGGGAAGCTCACCGCGCTAGATCAGAAAAACACCCACATAAACACAGCAGAGAAGTGGCTTCGTCAGGTGGCTCGACTCATGACTGTAGAAGCGTTATTCAAAGTACACGCAATTATTCTCTCTTTCTGCACCGTTTTCTCGACTTCCTTTTTAAATAAAAAGATGTTCATCCATAAATATTTTCATAAACAATGGTTAAATTTGTTACTTTTCGCTTTTCCTTCTTGTTTGTTTGTTGCCTTGCCTCTCTCCCTTAGTAGATCACGTAATTTCTCAAGTTTTTGCGAATCCTGTTGCCAGTTGCCAATTTTTTGACGAAAAGTGCCGCAAAATTAGGGAACATCAAACGAGGTAACGGGCGACAGTCATATTGCTTATAGGTTTAAGGCTTATTGCATGCTTTGATGATGGATGTTTCTCGCATAATCTTACTTTACACCTTATCTAACCCATATCGTGGGTATATGGTTCCGAGGATCTGTCAGTGTCGGGGTGAGCGATCGCTCAAGGAAATAATGAAGCAAAAGGAAAATTTAAATGAAGCTGGTGTTTTGTCCCACTGCAACTTGTTCCACGAGCATACAGACCAACTGACCACGAACCTAATCCCTTTCCTGGTCCCTGGATCAATTAAAACAAAAGGTTGAACTAACGAAGCAACAGCGATGCACGTGGCCATTGAATAGATGGTGGCAACTGAACGCATCTCGAGTTAATCGCGTGGCCACCAAATCGATGAGAAAACTGGCCTTCGCACCCAAATTGATGCCGATAGTTACTGCCATCCAAAAGGAATGAAAAAGGCAGCGAAATGTTGACCGCCTAATAGCTGTCAAATCTCAACTTTGATTTGGTGGAGCTTTAGGAATGTGTGTGACAAGTGGTGGCGTGGGCTGGGAGCGGGGTGGTTACACATAGGAAGACGAATAAAGAGAAAGACAGAGAGGTTCATCATCATCATCATCAGCTTGGTTACGCCCACTGCAGGGCAAAGGCTTCTCCCATACTTATCCAACTACCCCAGTCATGTACTGATTGTGGCCATGTTGTCCCTGCAAACTTCTTAATCTCATCCGCCCACCTAACTTTCTGCCGTCCCCTGCTACGCATCCCTTCGCTTGGAATCCAGTCCGTAACCCTTAATGACCATCGGTTATCTTCCCTCCTCATTACATCTCCTGCCCATGCCCATTTGTTTTTCTTGATTTCAACTAAGATGCCATTAGCTCGCGTTTGTTCCCTCACCCAATGTGCTCTTTTTTATCCCTTAACGTTATACCCATCATTCTTCTTTCCATAGCTCGTTGCGTCGTACTCACTTTAAGCAGAACCCTTTTCGTAAGCCTCCAGGTTCCTGCCCCGTATGTAAGTACTGCTAAGACACAGCTGTTATACACTTTTCTCTTGAGGGATAGTGGCAACCTGCTGTTCATGCATGATTTGAGAATGCCTGCCAAACGCACCCCAGCCCATTCTTATTCTTCTGATTATTTCAGTCTCATGATCCGGATCCGCGGTGACTACCTGTCCTAAGTAGATGTATTCCCTTACCACTTCCAGTGCCTCGCTGCTTATCGTAAACTGCTGTTCTCTTCTGAGACTGTTAAACATTACTTTAGTTTTCTGCAGATTAATTTTTACACCCACCCTTTGCTTTGCCTGCCTCTCCAGGTCAGTGAGCGTGCATTGCAATTGGTCCCCTGAGTTACTCAACAAGGCAGTATCATCAGCGAATCGCAAGTTACTAAGGTATTCTCCAATTATCCCCAATTCTCCAACCCTTATCCCCAATTTTTCCCAATCCAGGTCTCTGAATACCTCCTGGCACAACATTATAAAATACTTAACATATAGTAACAGAAAAAATTACTGCCCATGCACCTTGTACAGACGGTAAACCAGCGAAGCTGAAATGTGCGGCCCGGTTTTATCACTGAGTTAATTCCAATGGTTTATTGAAGTCTTTCTATATTATTGGTTATGTCTGTGTTTCTTAATGAGGTTACGCACACATTTGGCTTCAGTTTATCACATTGTTTATTTGGGATGCCACACATAGCGCATCGCAAGATCGCCATCATGGAAAGGGCAATGAGTGGTTCATTGTTTTAATCAGCGGGACAATTAGAGTCTTTCATAATTGTGTTACGCATTTGTGTTTTGTAATGCATTATTCATAGTATTTATGATTTGATCATGCACTGTAGTTACCAAGTGACGCACTGGGGGTGGACATTTAATTTAATTAAATACAGGGACACATTTTATACCTATTGGGATGTCGGAGAGAGGCTGCTGCACGCGCGCTCTGCTGTGAGAGAGAAACGACATCACTATCGGTATAGTTAATGGCCCATCACACCTTTCCTGCGAGATAATTATGACATCTTGATCTTGTCCTAACCCCGTCCCCCTCTGTGTCCCTTCCCTGCAATAATACATAGATAAATGTATGTTTTAAATGCATAAGCATTTCTATGTCTGCCCAACAAAAAATTTCTCCGTCCATCATATAAGACAAAGGCAATGGCTCATGCCCCCCTAAACAATGGCTCATACCCCTACATTACGGTGTTTGTAATCGCACCACGTGTGTTTCGCTTAAGCATATACAGCTTCACTGTAAAAAGAATGAACACCTTTCTGCTAGAGACCAAGGCAATCATGAGGTGTATTAACAAATGAAAGTTTCATAAAACATGCCGAGTAAATGCTGGTTGACAAGAAATGAATCGAATTTACAAAAAAGCAGAAGCAAAATCTGATGTTTGTTCATACAGATCCCAACAGACAAGAAACGCATCCATCTCCGAAAGTGTAACAGAGGCCATGCTGACATAAGATTCTCCCAGTGTCTTTTAGATCTACAGCTTCCATAATTTCTCTAGGCAGCTGATCTCCACAGAATGCTAACTTCTTCCTCTACAATGCATCCTCGACATCTGAGCGTGCATAGTAGAGGAAGAAGCTAGCATTCTGTGCAGACCGCTGCCTAGAGAAATTATGGAAGCTGTAGAAGTCAAAATGCTGGGAGAATCTTGTCAGCATGGCTTCCGTTAGAAATGGGTGCATTTCCTGTCAGGAAACACATTAATTTTTTGCTTCTTTTTGTGTATGTTCGGTTTATTGCTGCTCAGCCAGCATTTACTTGGTGCGTACATTAAATTTTTTGGTTGTTAGATCATCTCGGTTTTTCTTGTTCGTCCTATGTGTTCTCTGGTGCCATTTGCAGCGAGGCAATTTATGATTTTTTTTAGACTACAAGTCACTTTAATGGCCCTTATGATGCTTCTGTGTACCTTATAAAATCTTTTATTTGCCCAATGTAGCAAGAATGTATAGTGTGAAGCAGTAAGAACAGGGTACGCTAACTTCTAATTAAAAGGTTGATTGTGAAAATGCAGTGATTTATAAAGGTCATCAGAAAGTAGTACAGCAATAAAACCTGATAAAAAACGTGCCTAATGAAACCAAACATAAGAACGGGAAAGGGAGAAAATACATATATATATACAAGCCCAGGGAAAAGAACATTGTGATCACCAAGTGTGCATGTGACTACCTTCCAGGAAACTCGTTTTTTTTCCAATGGAATAGAACTGGAAAAATGTGCTTGCATAAGCAAGCCGTCAGTCTGTCTACTGGAATAACAACAGTGTTTCTTGAAAGGAAATTATTACGTTTCGCCTACGACGCGCGGTATAGCCGGCGCGGATGCAACGGACGCCGGGGCTTCGTTCAAAGCGGCGGTCATTTTGGCCCGTTCGGCGCTGCCGCGACGCCTGCCCGCCAAGCGCGTCCAGGCATGTTTCGATGCCACGTGGACTCGTGTGTGCGTGTGTGTGTGTGTGTGTGTGCATGTTGGTGCCCATGCTTGTCAAAGCGCGGCAGCCGGGTTGAGGAGCTCCCCAAGTGTGAAGTGAGGAGGTCTGATCCAACGTTACTCGACTAGCTTCAGTTTTAAAACTCGGCGCCGTTGTGCGGAACCGCCACCCGCCCGCGCATTCGTGGCGCTGCAGTCCCGCCCTGCTTCACTTCCTCACTAGCTGGCTACGCGGGCGGGCCGGACTAAGCTCGCGGTGCAGCGTTGGTGTATTCTGTGGTTCGTTGTTGGCGGCGAATTTCAGCAAACATGTCATCCGTGAAACTGTAGCCTTCGCCGAGATTCTTAAGAATATCAGCAGACGATGCCGACGTGCTGCGTACCTGGCTGCATAGGCCGCTATCGGAACGATGTCGACAGTTCGGCGTACCACTTTTTCTGTGCTCCCAGCAATGCGGCGCTTCGCTCGACGTGAAACAGAGCGATTCCTCGTGCCGACCGGGAACTCACTGCGAAATCAACGGCACGCGCTCGTGCCACTGCTCCCGCGTTCGTCGTCGTCTTCCACAGCTAGCTGTGTGGCCGTTCATCTTTCCAGGGTAGAATTTCACTTCACTTCTGTCGTCGTAATGGGGAGGCCGCGTTTACGGGGGTATGAGCCATTGCTTAAGGGAGTATGGTCATACGTAACGGAAAGATTTAATTTTGAAGAAATTTAATTTCGAAGAATCACAAGCAGCAAATCGCAGGTGAAGGCTGCTAACCACGCCGCCGAGCAAACTCGAGACATCGAACGCAAGCGACAACTGCGGACATACCGTCAGTGACGTCGTTCTCTCTCGCAGCCGATTGTGTGTGTAACCTCATCACTGAGAAATACTTTAATGAACCCTCGGGATTAATCCAGTGATAAACACAGGGGCCGCACGTTTCAGCTTCGCTGATTAAGCATCTTCGCGGAATAAAAAATCCGACTTCTTTTTTGTGTGTGTGTGGCTTTGTCTACAAAGACCAACCTCATCTTTCTTTTTGTAGCGCTTCTTTGGCGTGGTGAGAAGCTTCGGTGGGGATGAAGATCATCCTACAATCACGCACTTTGGCCAGATATTCAGGCTCGTGAGCCTAAACTGCGCGAAACGTTAAGACGACAGGAAGAAACAACATTTAGAAACGCAGCTTCTCCGCTTCGCTGTATGCGTTTCTTCCTTTCGTGCAGTTTACCCTTTCAGTATTAACGAACTGGCGCGATAAATCTTATTGCTGTAGGTGGATACCGCTTTCTCGTGGTATCACTAATTCGGACAAGGGAGAACGCCAGCGAGCATGAAACACACGCAAACTGCCCGTCCGCACGAGCTCAAGGCTGTGACGAGGCGTCTGCAGTGGAGCCCGATGGAACAGCGTTGCCCTCTGGCGGCTGTCACAGAAGTGGCGACAGCGGCTGTAAGCGGGCGGACGGGGAGTTTTACAACTGAAGCTAGTCTAGTAACGTTGGTCTGATCGGCGCCGGCCCGGCGGATGAGTCACTACACTCGTCTCAACATGTATCTCAGCTTGTCCGTGCCCCGCCGTCACGTGGTCTCATCCCGTGACCTTCCCTCTTGCCCTCGACTCCGAGAGTATAAAAGCAGCTGCCCCCGGACGCCAAGAGAGAGGCTCCGATTTCTTCTGTTGAGTAACGTGCTCTCCCGTCTCTCCTCTTCGGTCGACCTGACTGGCCGCTCTTTTGCGATGCTAGAATAAACAAGTTGTTCTGTTAGCAGTCGACTCATGCTTTGCCAGGACCTTCGGATGCTTCCAGTTGTGCTCCAGGCCGCCAGAGCAACGCTACCCTTGGGGCTTGCGACCAATTTGCAACAACTCGTGCCAGCGGTGCGATTACAACAACTGGTGGCAGCGGTGGGATTGCAATGACGGGTGTCAGCGCTGAGATAACAACTAGTTGTCAGCGATGAGATCGCGACAACGGAGGCCAGCAGCGAAGATATGCGGTTGACTGTATGCTGAGCAGCACAACGACCATCCGGGAGCAGTGCAACGAGCCCTGTGTGATGACTGGTTGCCTGCAGCGGAACGACTGCGCTGAATTCTTGGCTGCGAGGTTTGGTGAGTGCGGGACTTTCTTCTTCTGAGTTTTGCCAGGCTTTTGTTAGTGTCAGAAACAGAGCTGGTAATTGTGGTTGTCGTTGCTGCCCGGTTAGTTTGCCGCAAGACAATAGTAGGCAGTAGAGAAAGCAGCATTCAGAGCAGCCATGGATTTGAAGTCGTTGCGCAAACCGAAATTGCTGGAGCTTGCAAGAGAGTTGGGTCTGGATGTCTCAGACAAACTCAGAAAACCAGAACTGCTAAGGGCTATTCTTGAGTTAGAAGCTGAGGATGACGAGCTGTCGGAATGCCTTGAGACCATTGAGCAGAGGGCAAAAAGAAAGGAGCGCGACCTTAAAGAGCAAAAAGAGAAACAGGAGCGCGAACTTAAAGAACAGAAGGAGCGAGAGCAACAGGAGAAAGAAAAAGAGCGCGACCGTCAACACGCTTTGGAAATGAACCGTCTCGAGGTAGAGATGGAACGCGCTCGTAATGGAAGTCAGGCACACGGTGCAGGAGAACGAGTATCGTTCAAAATGACTGACCTGATGCGGCCGTTTAAGCTTGGAGAGGACATTGGTTTGTGCCTGGTTAACTTTGAGCGAACGTGCGAGAAGCAGGGGTTCTCTAGGGAGACGTGGCCACAGCGCTTGCTCACTTTGTTACCCGGCGAGGCGGCTGACGTAGTCGCTCGCTTGAAGAGAGAGGAGGCAGAGGATTTCGACCATGTGAAATCGAGTCTGCTTAAAAAGTACAGGCTGTCAGCGGAGGCGTTCCGTCGGAAGTTTCGGGAAAATTAGAAACGCAAAAGTGAGTCATATACAGAGTTTGCCTACAGGCTTATGTCAAACATGCAGGAGTGGCTCAAAGAAGAGAAAGCGTTTGGTGACCACGAGAAAGTTCTGCAGTGTCTCGGGCTAGAACAGTTTTATAGTCGGTTACCTGAGAACGTGCGGTACTGGGTCTTGGATAGGCCAGACGTTAGTACGGTGGCTAAAGCCGCTGAGCTAGCCGAGGAGTTTGTGACGCGTCGGGCTCGCGGAGCTAAGGACGATCAAAAGGGTGAATTTGGCTCCAAGTTTGAGAGGCCGAAGCTCACGCCCATGAAAGCAAAGGGGGACACACGTAGTGCGGATGTGAGTGAAAGCAGTCCGACCGAACGTAAGGAGACGTCGGCAGCCGAAGCCGGACGCAGAAAGCGGTTCGAGACGATGCAAGTGGGCGTGTGTTATACGTGTCAGAAGCCGGGTCACTTTTCGGCGCAGTGTCCAGAAACAAAAACAAAAGTCGCGTTTTTGTCATTATGCAGCACTGACGAGAACATGAAGCTTCTCGAGTCTTACATGCGAGACCTCCTCGTGAACGGGAAAGAGTGCCGAGTGCTTCGCGATTCCGCAGCTATGATGGATGTAGTTCACCCCTCTTACGTAGAACCCGATATGTTCACGGGCGAGTGCGCATGGATCAAACAAGCCGTGGAAGCTCATAGCGTGTGTCTGCCCGTAGCAAAAGTGCTTATTGAAGGACCTTTCGGAGCGCTTGAGACGGAGGCCGCAGTGTCATCTATGCGCACCCCCCCCCCCCAGTACCCGTACCTATTTTCGAACAGGTCCGATCACCTCCTGCGCGAGAAGGGGCTTTTGTTTGGTGAGGCTAGCGTTCAGGCTTTAACCAGATCGAAGGTTCGGGAGCTCGCTGCAAAGGCGGTAGTTGAGGGGCCGACGTTGTCGAACAATGAGAAAGGGTCAGAGGCGCAGCAAGCTGATATTCAGAGCACGTCCAAACTGAATAAAATTGAGCCTGTAGCGTTGAAGGCACCAGATACCGGAGAGGAAATGCCCGACACGGGAAAGTTAGAAGAGCTATCTACAGATTTGCTCATCGCGCCTACGTCAGACGGACTTAATAGGTTGCTAGAAGTCAGCCGGGCGGCTTTGATAGCCGAGCAAAAAAGGATGGCAGCCTAGAAAACATACGCTGCATTGTCAAGAAAGGTATCGCCAAGAAAAATGCTCGTTTTGTGGAAAGAGGTGGGGTCCTGTACCGGAAGTATCTAGACCGCAGGGGAGTGGGGTTCGATCAGCTGATCGTGCCTCAGTGCTACCGTCAGGATCTGTTGCGCTTGTCGCATGGGGGTTCGTGGTCCGGACACCTGGGAGTTAAGAAAACTCAGGACCGTCTCTTGCAAGAGTACTATTGGCCAGGGTGTTTTCGGGACGCAGACCACTTTGTGAAGACATGTGACACCTGTCAGCGGGTGGGCAAACCAGCGGACAAATCGAGGGCGCCGTTGAAGTTGGTACTTATCATTGCGGAGCCTTTTAGACGGCTCGTTATTGATACAGTGGGACCTCTGCCGGTAACAACCACGGGGTACAGACACATTTTGACTGTGATCTGCCCAGCGACAAAGTTCCCTGAAGCAGTGCCGCTTAAAGAACTCAGCTCAGTTGAGATAGTCAATGCACTACTGTCCATATTTGCGCGAGTTGGTTTTCCTGCGGAAATCCAATCAGATCAGGGCACAGTGTTTACTAGCGCTTTGACGACAGCCTTTCTCGAAAGGTGCGGGGTAAAGCTGCTACACAGCTCAGTGTACCACCCCCAGTCGAATTCCGTTGAGAAGTTCCACTCCATCATGAAGCGCGTGTTGAGAGCATTGTGGTTTGAACAACAAACTGACTGGGAGCTGTGTCTGCCTGGGGTGATGTTTGCATTGAGGACCGCGCCGCATGCGGCTACGGGGTTTTCGCCAGCTGGGCTGGTGTACGGTCGCTCGCTGCAATCTCCGCTTCGCATACTTCGAGACGGATCACTGCCCTCTCCAATGGCTGCAGACCATCTCTTTCACAAATGGCCGCCTCCTGCGCTGGAGCCTCGCTTTGCGACAACATTCCTTTGAGGTGCGTTACAAAAAGGGGAGTCCGAACGGTAACGCCGATGGCTTAAGTCGAAGCCCCTAACGTAGGAATGAGCCTCAGAGTTGTTTGTTACTGATGTTTTTCTTCCTGAGGCAGGAGTTTTAACATATTGCTTTTGTTTAGTGTTTCAATGTCATGATGTGTTTTCTAGTGCAATTTTCCAATTTGTGGACGCGTTCTGAGTGCTGCTAGACTACTGTAAGGAACTAGGCAGTAAAAAAAAAGGGGGGGGAAAGAGCCTGGCATGGCTTAGTGAGGGTTGTGCCGTGCTTGCTGACTGAGCGGCTGAGTTTCGGCGCAGTTCTAACGCTTGCTGGGAACGAGAGAAAAATGACAACTCTCCCGAAGTCACTTTGCAGTGTCCTGTGTGAACCTGAACGTGAGAACGAGGCTTTCTCTGTGCGCTGCGCTCAAGAAAGGCCGAGGGACGACCGACTTCGGTTATGAGCATCATCGAGCGACATCCCTGCGGACACCGGATGCAGTCCCCTGACCATCGGGATCTCCTTCCCCCGGCGGGGCGGTCCGTTACGTTTCGCCTACGACGCACGGTATAGCCGGCGCGGATGCAACGGACGCCGGGCTTCATTCAAAGCGGCGGGCATTTTGGCCCGTTCGGCGCTGCCGCGACGCCTCCCTGCCAAGCGCGTCCAGGCATGTTTCGATGCCACGTGTATTCGTGTGTGCGTGTGTGTGTGTGTGCATGTTGGTGCCCACGCTTGTCAAAGCGCGGCAGCCGAGGAGAGGAGCTCCCCAAGTGTGAAGCGAGGAGGTCTGATCAGCGCCGGCCCGGCGGATGAGTCACTACACTCGTCTCAACATGTCTCTCAGCTTGTCCGTGCACCGCCGTCACATGGCCTCATCCCGTGACCTTCCTTCTTGCCCTCGAATCCGAGAGTATAAAAGCAGCCGCCCCCGGACGCCAAGAGAGAGGCTCCGATTTCTTCTGTTGAGTAACGTGCTCTCGCGTCTCTCCTCTTCGGTCGACCTGACCGGCCGCTCTTTTGCGATGCTAGAATAAACAAGTTGTTCTGTTAGCAGTCGACTCATGCTTTGCCACGACCTTCGGATGCTTCCAGTTGTGCCCCAGGCCGCCAGGCCAACGCTACCCTTTCGGCTTGCGACCCATTTGCAACAACTCGTGCCAGCGGTGCGATTACAACAAAATGCAGGATTGGCAATTGTAATAATTCTTTTCCTGCACTTGGAATTTTTCTGTATTTTCTTTCTGTAGCATTTTTTTTATGTTTGGCAGCATCAAACACCCATTTTTATCTATCCTTCAAGATGTCTTTATTTTTCTGGGGAAAACATGGGGAAGGCGGGAGATAGAAATTCAAGACGATGTGCAACACGAGAACAAGGTGAAAGTAGGAGCCAACGTTTCCACAAGTGGACCTTGAACAAGACAAGTCCACTTGTCGAAACGTTGGCTCCTGCTTTCACCTTGTTCTCGTTTTTCTCTTCTTTCTTTTTCTGGTAATTGGTATAACTCGCCTCATTTTTACAAATGAACCTCAGTTGAAAGTTAGTCCTCATCCTGTTGATACTGGTTCATGCTATGCACTCTTGCGACATTTGTGTGTGTGTGTGTGTGTGTGTGTGTGTGTGTGTGTGTGTGTGTGTGTGTGTGTGTGTGTGTGTGTGTGTGTGTGTGTGTGTGTGTGTGTGTGTGTGTGCATGCCTGGATTTGGATGTGAAATTGGGCCCTTGGGCAGAGGTATCATTCTTCTCCTGTGCAGCCTCATGAATTCATTAACTATAGTGCAACATAAATACGCTGGACAAGAACGAAGTGAACACACAGAGCGTTTCATTCTTGTCTGTTGTCTATCTGTTGCGCTTTAGTTAATAATGAATACACACCAACTTGTCCAGTTTTCAGTTCTTATGTCGGCCTTATAAGCCCGTTTGTGTCCTGGAATATCTGCATGGCTATGTGTCCTGTAATTTAATTCTTGGCCATTTGCTTGCAAGTCACGTGTCAATCTCCTGATTTTCCTGACAATCTCGTGTGATGTGTAGGCCCAGACAGTTTCTGGTGAATCCACGCAGGTGTGCAGGGTGTAATTTGCACTACAAGTGCTGCTTTGATTGCTTTCAGTTCAGCTTTTCTAGGTGTAGGATGACCTGGAATCGTACTCATTTATATGGGGGTTTAATTTTATGCAGTCTCATACTACTGTTACACTGCTATTGCCACATCAGTGTTCTATATGTGCCTGATGTTTGCTTGCATCTTCATGATTAGCAACCTCCCCTGTGTGTTTGGCAGTTACATATAGTCTCCTGGTCTAATTTTATGCCCCCATATTGCACGATATGGGCCTGTTCAGGTGCTCCCGAGGTTGTTTCTGAAGGGAGGGGTTGTCTTCTTTGCATCTCATTTACTAGCTGGCATAGTATCTTGGGACCAGGTTCTTAGCTCTTGAGGCAAAGAATTTGTGCTGCAGGCTGAAACTCTACTCTGTCTAGGTGCTTGTTCGTTTGCTCTTTCTCATAGAGGTCTTCAAGCATGGTGAAGTCAGAAAGACTTGTTGTTACCCGATGCCTGTATTCGATGAGTTGTCTTTTTTGTGCGCTGCTGGTCATCATACCATACAATACCTTGGACACAAGCACAGCATCTGCGATTTGCCATAGTATCCACTCGTCCACTCCCATGATTTCAAGATTATTCTTTTCACCAGGTGTAGAATTTGCATCCAGGCATGGCATAATTGTTTCACCCACGTGCTGGCTCTGCCGTCACGGTCTTACACTAGCTGAGGATTTGTGGATGTTGGCCTGTGGGTATGTTTGTCCAGCTATGTGGAGCACAATGTGCAATCTGGGTTAGTTCTCGATTCTAGTCTTTTTCCCCACGCCGATGTAGCCTGACTTATCAGAACGGGAGAGGCCAGGCTGACCAAGAAAGTCTGCAGTGTTGTCAAGAGCTTGTTGCATCATTCTTGAGTTCTCTATAAGATAGTTTTCCCATGGACTGTAGTACACCATAGGCTGTGGTACTTCTTGTAGTATGCCTGTGTTGTTGGTGTGGATGGGCCAAATGTACCTCCAACTCTCACCTAGAATTTTCTGTCTTTCAAAAAGTTGCTGTTTAACTTAAGTGCTCTGCCAGAAATTTTTTTTTTGCTCATCGTTCCTGTTATTAGATTAGCATGATGTACTGCAGTTAAAAGCCTGTTCATTCTTTCATAAGCAGTATTAAACAATGCCCTGCAATAAAGTTTCTGCTGCTTATGGCCCACTCATGTCTGCCAGAAAGGACAACTCTTGAAAAAGGTTTTCATTGCGCTCTGTGTGCGACATAGTATGAGCATTCATGCCTTGACATTTGTACATCTATAGAACCAGATTCCTGACAGAGTACTTGCTATAGCTGATTATATTTACTTGTGCAGTGCTGTTGAACAGTACATATTGATGCAATGAATGTTTACGCACTCGAATTATCACAAAAGATGGTTGTTTTACAATTGTGCCCTTTGCTTTTCATTGGTGTTACATTTTTCATAAGCGAGCCCCCCTATGCAATAGTAGCTGGAAGTTTAAGGGTTCAATAAATGGTGGTGAACTAAATCTAAGTGTAAGAGCATTTTTTTTTACCTATGACTCCCATCAAAATGCAACTTCCATGGCTGGCAATTCAACCCCTCGCCTTGTGTTAGCAACAGAATGCTATAGGCACAGTGGCAGGTGAATAAATTGCAGAACAATATTTTTGTCTATAATTTTTTCTTGCCTGTATATAAGTAAACTTTGGAATAACTTCGCCATCGCAAAAAAGCAGTTTGTGGTCCTTTATTGAATAAACCACATATTATGTATAGTTGAAATGCAGAAATTTGTTCTAAAATTCCTGGGTGATATGGTCTTGCAAGTAGCATGGTATTTCATTACTTATAAAGATAATAAACACAGTGGACATCGTTATGTGGGTTTACACACTAATATATGTGATCGCAAACTTATTAGAAACATGTAAGGCATGAATGTTTCTGCACACTTGATCAGCTGTGAACGTGCAAGAACTGTTTGTACTGGCTGACTTCACTGCACAGTTTTGATTTACTTTTCTTTGACGTGGCGTTTCTACTGTTTTATCCCCACCAGAACAGGCTGTTTGCCTGCTTTTCACATTGTTGCATGAGTTTTACATGACGGTGCTGGAGGGTACGTTGTCACTGGGCCACTATAACAAGCGAATAATTTACTTAATTTACTAGCTGTAGAGTTCATTACCTTTCAAAGCAAATGTTGATACACGTGCGGTAGGGATATAAAGTCCGCAGCATTTAAATGTTCATTGGTTTCTGTGCAAAAAAAAAAAATATCCAGAGAAGAGGTGCAACCTAACGTGTATGCAGTATACGAAAACAAATTAACAACGCTGTTCGTTCAAGGCACGGATTTAATGCTGTCGTAGAAAATTCATACCATAGCCTACTCTTTTGCTCTGTCAAATTTAATAAGTGAGGCAAAATAACCTTTCAAGACGCATTGGGAAATTCACACTTGAAAACCGACAAGAAAATGCAGCTGAACGGTACCTCATTCAGCACAACGTTGAAAGTTCGGGTACTTTGCTGGCTTGTCGTTTGCCCTTGCCGAGTTTGAAATTATTTAAGCTGCTCCGTACGCGGTGATTTTTGTATGCTATTCAACAAAAAAAAATTGTCAAGACCCCAAAAGGCCATGTGATCTCGCGGCAACTCGCAAAGGTGTACGAAGGAAACGTGAAAATGCACTTTATTAGCTGCGTAGCGTGTAAACAAACGCATAGAAATTGAAGAATTGAATCTGCGGTACAAGTTTTTCATTCTCCCTTCATGTACGTACCGAATTCAACAATCCACGTCTCCGCACATTGCACTTGTCATGCCAGACGCCATTTCCCAAAACAAACCGGCGAAATAGCTCCTTGACAGCTCTCCGCGCAATTTCGACGGAAAATCTCGGCGATCTCTGCGACGGTGCGATTGTGCGACCAACAGGTTGGTTGCAGCCGAAAATCGGGGGGTTGGCAGTGCGACTGCGATTTTCATCGCAAACGTCGGAAATCGCACTTCTGGTTCGACGAAAATGGCATCATGTGAAATTTAGACCTCAATAACTCTGGAACTAATAAACATATTGTGACGGTCGGTAATATGGAAAGAAGACGACGCTGATGGTGGTCTTAGAGACGACGAAGACGTGTTTAACAGTATCGATGCTCCACGTTTGTTGGCTCAGCCATTAAAAGCCACTTGTAAATAGACGAACGCTTCCTCCTTCCCGTAAAATCATTGGTGGAGGTGCGGGGTAATCACTTCAGCAAGACGGAGCTCCGCAGCGGACGTAACCTGGCCGCCATGTCATCTGAAGGAGAGAGTTCAACCGCGGCCCCGGCGTCGCCACCGACGGTCATCCTGGCCCAGCCTCGCGACCCAGGCATGTTTTCCGGGATTGACAACGTTGACGTTGACGACTGGTTACAGAATTATGAACGGGTCAGCGCACACAACAGGTGGGATCACACGCTTATGCTGGCCAATATAATATTCTACCTCAAGAAAACAGCACGGGTCTGGTTAGAAACACATGAAGAAGAGATTACGACTTGGGACCAGTGTAAACAGAAGCTGAGAGATTTGTTCGGCAAACCCGTCGGCCGCCAACGTTCTGCGAAGAAGGACCTTGGGACCCGTGTACAGACGTCCACTGAATCTTACGTGGCGTATATCCAGGACGTCCTCGCTCTTTGCCGCAAAGTAGATAACAATATGGCAGAGGCAGACAAGGTCTGCCACGTCTTAAAGGGCATCGCGGACGACGCGTTTAACCTGCTTGTTTATAAGAACATCGCAACGGTCAATGAGATAATTCACGATTGTCGCCGCTTTGAAGACGCGAAGAGTCGCCGCATAGTTCGACACTTTACTCGTCTACCTAATACCGCAGCTTCGTCGACGTGCGAAGACATTTGTCCACCGCGTGAGTCCACCTCCAGCGAGAACGTCGTACGTATCGTTCGGCGAGAAATCGAAGCAGCGTCTCCTTCCACGCCAGTCACGCAGTGCTTTGACGATTCCCGGCCGCTTGTGTCCCTCATTCAGTCGGTCATTCGCCAAGAACTTGCCAATGTAGGTCTTCCATCCGTCTGCTCCGCCAGCCGCCCTGACTTTGCTTCGTCTGCTGCCTCTGCCCCTGTTCACCGGAGCCAATACGGTCCATATCCGAGCTATCGCAACCCGGCCGAATGGCGCACCCATGACGATAGACCCATCTGTTTTTACTGTGGACGTGTCGGCCACATCTCTCGCCACTGTCGAAGTTCCTGGCCAGCCCACTCACGACCAAGCTTTCCCGCCTACCGCCGCTCCCCACTGAATCCTCGCCCGCCATCACTCCCCACCGAGGTTGAAGGCGCACCTGACAACGCTCGAGCCACCGCGACCAGCCGATCGCCATCACCACATAGTCGCCGCTCCCGTTCGCCCCAGCTGCGTCGCTCTCCATCCCCAGCTTACCGTCGCCGCTCTCCGACGGGAAACTAACTGGGGCAGCTCCTAGAGGTTACGCTGCTCTAGAACACCGGCCTGAAATTCCTCTGCTGACCCTGCCTACTAATCGGAACCTTCTGTACGTGGACGTGGATGGCTTGCCCGTTACAGCACTCATCGACACTGGAGCCCAAATTTCCATCATGAGTGCGGAGCTTCGAACGCGCTTGAAAAAAGTACTTACCCCTGCTCCGACTCGACTGCTCCAGGTCGCCGATGGTGGAACTCCGGCTGTGCTTGGAATGTGTACTGCTCGTGTCAGTGTCGCCGGTCGCCACACGTCCGTTTTGTTTAGTGTGCTTGAACAGTGCCCTCATAATGTGACCCTCGGACTCGACTTTTTGTCTGCCCATTCTGCTCTGATTGACTGTTCCGCCGGTGTTGTACAACTTGACCTACCCCTACCTGTTCCCATTGACCTTCCGGCTCAAGCTCCAGCTCAACTTTGTTCCGCGGATTTTATACGCCTGCCATCTCTTGCAGCAACCTTCATCCCTGTTTTAGCCAGCCCACCTATACCTGACGGAGACTATGTCCTTACTCCCTCGACGTCAGTCCTGCTTTTTTACAATGTCTCCTTCCCACACACCATTGTTTCTGTTGCGGACAATCAGACATGTCTTCCCATCCTAAATTTCGGACAGTGCCCACAAGTAGTTCCTCGAGGCATGTCTCTTGCCACGTTGTCACCAACGCACGGGTGCCACATTTCTGCTCTATCTGTTGCGCCGTCTTCGACCATTTCTCATTCTGCGCCTTCTGCATCAGTCCCGACCGACGACTTTACAAAGATGATTGCACCGGACCTCTCAATCCAAGAAGCCGCACAGCTCCGTGGCCTCCTCGAGTCCTACTCCGACATTTTCGATCTGAACGATCGCCCTTTGCGTCAAACTACGGTCGTGACACATCGGATAAATACCGGCGATGCAGCACCTGTTCGCAGACGCCCATACCGGGTGTCGTCCTCTGAGCGACAAGTTATCCAGAGCGAGGTTGACAAGATGCTTGCCAAAGGGATTATTGAAAACCCTTCCAGCCCGTGGGCGTCCCCTGTTGTTCTCGTCAAAAAGAAGGATAACAGCTGGCGATTCTGCTTTGACTGTCGTCATCTAAACACGATCACCAAGAAAGATGTATATCCACTTCCCCGCATTGACGATGCTCTGGATTGTCTCCACGGTGCCACTTATTTTTCATTTATAGACCTTCGCTCTGGATATTGGCAAATTGCCGTGGACGAAATGGACCGTGAAAAGACCTCATTCGTCACACCAGATGACCTATATCAGTTCTAGGTAATGCCTTTTGGCTTGTGCAATGCCCCGGCAACCTTTGAACGGATGATGGACATGCTCTTGCGTGGTTTGAAATGGTCTGTTTGTGCTACTTGGATGACGTCATCGTATTCTCTTCAACTTTTGCGACTCATCTTGAAAGACTTTCTTCTGTTCTTTCTGTTTTTCGCACCGCTGGCTTGCAGCTCAACTCGTCCAAGTGCCACTTCGGTCACCGCCAAATAACTATGCTCGGACACCTCGTCGATTCATCAGGCATTCGCCCCGACCCCGCTAAAGTCTTTTACCATTTGGATCTGCACATTCAAAGATTGTAAAAAGAGGGATTGCAATGAATTGTTCCCGCAATGCACTTGAAAGAAGCTGTCACCACGCAATTAAAAGTAGCTTTGACGCACAATCCCAACGTCTAGAAGCCGCAGGGTTGCCTCCGCCTCTTTTGAAAGCGGTGGCTGAATCGCTGCTTCAGAGGCTAAAGAAGGAACGTACGGAGCTGGTAGATGGTGGGGCTATTGAACGTAAGAAACTTGAAGTTATGCCGTACGTGCATAAAGTGAGCCACAGTATTAAGAAAGTTGCCGCCAAGCAGGGAGTAAGTGTTGTTTTTTCTGCCCCTTGTAAGCTTTCGGGTCTGTGTTCGCGCATTTCTCGAGGCAGGGCAAGGAACCATGTTTGCACAACGCAGCATGAAAATCGTTTCACGGCATGTGCTGCAGGGATTGTTTATAAGTTACCTCTCACGTGCGAAAGATTTTACATAGGCCAAACCGGTCGATGTAATAATGACCGCCTGCGTGAGCACCACTCCTCCCTGGGGTCAGATAACGGGGCAAACTTGCCTCGCCATTGCATTGAGTGTGGTTGTTATCCTTTGTTTAGCAATGTGACGATTCTTGGTAGGGGCAGGGGCAAAGAAGAGCGTGAAATCTTGGAAGCGTACTTCATCAGTTTATTAGGTGATGACTGCGTTAGTACAACCTCGGTGCGCTTACAAGAAAAAGAATTTGAATTTCTAAGTCGGTCCCGATAGAAACGGTGCTGTCTTTTCATGCTATGTGATAAGTGATGATGCGGTTGCGCATGCTCTGCTGCCCTTGCTTGGACTACACCGATTCTAATAAACCACAGTTGATAGTCCAGTCGTTGTGTCGTGAACTTCTCCTCTTGTCCTTTGTGTTTTTGACTGGTTTTTTCGTTCAAGTATGTACCAACTGGCCTAGATTTCAACCCTTCTGTAAAGTTCACGCTGTGCAGAATTTCCCCGTACCAACTTGTGCCAAAGATGTTCGCAGCTTTATTGGACTATGCTCGTACTTCCGCAGGTTTGTGGAAAATTTCGCCCATGTTGCCCGTCCCCTGACTGACCTCCTGAAGAAAGACGTTCCTTTCTCGTGGGGCTCTGAACAAGCGTCTGCTTTCTCGCAGCTCATCACGCTGCTCACCACACCTCCTGTTCTCGCCCATTCTGACGCCTCCGCTCCGACAGAAATCCGCACTGACGCTAGTGGCTACGGCATCGGCGCAGCTTTAGCTCAACGCCAATATGGGCACGACCGCGTCATCGCCTACGCCAGCCGCCTCCTCTCTCCCGCAGAGCGCCATTACTCGATTACTGAGCGCGAGTGTCTCGCCCTCATTTGGGCGGTGGGCAAGTTCAGACCCTATATATATGGTCGGCCATTTACAGTTACAACCGACCACCACGCCCTTTGTTGGCTCTCCTCCCTTAAGGATCCCACCGGACGCCTCGGTCGCTGGGCCCTACGGCTGCAGGAATACACATACACTGTGGTCTACAAGTCGGGTCGTCTACATCAGGACGCCGACTGCCTGTCTCGAAATCCCGTCGATGTACCGGACGGCTTAGTGGATGTCGCACCTATCTGCGTTCTTTCGCTCTCTGCCTTGCAAGACATTGGCGCTGAACAACGACGCGATGAGTCGTTACACCCAATTATCGAACGCCTGCTCTCTGATCCGTCTGACCCATCCCTTCACATGTTCGTGCTACAAAATGACATCCTGTATCGCCGCAACATGCACCCCGACGGGCCCGAGCTCCTGACCGTCATTCCGTCTCGTCTGCGACAGACTGTACTGCAGCAGCTACACGACGTTCCCACCGCTGGACACCTTGGCGTTACGCGGACCTATGACCGAATTCGGCGACGGTTCTTCTGGCCCCGTCTCAACCGCTCCGTTCGCCGCTATGTTGCCGCGTGTGAGTCGTGTCAACGCCGGAAAAGACCAGTTGTGCCTCCTGCCGGACTGCTGCAGCCTTTGGATATACCGGCCGACCCTTTTTTTTTCGCGTTGGCGTTGATCTTCTCGGACCATTCCCTATGTCGAATGACGGAAATAGATGGATTGCCGTCGCTGCGGACTATACAACTCGCTATGCCATTACTAGAGCCCTACCGACCAGCTGCGCTACAGACGTCGCTGATTTCTTGCTTCACGACGTGATCTTGCACCACGGTGCACCTCGTCAACTTCTCACCGATCGCGGCAGATACTTTCTTTCCAAAAGTCATAGACGAGCTACTTCGATCATGTGCTACTAAACACAAACTTACTGCCGCTTACCATCCTCAAACTAACGGTCTTACCGAATGCCTGAACCGCACATTAACTGACATGCTCGCAATGTATGTTTCCTCCGATCATCGCGACTGGGACATTGCTCTACCTTTTGTCCCGTTCGCCTACAGTTCCTCGCGCCATGACACAGCTGGCTATTTTCCCTTCTATCTCCTCTTCGGCCGTGAGCCAACTTTGCCTTTCGAGACACTCCTCTCGACTACGCTCGATTCGCTGACAGTGTACACTTCGGATGTCATAACCACAGCGACCCAAGCACGCCAGATTGCCCGCATTCGTCTTTCTGCTTCACAGACACGCCAGAAGTGCCGTTACGACCAGCGCCATCACGACGTGCATTATGAACCAGGTGCTCTTGTGCTAGTCTGGTATGCAACTCGGCATGTTGGTCTTTCGGAGAAATTCCTCTCGCGATACTATGGCCCTTACCGCATCCTTCGCCAGGTGACCCCTGTCACGTATGAAGTGTCTCCGCTGGATGCCATGGTGCCTTCACCTCTCTCTGACATCATCCACGTCAGCCGGCTCATACCTTACCTTTCTCGGACGGATGAGCCGCGCCAATCAGGTGCTTTTTCCGATGGGGGTGATGTGACGGTCGGTAATGTGGAAAGAAGACGACGCTGATGGTGGTCTTAGAGACGACGAAGGAGTGTTTAACAGTATCGATGCTCTACGCTTGTTGGCTCAGCCATTAAAAGGCCACTTGTAAATAGACGAACGCTTCTTCCTTCCCGTAACATCATCTTCATGAAACTTCGCAGTTCCTCATAGTTCGGTGGTGTGAACATACCCTGAAAGTTTCATCTGGATATCTTAAAAAAATAAAAAAGTTCGGTCTCCAGGGTAGCCTCCCCCCTTAACGTTGTCGCTTTCATATATGTCCACCTCACCTAGGAACTCCTCTGCAGAAACGCCACATATGCTGCACTTATAGTCGTTTTATAAAAAAGTCCGTATGGTCTAAAAAAAGCACTGAGTATAATAAGTTTCCATTAGTTCTTGTGCCATCACATCACGGGCTTCCTTCGAGAATGTGCATGCCCTCAGACTACATCCACATGAGCCATAGTGGAACAGCAAATGTGAACCAGTGCCCTTTTTAATTGAGTGGACATGTTCCCTTGTTCAATCATTCACACACCGGTCGGTTTGGCAGATGTGTGCCTTGCCGCAGCTCAGAGGTAGGAACACGTGCCACGTCCGCAGTGCAGTGCAGGCAGGGCTTCTTCTAGCATGCCAGCCTCACCTTCTTCATTGAAAGATGGGCACAAAGCCTCTACAGCTTGCTTGGTGCCATGGAGTTTCCCACAATAATACCAGAGGGAAATGTGGCCCCACTGCCTATGTGAATTTCCTAACAGGCGTTGTGCCGCCTTAGGATATGGGTCTCTGAGGCTTTGTTTCAAATGTGGCTTGGCTTGGTCGTGGCTGCACAGATTCTTAAAATATTATCTTCATATAATTTTTTTCATTCGCCCACGTTACATTTTTCTATAAAATTTACGAACCTTCAGTGCACAATCAAGCACTGACAAACAAGAACAGACGACGAACTGTCACAAAGCGAGTGCTGACCTTGTAGTCTGTCCTCGATTTTTTAGCAGCCCACTATTCCTTTTTACGTTTCATATAATTGTACATCCAAGCACAAGTCCTCATGATTGCATGAAAAAATGTTCTTGTGTAATGTTAAAGAAAGAACAGCCATTTACATACTGTTTTATTAGAGAATGAACATTGTGATTAGAAAACGAACCACTGCGACAGGCAGAATAGTGCTGGCCAGATGTGCCTTCCAGGTGTCCTGGTTCTGCAGAACGATGGCGATCCAAAAAAGCACCACATCCCAGCATTCCCATGAATGCACCAGCGGCACAGTGCTAGTTTTCCCTGTAGGTAATATTGTGAGAAACTGTTTGGTGCTGTGCCTGGTCGTCACCCTTTTCAGGTTGTGGGTGATCTTCTACATGTAAGGAACCACCTGGGGTCTTGTCTGTTGAGTGGAGTCAGGCTTACCATCGGAACTTCCTGCTTCTGAAGTAAGGACTCTAAAACATGGAAAAAAAATTACCGACGATTACGTTACTTCCTAATGCGAAATTTGAGCGCAGCAAATAAGCTGTTTCACCTTTTCGATAGATTGAGGCAAAGAAATCGAGCAACACATGTATGCGCTATCACAGAATTTTTTTTTATTTTTCACACGTATTCCTTTAACAAAGACTCCACTAACAGTTCTTGACAGTCATGAAGGAAGCTTTGTGGTCGGAGAAATAGACTGATATATGTTCGACTTGGTACACCAATGCTTGATTCTCAAAGACGAGATCTATACAAGTGCCTCGCGAGGTTGTCACAGCCGTGGGACGCGTTACGAGCGAGAGGAACGGGATGTTCTCCCGCATAAGTGTTAGGAAATTGCTGTTTGTCTTTATGTCAACATTAAAGTCCCCCACTACTAACATCGGTGTGGATCGATGGACGGTTAATGCGAGTTGCAGGAAGTGCACGACGTCTTTCGTGAGTGCGGTAGCGGACTCACGAAAGCGGTATCAGTCGGTCGCTGCTAGCGCTGGGGGGATGAAAGGGGGGCGGAGCTGGTTACGAGGCCGACGATAATGCCGACGACGACGCGAAACCCAGGAACGGACGCCAAAGAGCCATTTGTGTAGCCAGCCCTCCTCCACAGTCTCTCCTCCTCCCTTCCATCATCCTCCCTCGCCCGGAGAGCCGACAGCGCGCATGCGCGGCGGCGGAGCAGATTCGTCGGCGAGCTGGTTACGAGGCCGACGACAACGCCGACGACGACGCCGACGACGACGCGAAACCCAGGAACGGACGCCAAAGAGCCATTTGTGTAGCTAGCCCTCCTCCACAGTCTCTCCTCCTCCCTTCCATCATCCTCCCTCGCCCGGAGAGCCGACAGCGCGCATGCGCGGCGGCGGAGCAGCAGATTCGTCGGCGAGCTGGTTACGAGGCCGACGACAACGCCGACAACGCCGACGACGACGACGACGACGACGCGAAACCCAGGAACGGACGCCAAAGAGCTGCGCTCTAAAAAGAAAAGAAGCATTCTATATATATGCGTGCGTTTTCGCGAAATAAAGTTAGCTGCAAGTTCGTACTCTTCCTGTTTGTTTGTTCCTTCCTTCCTTTACCTTTGGGCCACAAACATTGACAGCTATGCACCACTTAGCCCAACATCGAGCTTTGCTAAGCTCTACAATACATCACCACTAACTCTTCCACCACTGAATTTGCAGCACCACCAGAGGCCCCTCAGAAAAGCGAGGGCCAGCCAAGCAAAAGTATGGTTCACATCAGCATGAACGAGGTGCTTCCGTCACAAGAAACGCTGCCAATGTGTAAGTGACCTTTTGCAAACTTTGGGGCAGTGACTTAACCCTTTCCCTGCTGCACTGTTAGCTTGAATTCTTACCAAAAAATGGACAAATTATTTTTAAGGACCCCTGTGTCCAACATGTATTACCTCCTCCACTTGAAAAAACTCTTGCACTGCCCCGCAGATTGTGTGCCGCCATCTACCAGAAGGGCGACAAAGCATTGAGAAGAAAGCAGCTCACATATGGCATTACTGGAAA
This sequence comes from Dermacentor albipictus, assembly GCF_038994185.2. Taxonomy (NCBI): domain Eukaryota; kingdom Metazoa; phylum Arthropoda; class Arachnida; order Ixodida; family Ixodidae; genus Dermacentor; species Dermacentor albipictus. The sequence continues at coordinate 5,199,319 of NW_027225570.1, read as the reverse complement.
ACTAAAAGTACTGTCGGTTTGTCCTTGGCTGTGTTTACCAGAAACACGTGGACGGACCCAGGTCATCTATGCAAAGGAAAGGGTTAAACCATTCAGAATTGCTTGTACATTCTGCCCATGAATCCGTTATTCTTAGAACCTTGTGATAACTAAGTTGTATCTGACACAAAAAATAATTTTGTTATGTCTGATATTATTTACAAGAATACATTCGTTACGCACTCGTATAGATATAAAGCATTTTGGATTTGCTTCGTTATATCGGTGTTCATATACCGAGGTTTGACTGTACCCACTGGCGTGGTTGCAGTGTTTTGTACGAGGCTGTTGGCACGATTCCCAGCTGCAGTGACCGCATGCTGACAAAAACACTTTTCATGCTTAGATTGGGATAAGCATGAAAGAACTACAAGCAGTTCACGTTAATCTGCAGCCCTACAATCACTGCTGCATCTCTCTTATCGCGCCGCTGTTGCTTTGGGATGCTGCATATCCCTTGGATAAATCTTTTGCTGCGATTAGCATTGCTTGGGATTGTGAAAGGGCCCCTAAAGGGCTCCTCATCTTAGAGGGCCCCTCGCCAGGTTTCACCTCCATGTTAGACAAGCACGACACATTCTTCACACACTGATGATTGCGTCACCAAAGTATTACAGCGCTGTGCGCCGCTGAAAACAACTGAAATTTCAATCAAAATGCTGCTTATCCTTCTGCTTGAGAAAGTGCTGCTCCCAGCCAGAGTCGAGGTAACACTGTGACTGTGACTTAAACGCAGTCCTAGCTCCGTCACACGTCATGGCACGTTACTTCAGTAAATCATGCAATGTGGAATGTACAATGTCATGATGGAAATGTGCTGCACAGAAAAAAATAAGAAAGAAAAGGAGGCGGGGCTTGTCCAGTAAACAAACAAACAGTGCAATTGCTCAGCTCCGGTGCAAGAGGAGGCAGGGTAGGAATGTCGCTTGTGTATGCTACTCGAGGCACAGTCTCTCTGTTAGCAGTCGTGCTCGCCTCCTTATGCTGTGGTGACTGGGCATTCAATTTCTTCTGACTCTTCTGATGATAAGTCATATTAAAGAGTTATTTTGGTGAAGCACTCATTAGAAGGTGTCTTAGAACTTCCAGTGTATAACTAGAATTTGCAATGGGCCCTGTTGAGGGGCCCTTGAATATGTTTATCATAAAGTTTATCAGTGAAATGATGAACTCTAAAAACGGCATTCACACAAACAGCCGACAGAAGTTGTATGATCAAGTTGGTTGCAAATTGTCACTTTCATTGAAAAGCAATCAATCTCGTAAAGTTGCTCTCTGACCAATTCTTCACCTTTGCTGCTGGAGTCGCAAAGCTGCTGGACCAATTAGCAGAGCATGAGCAGGACATCAATGCACTGATGGTTATTTTACGTGGCCATGGTAGTGCAAGCAGACATGAACGGCAGCAATTGTGATACACTTCGGTGTGGGGACAGGCATGTCGCAATCGCCAGTGGGAACACTGGTTGCTGTGGGCAGCTCCTCGGTTGACAGTTGTGGACCTCTGTCAATTGCCGGTGTGAATGCTACCTAACAGCGCTGTAGGACGCATCGACTATAAGGGAGATCTGGTGATCATGCTCAGTATGTGTAGGGAAGGTTGCTTCAGCTAGCTGAGTATTTACGGTCTGGAAAGAATTCTCTGCTGTATGTCTCAACTGCATACCGCAGATTTCATACTAGCCTTGTAGCTGTCGAGAGACTTAATGCAAGAAGGAATGAAATGTGTATAGAAAGCTTACTGCACTGTGGTCTTTGTGTCAGTGTTTGCCAATCATTTGCGCTGTCTTTTGCGCTTTCACAGATACAAGTTTACTGTGAGGAAAAAAATGTCACTGCTGCTGTACGAAATTTAGACGAAAGAGATTTGCAAGTACTGCACTTTGGAAAGCAGAGATCCTTTGCCATAACTGTTTATGATATCGTGAAAAAAACTCTAGAAAGGACATTCTGTACTGGTACTTGTTTGACTTGATTGTGTGCGCTTGAACACAGTTGAAAAGAAGCCATATCTACTCGAGGGGAACTTGTGATGAAGAAGCAATCACAGTGTCATCAACATGGGCGACATGAATACAGTCGAACCCACTTATAGCAATATTCAATTGTCACGAACATTCCATTGGTGTAACCAATAATTGTTATAACTGGGTTGCCTGAAAAAATAAATCAATATGGCAGATAGTGTAGCTGTTCCGAGAAAACTATAATGGTGGGGAAGCCAGCTCTCCCCCTCACCTCCTTCCTCCATCCGGCTTCTAAATGTGTTTACTCGTTTAACTGTTTAATCTGCTTCCTGTATGCTCCGATCGCACGCTGTTAACAAGTCGCGGCTGTCGACGTTCAAGAATGGCACTATTATAACTGCAAAGAGGGGCCATGGGCGACAAGTGACATACGAGCTCCGCCAAGGCATTGCTTGAGTGTCCTCAACAGGCACCTTTTAAAAGATGCGGGAAGGTTGCCGCGGCAGCATCTCAGCTTGAGAAATCCGGAAGAAATGCTGGGATGTGATCGTCACAAGCATCTCGCCACGTACTTCCCACTGGCTAGCGTGAGAAAACCGCATGTCCGTCAGCCTTGCTTGCTTTACACGAAACTTGCCGACATCCTTCCCTAAGGCATCCAGGTGCTCCACGTAGTGAAGGAGAAGATCCCTCACGAAAACGAGCCCATGAGGAACTGAATCATCTGCAGGGCTTTCCACGGGGACAATGTTGAGGCAACCTGCCCTACAGCGTCAGCACTGCCATCGTGGCTGTCACTGTCGCTATCTGACGCAAACACATTCATGACAATCGCCTCATCGTTTAAAAGCACTTCATTTCCAAATCTGTAGCAGTGCACTTTCTTTTCACGGGAAACATTGTGCATTGCTGTTGATCAGCGGGCGGACCAGACATCTTGCGTTTCGGTGGCAAGTCGAACTAGGCTGAGAAACAACGTGGCCAGAAACGACTTCAATGCAGTGAACAAAGACAAGCACGAGTGACTTAATCTGTTAGCAGAATTGCGCAGAATGAGGGTTGTAGAACAAAGAACCAACTGTAAGGGCCTATCCATAAAGATGGCCTAACGAACAATCTGGGAGGAGTGCTGGCAGCTGAGTTGGCATGGTCCATTCGTATTTCGGAGGGTGGCGTGGCGCAGAGCTATGGGTGCAGCCCATTTGTGTTCGGAGGGGTGGGAGGGCGACAGGAGAGATGTGCGAGTCTGTCATGCATCTCTCATGGACAGAAGTGCACAGCGGCAGTTGGGGTGGCAGGCAATCGTGCAGCGGCTCGCATTTCACTTTTTCTTTTTTCTTTTCAAGGATTTCGCATTCCATTGCCTTTTGGCATGGCCCCCCAGCAGCCAGACTTCAGTGTTATAAACGATAATGCGATATGGGAACATTGTAGTAAGTGGGCTATTTCCCCATAGGAAACATATAAAAGTTGACGGTGCAGCAGCTTTTTATTGTTAAAACCGGTACCGTCATAAGTGGGTTCGACTGTAGTAGCACAAGGATGACAATGTCAGCAAACCTTTGAAACTTTGAAACATTTGGAGAAACGATAATATTCTCACGAACAGTGGCGAAGACAAAGACATTGTAGTGGGGCTGAGTCAGAGTCTCTCCGGTTGGACTGAAAGGCCTGCTAAAACCTGTGTTCCCTGTGTAGTCTTGACTAGCCCAGTGCTAGCCGTTTACTGTTGATTAAATACTCCCCCCGTAACATCTTTTTGGTGGAGGTTACAAGCTCTATTCCTCCCGGCCCTAGATCTTTGGATCGGACGCCACGTTTCTCCCGCCTCCATGGCCGAAGACAGTATGCCGTCATCGCAGCCCGCACCCACGGCTCCGGAAACCGGGGTCCTTCCGCGTCCCTCGATTCTGTCACATTTTGCGGTACAGACAACAATGACGTCGACGATTGGCTCCTATTGCGTCAGCAAGCACTACAGGTGGGATGAGACGCTAATGCTCGCCAACATAATTTTCTACCTATGGGGGTACAGCTCGCGTGTGGTTTAACACGCACGAAGGAGAACTGATGAGTTAGGACATATGCAAAGGAGAAGGTGCCCAAATTGTTTGGCCGATCGGTTGTATGATAAATGACAGCCTGGCACAAACTCGCAGCCAAAGCTCAGACGTTGACGGAACTGTACGTCGCATATATCCAAGACATGCTAGCCTTGTGCCGCACCCTTGACAAAGACATGCCAGAGGCAGGCAAGGTTGGCCACATGTTAAAAGGCATAGCTGAGGATGCCTTCAACATACTCATGTGTGAACATGGCTGCGACATCCTCATACAAAGATCCTGTGATGCCCCCTCCATTCTCGACGCCTAGCAACCTAACCAGGATTATTCGCCAGGAGCTCAAAGCCATTGCTTTAGCCGCTTATCAGGCACCTGCTCAGGACCATTTGGCAACGATATCCCTCATTCAAGCTGTTGTTCGCCAAGAGGGTGCGAATATGGGCATTCCACAAGCCACCTGTCACGCACGTGAGCCCATGTGCGCTTCCGGTCGTCACACTGAATACTTCACCACCCCAATTGTTGCTGCTGCCGCTTCCACTCCCCAGTTCACACCCCGCTACAGAAACCCATCTGAGTGGAGGACGCCAGACGATTGACCAATTCGTTATTCTTGCTCTCATGTCAGCCACATTTCACACCACTATCGCAATTGTCGGTATTAGCGATCAAACTTCCCCGTTGACCGCCGCCAAGATTGCGGCTCGTCTTCTAGCACATCTCTTATCGACGACCACTTTGCGGCCCGTGAACTTCATCTATCTTTGCGCTCTGCACCGACGCACGCCGATATTGCTGCTCCAGGACACTGGTCTAGCCGATCGCCATCACCTCAGAGTCGCCACTCGTGCTCCCCTCAACGCCATTGCTCTCCCTCCCCAGCTTACTCTGGCCACCACCCACGAGACTAGCCAGGGCAGCTCCGGGAGGCAAGGCTGCATTGATGACAAGGACCGAAAAACCTTGACTGACCCCTACTTCAAGACGCAGTTTGCTCGGTGTTCTCGTCAATGGCGTGACCATTTCTGCTCTGATTGATACCGGCGCCCACATATCTGTTATCAGTTCTTCAGTCCGATGCCGCCTACGAAAAGGGCTGACACCTGCTGTCTTTCTTACCGTGTGAGTAGCTGACGGCACGCAAACACCGCTTCTTGGTATGTGCGCTGCCCGAATTACTGTTGCCGACCCCCGCGCTTCAGTTCTCTTCGCTGTTCTCGATGTTTGCCCACATGATGTCATTATTGGTATTGACTTCTTGACCTCCCACTCTGCCCTCATCGAATGTTTTACCGGCATTCTGCAGCTCGAACTGCCGTTGTGTCCTGATGACGCTTCATCACGTAACACTGACCTATGTTCTGTAGAGTTTCTATGACTACCTGCTCAGGCTGCTACCTATGTCCTTCGTCAGCATTTCCCCCAGTCCCTGATGGTGACTATGTGGTCGCTCCCCTCACAGATCTGATCCTCTCGTGCAACATCGCACTTCCACACACAATAGTGGTTGTTGCTAACAACAGAACGACGCTTCCAGTCCTCAACTTTTCTACTTCGACCTATATACTCCCTCGAAAAATTTCACTAGCCGAACTATTACCGCTGGAAGAACATAGTTTCTGCATTCGCTGCTTATGCCGGGACCTTGCCTCACCCTGCCATACTGGTGCCAACCAAGGCACTTCTGAACGATATGATATCCCCCGACCTCTTACTTTCTTAAAGTGTAGGACTCCGTGCGGTCTTGTTTTCTTACATTGACGTTTTTGATGTTGAGAACAGTCCACTAGGCCTTACACATGTCATGGCCCACTGCATCAACACTAGAGGTGCCAGCCCCCTTCACAAGCACCCTTACCGAGTGTCTCACACTAAGCGCCATGTCATCCAAAAGGAGGTAGAGAAATTGTTTGACAAAAAATGGAATAGAGCCTTCCTCTAGCCCTTGGGCATCCCCTGTGGTGCTTGTGAAAAAGAAGGACAAGAGCTGGCGGTTTCGCGTCAATCATCGCCATCTGAATCGGGTAATAAAGAATGATGTGTATCCTCTCCCTCAAATTGATGATGTGCTCGACTGCCTCCATGGTGCCAGATATTTCTCATCGCTAGATCTCCGCTCGGGCTACTGGCAAAGTCCCGTTGATGACCGCAGCCGCAAAGAAGGCTTGCTGTCATCACACCTGACGGCCTCTACCAATTTTAGGTCATGCCTTTAGGTTGTATAATGACCTACAACTTTCAAAAGTATGAGGGACACTCTCCTACGCGGTCTTAAGTAGTCGACCTGTCTTTGTTATCTGGACGACTTCATCATTCTCTGGCCCAGCTTTGAAAGCCACCTCCCTCGTCTGTCAGCCATCCTCGACGTATTTCGTTTGGCTGGCCTATAGCTCAATTCCTCTAAGTGCACCTTTGGGCACTGCCTGATCAAATTACTTGGACACCTAGTTGATGCTACTGCTGTCCAACCAGACCGTGACAAAGTCCATGCCATCCGCGAGTTCCTGGTTCCGCAGTCCACGCATGAAGTATGCAGCTTTCTTGGGCTCTGCTCCTACTTTAGCCACTTTGTTCTCAACTTCGTCGGCATTGCTCAGCCCCTCATGGACCTTCTCAAAAAGAATGCAACCTTTCCTTGGGGCGCGAACCAAACGGCTTCCTTTGCATTGCTGATTTCTGCCCTCACATCACCACCTGTGCTAGCTAATTTTGACCCAGCTGCTAGAACAGAGCCTTACTACGACGCAAGCGGCCGTGGTATAGGTGCTATCCTCACCCAAACACGGAACGGAGCTAACCGTGTTATATCATATGCTAGCCGCCTCCTGTCACAGTCGGAAAAGAATTACACTATTACTGGGCGGGAGTGCCTAGCTCTCTGGGCTGTCGTGAAATTCCATCCGTACATATATGGACGACTGTTTGTGGTCATAACAGACCATCATGTGCTCTGCTGGCTCTCAACACTTACAGACCCCACAAAGAGGCTCGGCCGTTGGCCAAGCATTATGATTGCAGGAGTACACGTTCTCAGTTGTGTACAAACACACGCTGACTCCAACTGCCCATCCCGTCAATTCATTGAGCCATCGAACTCCACTGAAACAGACCCCGATACCTGCGCCTTAGCAATCACAGATTTCATGCATGTGGCCAACAACCTAGAGATCCATCGTTGCTCTATCTTATTGACCGTCTGCAATTCGGCAACCTCGACTCCTCACTTCACATGTTCTTGCTTCAGGATAACATTCTTTACCGCTGCAGCATGCACCCCGATGGCGCAGAACTCCTGCTAGTTGCCCCGCATCATCTACGCAGAGATGTCCTCGTTCAGTTTCATGAAGCCTCAACTTCTGGGCACTTAGGCATTTCCAGAACTTATGATTGCATACGACGACGTTGCTTCTGGAAGGGCCTTTATCATTCCATTCGCCGCTACGTAACATCTTCTGACCTGTGTCAACGGTGCAAGAAACCTGCGACTCAGCCTGCTGGTCTCCTTCTGCCAATTGATGTTCTTACCGAGCCGTTTTATAGAGTGGGCCTGGACTTGCTTGGCCCCTTCCAAATTTCCACGAAAGGCAACAAATGGGTTGCAGTCACCACAGATTGTACCACGCGATATGCACTTACTCAAGCGCTGTCAACCAGCTGCGCCGCGGGCGTAGCCTACTTCCTACTGTGTTACGTCATCCTTCAACATGATGCTCCACGTCACCTACTCTCAGATCACGGTCGCTACTTCCTGTCTCGTGTGGTTGTCGATTTACTTCGATCATGTGTTACTCGTCACAACTTCACCACCTCGCATCACCCTCACACCAATGGCCTCACCAAACGTCTCAGCCGTACACTGACCGACATGCTTTCTATATATGTTTCTGATGGAACATTGCGATTTGGGCATTGCCGTTCCGTTCATTACGTTTGCGTACAACTCATCGCGTCATGACACTGCCGGCTACTCACCCTTCTACCTTCTCTTTGGCCGCCATCCCTTATTTCTATTTTACACCCGGCTCCCTACTGATCAGGCGTCCACATCCACGACTTTCTATGTGCTACTGTGCCTACAGTGCTGCTACTGTGACTTCTACTGTGCGCTCATTACGCGCACTGTAGTCCGCACTCTGATCTTGTCATCGCAGACTGCACAAAAGTCCATTTACCATCATTGACACTGGGATACTGCTTTTCCACCAGGCTCTTTTGTCCTTCTCTGGCTCCCATCTCGTCATGTCAGGCCCTACCACGTGCCTGCGCCAGGTGACTCCTGTCACCTGTGAGATAACTCCCATGGCATATACTTCACCGATGGCCACACCACGAAGTGACATCAAGCTTTACAACTGTGATGACCCATTTTGACCACACCAAGCACCAGGACGGTGCTTTACCAGCCGGGGATAATGTCACGAACAGTGGCGAAGACAAAGGCTTAGTGGGGTTGGGTCAGCGTCCTGTTGGACTGAAAGACCTGCTAAAACCTGTGTGTGTGCCCTGTGCAGTCCTGACTAGCCAAGTGCTAGCCGTTTACTGTTGATTAAATACTCCCCTTAACAATACTCCCCTCTCAGACCCAACAAAATTGTAGAGAGGCATAACTGCCAACCCTCCTAATTCGCCCGGGAGACTCCCGATTTTTGCTGAACTTTCCGATTGTATATCACTGTCTTATATCTCCCGAAAAGGTGTCTCTGTTCGCGCAGTAATGGTTCTTGTGAAACCGGCACCGCGGAATTTGCAGCCACGTCGTAATCATCAGCATCACCAACAACGGCTGCACTAACGCCATCGGTATCATTGACTAAGCAGCTCACTACGGTGCCTAGTAAGCCGACCAAAGCCAGAGCCAATGTAGCTCTTGCATTTCATGCCTGCATTTCTCCATGGTGCATTGTTACTGCTATTTGTGCGTATGATTAGTGCTGGCTAGGCTGTGTGTGCTGTGCACCATGCAAAGTTAGAAACCTCGTGTGCTTGATGCCATGGCGCTATCAAAGCCCAAGAAAAGGAATTTGCAGAAGTTTTTGCAATCTTACACTTCTGAATTTCCGTGCTTTATGACATCAAGAAAAGGAGAAAATTTTGCATTTTGTACAATGTGTGGGTGCGATGTCAGCGTGCCTCATGGTGGCAAAGGTGACTTCAAACTGCACGTTTCTACGGCGAAGCATCACAGCTATGTTCGCACCACTGAGCAGCAAGACAACATAGTGAACTTTCTCCGGAACAACTGCGACAACAATGTCATACGTGTGGAGTGCCTGTTTACGAGATTCCTCGCCGAACACAACCTACCCCTTATTGTCACCGACCACGTTGGGCCTCTTCTACGGAAAATGTTTCTGAAATGCAATGAGGCGAAGCGTTATAGATGTGGACGCAACTCTGAAGAATGTGGAGTTGGCCAACTTGAAATTTATTTCACAGGCATCGCTTTCGAGTCTTCGTTTCTTTATTCAGAGTTTCCCTCAGCTGCTGCCCCGAGATTCCAATGAATCTTCTGAAGACGGTTTAGATGCTCTCGAAGCTGAGTTTGCCACTCTACAGGCGTACAGTCTTCCAGAGGACATTCTGAATGAAGAAAGGTGGGATGTGCAGTGGTCTATGGTTGGAAAAATGAAAAACACTGATGGAAAACATGTTTCACCGAGTTGCTAAGATGATGCTGAATTCAATCGTGATACCACATAGCTACACAGTGTGTGAGAGTATTTTTAGCATGCCCGAAAAACTAGGACTGAATTCCGCTCATTGATGTGCGACACAATCCTCCAACACCTGCTGCTAGTGAAGGGTCGTCAGTCTGGACCATGTTTTGAGCAAAGCTACTCCGACAAATTTTTAAGTGAGCTAATTCTGTTACTGCAAGGTCCCTGCAAAAGGACTCGGCGAACACTGCCTGAAAGTTTTAATGAACCCCCCCCCCCCCTGCCTGTAGTCGAACCTTGTAGCTGGCATCGCTTCGCGGTCTCGGCAACGCTGCCAAGGAACTGCTTCTCATTCCAAATGCAGTAGATTCCTGTCATGTGCCAGCGCTGACTTCTTCGTGTCAAGTTGAATAGCACGAACAATGTTTATTTTTTCCTCTATTCTGAGAACCCAGCGTCTTTTTTGTCCAACCTTCGGCATGATGCGAGTCCTTGTTTGCGCGACACCACAACCCTCTTTGTGCACAGGCGTGAGCAAGAGCGGGCTTGAGAGAGAAAATCTGGGGGCATTTGCTCCTTAAATATATGACTCGGCCTAGGCACTACGGAGGGGGTTTCTTAGCGTGTGTTGTATGTGTCTGTGCCCTAAACATGCCGGCGTTGCGGAGTGCGATTGAGCTTGTTTACGCTCCGCTGCTGGCTGCCCGTGCGTCGGGGCAGTGGGCACTGACGCCCCATTTGGTCATCACTGTATCTGAAGTGGCAAGGTTCTGACTGGTGTTGCATAAGTCGCAGGTCGCTTTTTTGGTTGCGACGATCGAGTGGACTTTTTACAAGCACTGCTCCAGGAAGGCACCTGTAACCGGCAGACGGAGGCCTCGGGAGAGCACCTGAGGTTATAATGAAGCAGGTGGCGCAGGATCTCGAGGGCACCCAAGGGGTAGCAGGGGGATCAAAGCTGGAGGAAGGGCGGCCCGTGGGTTGGGGTAGCGGAGGCCGAAGCATGCCAGGGGGTGTTTGCATAAAAACTTGGCTGTCTGCGATAGCAGACAGCCGGTCTTATGCACCCTTGGCATGCGCGCCGCCAATAATGAGAAATAATGACACATTACAATTAGTAAAAAACAGGATTGAATAACTATAATTGCATCCAGCCGCCAACTTATGACACTAAGTTCAGCACTACCGCGCCCCACGACTTCTGCAATAATAGTCAGAAATTTGCATCTGAAGGTACTTCGGACAAACCTTCTCACGCCTGCGGCACTGGTGCTGAGTCAAGCCTGTTTCACATGTGTAGTGACCTGAATTGTAGTTAGCGGACCCACGGCCATAGCGCACAGCAATGAAGACACAGTGGCCGCTGTGAGGGGCTTAGACACAGCAACTGCACAGGTCATGCGCTCTGCTTTTTTATTGTACATCGCACGCCCCTTGGTGGTGTCAGTTACCACAACGTGATGCAATTTTCATTGCACCGGAAGTGCGACTTAAGTCGTTTTCGACGAAAATTGTAGTCGCAGTGCCGAACCCCCAATTTTCGGCTGCTACCAAACGATTGGTCACCGGTGGCCTTTCAGCCATGTGCATTCAACTGCGGTTGCTAAGGCACTCTGCCTTCTAGATTTTCAATACATGCAGCCCAGGCTCTACTACGGTCGCTACTGCTCCCACAGGAACATCTGTGATGTTATTTACAAGGTACATTGCCGTAAGGCGTGAGAAAGCTATGATCCACCACGACTGACTAAACATGAGCGCCGCAGGTGTGAGACAGTCTGTCCGACACAGTGGTCGCCAAATCGGGAGTCGGTGCCCACTGCATCGCCTATTTTACGGCGCCGGCAGCCAGCGTCCGAGCGTAAACAAACTCAACCCCACTCCACAATGCAGGCACGCCTAGGGACAAATCAGGACAAATGCCTACAGCACCCACTAATCAACACAAAAAGGTCCAAGAAACCTTCTCCGTAGTGCCTAGGCAGAGTCATACGAGGTGTGTTCAAAAAGAAACCGAACTTTTGCTATGACACCTCTACTGCTTATGGTACAACATTTTAAGTGCTGTCCCCTTCAAAGTAGTCCCCTCTACTGGCAATGCACTCTTCCCATCTTTCCTTACATTTTTGGAAAGCCTCCCGGAACACACTTTCTGGAATGATGTGCAGGTCTCGTCTCGTATTGTCCTGGATCTCCTCTGCGGTTTGAAAACGACGTCCTTTCAAGCTGGTTTTCACCTTTGGGAATAGAAAAAAGTCTGCTAGAACTGGGTCTGGAGAATATGGTGGATGGGGCACAACAGGTGTGTGGTGTTTGGGACAAAGAGCAACGCCTGAGCCAGGACAGTGTCATGATGCAACATCCAAACCTGATTTTCCCACGATTGAGGCCTCTTACTGCGTAAAGAATCTCTCAAACGTGCTACGATTCCCTGGTAAACTTCTTTGTTTACTGTCTGACCATGTGGCACAAATCACAATTTCCTGATGGACAATGCCTTTACAGTCAAAAAACACAACCAAAATCACCTTCATTTTTGACCGACCCATGCATGCTTTTCCACCCACTGCAATGACTGCACTTTTGCTTGAACATCATAGCGATAAACCCATGTCACATCACCTGTTATGATGTTCTTAAGAAAGCATTCATCGTCATTGGCAACGGTGAGCAGTTCCTGGCTGATTTCAACACGGGTCTGCTTCTGTTCTTCAGTCAGCAAACGCGGCACGAATTTTGCACTGACACGACACATCACAAGTTTGTCACTCAAAATTTCATGACATGATCCCATGCTAATACCCACTTCGTCAGCGACTTCTCGAACAGCCAAACGAAGATTTCCACGAATCACAGTTCAAACTCTGTTGACATGGTCATCGGTGTATGTGGAAGGTTGTCCAAGCTTGTGATTGTCACCAACTGACATTCTTCCGTGTTCAAGACGCTTGAACCAATCATAGCACTGCGTGCGACTCATAGAGTCCTCCCCGTATGCTTGGCTAAGCAACTGAAATGTCTCTGTGAAAGTTTTCCCAAGTTTGTAGCAGAACTTCACACACACACACACACACACACACGCTGTTTTTCCAATTCCTTCATTGTCACTTCGGCACCAATCCGAAGAACAGCTTGTTCATCTGCTCACTTCAGCGGCTGTAGCTCACCAACTAACGGTCAGAGCAAAATGCGGCAAATGGCAGTTTGTTGTCTATACCTGCCGTTACATGCACTCAGTAGCTGCGGCACGCTCCCTCTGCCGGTTAACGCGCTATTTCAAAAGTTCGGTTTCTTTTTGAACACACCTCGAATATTCAAGGAGCAAAAGCCCCCAGATTTTCTCTCTCAGCCCACTCTTGCGCATACGCACAAATGGCTGGCGATCCCTCAAATGAATGTCTCGTTTCTCTCTGCCACGGCGCCGCGTGCGTCTATTTGTCGTACAAAATTCCCTCACGTGACCTGATCCTAGGTGCCTAGGGACAGCCTCGCTTAGGGATTTTTGAGAAGGCGCGATGCTGGCGCCGAGCGACGCCGTGGGGTGTTCGTCCTCGGCCCGATCGTTCTCTGGACCGCGCGTTGTTCAACATTGCTCATGTGATTGTACATGCGTTGCTTGTGTGTTGGTTGTAGGTTCTGTGTTACTTGGCAGAAAGCCGTGAGTAGTGGCGGTGCGGCAGTGCGGCTTTGGCCTCGATGAGCTCTGGCAGTACAGAATCTGCGTTGTGTGACCTGTGCTTTATTGAGAACCCGGCCCGGCGGTGGTGACAATTGAAATATCGAAGTGGCCTAGCGCCTCGGTAGCGAAGTTCTGCGAACCGCGATATGGCGTCGCCGTGTCTGACTGCTTAACGGACATCGAGGGATGTGCTGCTTGTTACATGTCATGTGAATGCAACTGCGTCGACCGCCCACTGTTCAGCGCTGAATGTGTGTTTGGTGTGCTGTGCTTGAAACGAGTGGTGCAGCCGCGCAGCGAGGCTGGTGGAGGAGCAGAGTGGGGGCTCCGTTTGCGCGTTCACAGACATGTGCTCCCGTCTTGGTCTCATTAGCGGCTGTCGCGGGACTGTGATTAAAAATTAAGTTAAATTATGGGGTTTAACGTGCCAAACCACTTTCTGATTATGAGGCACGCCGTAGTGGAGGACTCCGGAAATTTCGACCACCTGGGGATCTTTAACGTGCACCTAAATCTAAGTATTAGCTAACATTGTTTAACTGCGCGAGCAAACGAACCACAAAGACAGCGAGGGACAAGGACGGGCGCAGACTTGCAACTAAAGTTTATTCCACAATGTACACATATAAGTACACAGCCGACATGCACCACTGCGCGTGCGCGAAAAAAGATAAACAAAGGTAAAAGAACAGTAAAACCTTGTATAAGCGAAACGCGACCTACCTACGCTCGTCAATAAACCTCATCTCACTGTGATGTAAATAAACTGAGGTGTCACTGACACATTGTTGCCCCTTCTTTCTGATGTGGTACGCCTCGAGTAGCTCTCTGGCTCGGCTATCTCGGCATCGGCACAAAATCTTCAGTTCCTTCATTATCGGCTTGCACGTGCACGCCAGGCAGTGGACAGGCAGGTGCCCATTCGTTTTGTTTCTAATAGACAATTCATGTTCACGCAAGCGCACATTCACACACCTTCCTGTTTGGCCTATGTAAACTTTTCCGCATGATAGAGGTATCTGATATACCACTCCAACACAGCAATCTACGTGGGAAATGGAGTGCTTAGTTCCGCACCCTTGGAAGTTATTTTTACTGTTTCCTATGCGCGAACATAGCCTAGCGAGCTTGCCGGGAGCCGAGAACGCTATCTCAACTCCATACCGTTTCACAACCTTCTTTAAGTTGTGGGAAGTCTTGTGAACGTAAGGCACGACTGTCCTTTTCTTATTTTTGCGCTCCCATGCGTCTTCAGCGTCATTGCCTTCTGTCTTTATCTTCTTGAGCACTGCCTCCACTACTGCTGAAATGACTGATTGCGGGAAACCGGCTTCTTCCAGCCTTACAATCTGCTTGTTAAAGCTTTCCTGTATTTTGTGCGTGCAGGACTTCCTTAAGGCTGATATGATGCACTGGGTGGCTATTGCCCGCTTTACCGTTTTTGAATGAGCCGAAGTTAGTTAAACAATGTTAAAACAATGTTAAACAATGTTAAAACGCAGTTAAACAATGTTCGCTAATACCTACCAACTCGCCCAACAACAAGTTCTACTAAACTATAAATCTAAGTACACGGGTGTTTTCGCATTTCGCCCCCATCTAAATGCGGCCGCTGTGGCCGGGATTCGATCCCGCGACCTCGTGCTCAGCAGCCCAACACCATAGCCACTGAGCAACCGTGGCGGGTCGGGACTGTGGTGTGCTAGCTCCTTGCCTAGTATGAAGTTTACGACGCTAACACACAGCATGTTCACGTTTTTCCGCGTTATATGCCATTTGCATGACGGCCGTGTTGAAAACGAGACAAATGTCTGTGTTATTTGCATTTGTGTGTTGTAAATTACTTTCTATTGTGGAAGTTCTGGGAGTCTTATTACGCAAGGAGTGCGAACGTAAACATAAACACATATGTGTGTCTGAAATTTCGAATTACCCATAATACCCTTTACGACTGATAAGTGGGCTATACGGCCTGTGTGAATCAGCTACCGTATGTTGTGACGCTCTTCCGTGCGGTAGACTGATGCACGGTGCGCGTTTATTTCTGTACTGTTGTGAAAACCATTTGTTTATTCACTCGATACAAATGTACGGCTTCTTCGCCGCAGTACATTTTAGTTACGCGGTGAAGCATACTAAAAGTGGGGGGGCCGCTATCAGCCAGCATAGTATGTCCACTTAGGCGACCTGAGAGGCAGCGGGTGCGCGAGTGTATAATTAATTCTTATTATGGTCCAGTGACAGTGGCCCCTTTCTACTTTTAGTATGCTTCACCGCAGTACATTGCTTAGGCTTCACCGCGAAATATTAGTGTATTGCGAGAAAGATAACCGTAAAAAGCCTAATTATGCAACGTTTCTTTTGTAGCTTGCTACACCGCCATACAGGGGTGTAAATAAGCATCGTGCAGTAAAGCATACTAAGAGTGGAAAGGGCACATAGGTTTACACTGTGCTCATTATTTTTAATTGTGACATAATTTGCAAGTGCATCTGTGCTCGTGGTAAGCTTCATTGACAATTTTTTGTGCATTACAAATTCATATTGCAGGGAAGCTTACTAAAGCACATTCGCCATTATGGTAGGTGTTATTCACCTTCAGTGCAGGAGCACAATGCAGATTCTTTCCCCTGCTTTTGGCTGGACTGCACATGCTCTTTGAGAATTGATTCATTGTTCATAAGTGCACTGGTACTTTACTCTAAACTGGAGGGCTCAAGTTGATATGGAAGCACAATTTTTATTAAAGGGACAAGATGTTGCTAAGATGGTTGCAGCACAGCTTTTTTTTTTCTTCCAGGCACCTTTTCTACTTGAAGTTTCCATTGCAGTGTTTCGAACCTCTTTGAACCAGCACATAGTGTATATAAAAATTGGACACTGATTGGGAACATCACCTAAGTTCATGCCCATCTATAGAAAAAATATGTAGCATGACCAGACAAAATAAAAGAAGGGGGTGGGCTGTAGCAATACTAAGTGTTAAGTGGTGCTTTATCCTTTCCCTTGAGCTTTCCGTTTTTGTGCTTTTTCTGTCTCCTCCGCAGTAACTATGCGAGTGCCGAACTTGAGCTTCTTGGTTTCAAGTCTCATGGTTGTTACTAACAGAACAGTGTGATAAACGAACAAGGGCTTGGAGGCATCAGTTCACCTTGCTTGCCTCATGGTGCTGCTTCATAAGCACCGTGCGCATCCAGGCCAACTAGGAAGGGAGGATTGTTGCAATTTCTTCTGAACTTTATTGCCACCAAACTGACAGTGCTCTCAATGACAGCTTTTGGACAGTAGAATGCTTGCACCCAGCAAAGTCTTAAGAAGGAAGCATTCAGGATGTGCAAAGTGGGCTTTTGAAGCTGGCAGCATTACTGAAGGGGCTTTGGCCATCTGCCCTCTTTGTGGATACACAAAGGTGATTTCCTCATTAAGAGGGATTGTTTCAGAAGTTGTTACTTGGCAAAAGTGTTGGGCGTTTAGTAGCTTGTTTTTGCCCACTGTTAATAACCTGTTCCTTCTCCAGTGCCCCTGTGAAGTGCCTACTTTTTGGACACAATGTGCTCTCCATGTATGCATGCATTTTTAGCTTGTAAAGACGTCTATTACCCCTTGCCTCAAGCTGGTCCTTGCTGATGTCACCCAAGAAGGCATTGGGGAGTATAGCAATGTACACTTACAAAACACTGTTGATACCAGTGAAACCAAACTAATGGAGCTGCTGTTTTTTTGTCCACTCCATCCTTGTTAGTTACAACGAGCAATGTCCGAACAGAAGGCATATGTAGTTGGTCGTGCATAGCCTGCGCAGTAAGACTTTTTGGCATGTTATGACCTTAGCACAGTGTTTATTTGTAAAAACCTTCTGATGTGTTGATGACTTCCTTTTCTTTATCATACTTTGCCTGATGGAGCCAGCAAGTAGGTCAACCAGATGTTCAACCGGCTTCCCACTAGTTTTCCCAGAGTCTCCTTTACCAGGGTGCTGCTCATCGATATCTGTTTTCTTGACCTTGCACTGCACTTCAATCATGGCCTCACCTGCTGAACCTATAGCATGCGATCAAAAAAGTGCTATACATCATGTTGCTCCCAACTCATGGCAGGTGCTACAAGGCCTTGAGGAACACCCTCACTTATTTACGTCCTCATCGTACTGTACGAAGCTTCGCATGATAAGTGCGAGAATTAACATCTGCTGGTTTTTCAGTGTTATTCCTGTCCAGCTTGTTGAATGCTATCCTGAGTGTTTCAAAAGCAAACCACCGCTGCTGGACAAGAAGTGCTTAAAACAAGGGTCACTATAACCACATACGTCACACGAAATGAAGAAGGCCAGACTATACAGGCGGTTTACTTCATATCCGACAAGCTCAATTGGTTCTCCCTTTGCTAGCGAGTGAACTCAACTTGCCGCAAATACATGGCCTGTGACAAACTATGTGCCAGATGTTGTGTCCCCTGCAAAGCTGAAGATGTGCATGAGCTCCTGACACCCTGCAGCGGCTTCTACACTGGGCTAACAGGCTACTTTAAAAACGGCTGCCTTTACTAATATGTTAATAACAAAAACGGGCAGAAATTTGGCTATTCATTGGACCCAACTGCAGATGCAAGCCACTCTTCCACCAGATGTGTGTTGTTCACAGAAACTGGAGCTATACAAATGCAGATAAAAACAATGATGTTTGAAAGTAGTAGAGTTGAACTATATTCTGCACAAGCAGTGCTGTCTGCAGTGCTGGTACCTTATAGCCACAATTCATGGCTGCACCACCATGCAAAGGCACTATTCTTGAATTATTAACTTCCATTATATTTATGGTGGCCATATATTGCAATTACATATCATCCACATTGTGTGCAATATGGTTAAATGTCAATTATGATAGCCATTCCTAATCTGAAATGCAACAGAAGAGCAAATATAAACAAGAAATATCAATTCAGAGACAAAAGACAACCAGTGCACAGGATAAGTGACAGACTTCCTTTTATTGAAAAAGAAACGTGACATGTGTCATGCCACCAGCAGTGGGTAGCAATCTTTCAAGCTTCGGTGACAGAGGGAAAACTTAGCAAAATGCTACAATCACGCTGTAAAACGGCCTTGGACACAAAAAACCGACATCATATTGTACGGAATGCAAGGGCAAGACTCCATCTAAGAACAGTCTATGGCACTACATAATTGAAATGGTGTAAAAAATGTTGACATGCCCTACCCATAAAGAAAAAGCAACAAACATAGAAAACACGCCTTAAAATGCACTTCGCAGAGTGTGAAACCAAAAAAAAAACCCGAAAAAGGTTTCGCTAAGTCTTTCAACGACTAAAATTGTCAAACTGTATCATCACTTCTTAATGAACCTGCACAGCTGAAAAGGAAGGAAGCCCAATAGCAGGGCTGCAAGAAATGTCACCGAATAAATATACTTTGCTTACCATGATACCTGTGGTTTAGTAGTGGTCTGTGTATAAACTAATTGTATATAAACTTTTCTTGTTTAGAATGGTTTAACGGATAGCGAAAAAATGACCATAAGAGCACCAGGTGTATGCATAGTCTACGCACAAAAAGCCACTGCTTTCTTACTTTTTTTTTCTCTCTACTGCTATTCAGGAGTGTTTAAGTGCCTTAATAGCACTGCTAAAATCCTACTGCAAAACAAAATTGGGCAAGTTGTGGCATAAAGAAAATTGCAGTTTCACTCATGATGTGAAACAATGATGCAGTAGCTGGTGAAATATGCACAGGAAGCTTGCTTCATGCATCGTTTGTTGAAGTGAACACTTTCCACTCGCCGTGGTTGCTCAGTGGCTATGGTGTTGGGCTGCTGAGCACGAGGTCGCGGGATCGAATCCCGGCCACGGCGGCCGCATTCCGATGGGGGCGAAATGCGAAAACACCTGTGTGCTTAGATTTAGGTGCACGTTAAAGAACCCCAGGCGGTCGAAATTTCTGGAGTCCTCCACTACGGCGTGCCTCATAATCAGAAAGTGGTTTTGGCACGTAAAACCCCATAATTTAAGTGAACACTTGCCAATGCAAGTCGGTAATCTCCTTAAAAAAGTAAAATAAGTAAGAGTTGTATTTATTTGTGGGAGTTGTGCCTCGCAGTGTTGAAGTGGAAAGGCTCTGCTTTTCTTCCTCCTCTTTCATATCCGGACTTAGCCACTGATCTACACCAAAACAACCCTTTCGCTTCTTGCTGCTGAATTCGTTTTGGTTTTCTCAAATCTATATTTGGGCTACCCATTGCTAGGTCTCGCGCCTTGCTTGAGGAAAACAAGACACCAACAGCTCCATCCAGTAAATCTGAGAAGCCAAGCACTAGAAGAAGATTAATGACGCAGGTGCACCCAATCATCTTCATCACATGCAAGAAGAAAATTTAACATAAGACTTCACAACTGGGAAGGCGATGTGTAAGAACTTGAAGGTGTGGGTGCCAGCTCTACATACAGCACGCAGACATTGAGCAGGTGTTAGCCAATCATGGCACCTGTTGGCTAGATCACGCTCTCAGGGATCAGTATTCACCACGACTGTACCTTTAGCAGAGTGGCTGAAATGTAGAATTGTGGACTGCCACTCTTTTGATTGTATGTTTGAATCCTTGCAGCACAATGAGAACTTTATTTGCAATATTCTAGCGAGAAATTCGGGAATTCCAGTGACAACACCAGTAGACATCAGAACAACTAGGGGAGTTAGCTCATACCAGCTATTGCTGTAAAAAAGATTGGCATAAGCACAAGAATTGAGATGGGCACACTACATGCCTTTGTTCTGGTAGTGGTCCACTACTTTGGTGCTACAGTTAATGATCTCCACTGTCACTGGACATAATAAGAGTTCTTTAATTATACACTCGCGCACCCGCCGCCTCTGAGGTTGCCTAAGTGGACATACTATGCTGGCCGATAGCGGCCCCCTCCCGCTTTTAGTATGCTTCACCTCGTAACCAAGCTGTACTGCGGCGAAGAAGCCGTACATTTGTATTGAGTGAATAAACAAATGGTTTTTACAACAGTACAGAAATAAACGCGCACCATGCTTCAGTCTACCACACGGAAGAGCGTCACAACATACGGTAGCTGATTCACACAGGCCGTATAGCCCACTTATCAGTCGTAAAGGGTATTATGGGTAATTAAAATTTTCAGACACACATAAGTGTTTATGTTTACGTTCGCACTCCTTGCGTAATAAGACTCCCAGAACTTCCACAATAGAACGTAACTTACAACACACAAACGCAAATAACACAGACATTTGTCTCGTTTTCAACTCGGCCGTTATGCAAATGACATATAGCGCGGAAAAACGTGAACATGTGTGTTAGCGTCGTAAACTTCATACTAGGGAAGGAGCTAGCACACGACAATCCAGCGTCAGCCGCGAATGAGACCAAGACGGGAGCATATGTCTGTGAACGCGCAAAACCTAAGCCACTCTGCTCCTCCGCCACCCCCGCTGCACGGCTACACCATTCGTTTCAAGTACAGCACACCAAACACACATTCAGCGCTGAACAGTGGGCGGTCGACGCAGTTGCATTTACATGACTTGCAGCGAGCAGCACATCCCTCGATGTCCGTTAAGCAAAGTCGGAGACGGCGACGCCATATCGCGGTTCGCAGAACTTCGCTGCCGAGGCGCTAGGCCACTTCGATATTTCAAATGTCACCACCGCCGGGTTCTCAAGAAAGCACGCGTCACACAACGCAGATTCTGTAGTGCCAGTGCTCACCGAGGCCAAAGCCGCACTGCCGCACCGCCACTACTCACGGATTTCCGCCAAGTAACACAGAATCTACAACCAACACACAAGCAATACAACGCTCTGCTAGCGTTGTATTATGCGTTCATTCATAGTCACATTAATTACGGCATTGTTTCATGGGGCAACACGTACACTTGTCACTTATCATCAATTCAACATATCCAAAATCAGTCAATACGCATTATCACTTCTAGCTCCATGCAGTCTAATGCCTCTTTGTTACTACGAGCGTATAATATCTTGCCTATTATTAATTTGTTCCAGTTTAACATACTCGTCTTACTCCACAGGTTGCTTCATAATAACCTTACGTTTCCGTTCATTGCAACTGACCTTTTGCAGAATAAAAATATGACCAGATTTGCGGCTAACAACAATTTCTTATTACCCATGGTTCATACCAATTACGGCAAAAAAACATCTTCTTTCGCTGCAATTTCTCTTTGGAATGAATTACCCTCAACCATAAAATCCTGCACTTCTCTTGCAATTTTTAAAAATCACCTTAAGCATCATTTCCTGCGATAACTTAACTACGATCTGGCGGTGTACCTTTGACTTTTATCTCATGTCATTTTATGTATTTCACCCATGCTTTTTTCAGACTTTATTTTATAACGTGCTTTTCCTGTTCGATTGTAAATGACATGTCTAATGATGTATTTGATCTGTAGATGTTGTTTTATAATACGTTAATTTGCTGTCTAATGATATCACCATCAATGTTGTTATTATTCACCGAGGGTCCCACTACAGTTCTTTGACTTGGGACCCTCGTCTGTATATTCGTTATGTAATTACTCATGTTTTTGGAACCAATAAATCTGAATCTGAATCTGATCACATGAGCAATGTTGAACAACGCGCGGTCCAGAGAACGATCACGCCGAGGACGAACACGCTACGGCGTCGCTCGGCGCCAGCCAACGTCGGCGCCAGCATCGCGCCTTCTCAAAAATCCCTAAACGATGCTGTCCCTAGGCACCTAGGATCAGGTCACGTGAGGGATTTTTGTACGACAAATAGACGCACTCCACGGCGCCGAAATGATGTTGATGTTCGTGTGGCTTCATGCACAAATGCACAGGGCGCTTGGAGCAATTGTTCTGAACCACGGTTCCAATCTCTGAGGCTTGTTGTTCTGCCAGGCTACCTGATGGAGACGACGCACCGCCGTGTTTCCGCGACAAAAAGTGGGAATACTACGTGTTAACCGATACGTACGCAATAAGCTGGTATGGTTTATGCGTACACAAAACATATTTGTTCAATGGCCGCTGAGTCAAGGATTCGACTTTGCTACTTTTAAAACGGAAGTACTGTTTTAAGTGGGTACGGTTTAGCTTTTACTATACTAGCGGCAACAATATTATTACATACTTGACACGTGGTGTAGCCTTCATTTATCTTTGTTACACCGGATTACTTTAGCTTATCATTCCCGGCTTAAATTTTGAAAATGATGGAAGCTGTTGTCCTCAGGAGTGGACAGGATTTGAAGAGGTTATGGGAATAATGGCGTTCTTCCATTGTGTTCTTTAACTATCAAACTTTGGTCACAGACTTTTCCCACAAAATTTATGGAAAAGACTTGATTCATGAAGATACTTAGTAAGATATAGAATGTATGGAAAGGGGTATAGGAGGTTCATTGGGCTCCTCTAATCAAGCCCTTCATTAAAATTCTCGTCCAACTTGCTTCATTTTTCAAACCTAGAATGGCAACTGAATACGGAAAACAATGCCGAGATGGCTATACAAATCTGGGTGTAGTAGCATTAGCAAGGCCCACTGAGTTTCATAAAAGAAAGGAAAAAAGACTGTCATTGGAACAGTAATTAGCCTTCCTGACGTAGTATAGACAGTACCTCCCTCATAAATCTCAGATTTAACCTGAGATTATGCAGTTAATCAGCAATTATGGCATTAACTCTATATATACTAGAGGAGATATGTTGGTAGGATTCATAGAAAGCACTCGATTATCACTGAATGCCTTCTTCCAGGAATGGAGTAAACAGAAGCAAACATGGAAAAGTCGTGTGATAGATTGTTCTACAGATACACTTAGATGATCAGAAAGTGAGGCGATACAGGAGTGCTAACTGTGACAAAGATTTCATTTCAGTAATCTATATCTATAGTGCAGCTTCTTATTTTGACATGCGCAATTCGGTTCCTTGGGAAATCCAAAAGATTTGGCTAGTTGGTTCTGCATGATTCAAAGTTATAACTGCATGACTTTTTGACGAGGACCAAGCCGAAGAACAGGCAAGGACAAGCAGTGTAAGGACAACACACAAGATATGTTTTATGTATCGATGCACTGATGGGCTTCCGTCAAGCTGCTTAAAATAACGGCCTTTTGCTCCTGTCCTAGCATTGTGCTAGCATTAGTACATTTAAAGATGAATGCTGAAATAAAGGAATGAATGAATGCTTGTCGTTATCTGATCTTCAGTTTTGTGCTCATCAAAAAGTCGCCCTATTACACTCTGCATCCTTGGGATAGCTAACTCTGAAATTTCTATGGAAGTTGCTCAGATGTGGCGCTTACACTACCAGAACCTCACCACAATATTACTCCTGGTATTTTGCATGCAAACCTGTCACTGCTTCTGCTGAAAACTACACTGGGCAAAAAGCATTTCACAACTACACACATTACACCTAAGCGCAAGTCATCCATGGAACACGTTTTTTTACATTGTTGTAGTGTTCTCTTAGGTGGTCACTTATGCAGCATCTAGTTTTACCTACTTTACTACTAGAAAACCAGGTTCTTACCGGAAGCAATGAAAGAAACTTGGTGGTTTTTGTTTCAAGCATTCTGCACATCTGTACTTTTCATTTCTGGTGACTACCACATACCCAGGAGGATTCTGGATCCCAGGACGCAGACCGGAGTATGAGATAACTTTTCTTTTTTGTTTTGCAAATAAGGTCGTTCCATTAGGGTTGTTCCACGGGCACAGTGGTTGGTGCTCACACAGTTGTTATTTACCGACATCTCATCTGGTTGGGAAATACATTCATATTAAGAATAGAATGTTCAAGTCGTGATGTGTTTCTCTGTTCCCAATATGAATGTCATCCTCTGCCAAGTCCTGTGCACAGTCTCATCTTGCAAACTGAAATTAGTTGCAAACCATATGCATTTACTTTTGTGGTGTCTCAGCAGCCAGTGCAATTCATATTGCACACGTTTTCTTCTCTGTGCACTGTGGTCAAGCATGTTTTAAGTGTACAGTCACGTGCAACCATCCAAGGGCCACAAATGCGGCGAAATGTTCTTTTCGCAGCCTATGCATAGAGCTGAAAATTGAGCATCATGGCCCACGTCTGCGGGTTCTACCAGTGCGATGCGCTGACAGAATTACAAATTGCACGGTTGTGCCACAAGATACTGAAAATGTTGGCTGATGCCGTGGTCTCTAAATCTTTGCTTGTCTTTGCATCTTTGCATGTGTTTTTACTGTTGATGATGTTCTTATGTGTTTGCTGGAATAATTGGTTCATATTGTTGAAAGAACGAAAAGCTCAAACTCGGTTGTGCTTCCTCATTTTTCCACATTTTGCTCTGGTATTGTTTGCGCTATGAATTGCCACGAAGCTATTTGACTCCAGGTTTTGAACGATCATTTTCGGTAATACTACCATTTTTGCGTAATGTAGTACATGGCACAGTGTATGATTCGAGTGGATTTGTTCAACCAACCAGTCAGCATGCATTGAAAGTGATATCTCTGCATGTGACCATCGGAGAATATATCCCTAGATAGAACATGTAGAAGAGCCTGGTTGGCTCCTAAAGAATGCGTGCAGAAACAGAGATAAAATTGGGGGCAATGACACTGGTGGCAATTCAGATGCTTTGACTGTTGGTTATCTTGTTATGTTATCTCGTATTTCCTGTGCATCCATTGCTGCAGTATACACGGGCCCGTATCCTAAAACACTCGTTTGGAAGTGCCGCCAGTGTTGTCACTAATGTTTTTCTCTTTGCTTTGTTTTGGCATCCATTCCCCTAGCAGCCATACTGTGTCCTTCATGTACCAAATAGGCCACTAATGAACTTTTTGAATGACCATGCAGCTGTTGAAACCTCGGGCAAAGACTGGCTCTCCAGCTCTTCGAACCAAAGTGGACACGACCACGAGGCGATACCAGTGACAACTGAAGGGGCGCCCGAGGTATTTGTAAGTCGTCTGATCCCCGTCGACATAGAAAACAGAACTTGGCAGGAAGGGAGAGAAGAACATGCCAGCAGTTCCACCCTGTGCCAGAACTCGGCCTGCTCAAATGTCCAATCTGAACCCCAGCATGACACGGGTCAAGGAGAATACGCACCGGCGCATCTTCCACTGGCCTCGGGCAGTGACACTGTGGAGGATGAGAATCGACAGCGGAGCACAGCAGTGAAGGCCACAGGGGTGGCAGCAAGCAACATTGTTGCTGGTCTGAGACCCATCCGCCCGAAACAAGGTTTAGCCGGCGATATTCAGAAGGCCTCGGGATCCACTGGTGCGGGAACTGTAAATTGGCCAGAGAGCGGGGCAGTGCAGACGGTGGTGGCAACCAGTCCCGATGGTAGTGCAGTGCAGCCATTCGTCCAAGCAGGCCTCGGTGATGGTCAGCAGTGTGATGCCGCGCAAGAAAAAAATATGCGGGTGCTGAAAGACGGTCTGGAGGGGCACCAAACCAGCATGCAAAACGTGGCAGCATGTATCGAATTGGATGGTTGTCATCGGTCATCATTCATTGGCAGTGTGAGAGATGTGAACGTGCGCCAAAGTGAAACAGGAGCCGCTGGACCTAGCGACCTTACCAGCTCCATCCAAATAAGTTCGGTCTACACACTTGTGGGTGACAGGCACCAGCATGCAGCGAGTGCTGGAGAGAGAGTACAGGGATTGATCAACGGTCCTGTCGTTAACCTTCAAAGAAGAGTTGCCAAAAGCACAGCGCGGCTCATGGTCGGATCACAAGAAGCAGGAGGAGAACCAATCCATATGACTGGTAAGTGCACTTTGCCTCCTGTGATGCCTGTTAGCATGTGTACACTAATGAGCCAAGCAAATCATGGAAACCGGGGCCTCATTTTGTTAACGTTTTGTACTGGTTTTTTTTATTTACATAATACTGCAGACCTCATGTGGTCCAAGCAGGAAGGGCAGATAACAAGGCATATTTACAAACGCCATAAAGTTATTACATAGACAAAAGGTTTGACACATGACACAAATGAGTGAAACAAGTCAAAGAAAATACATTGCACATCAATCTGCACATCAAAATTCATTGCTAAGATTTCTTTCAAAACTGTCACTTGACACAATCTGTTGAGGCAGTGCATTCTAATCGTTTATTGTGCGCGGAAAGTATGAGTATTTAAACAAGTTTGTTTTCGCGGGATATGGTGTTAGGGCATGGGTACGTTGGTGACGGGTTTTTCATGTAGTTGAAGGTGTAACATAAGGTGAAGAAGAAATTCCAAACTTTCCCTCGATGAGTGAATGAAGAAACGTTAATCGAGCAATTTTCCGTCTTATATGAAGAGGTTTAATTTTGTTGGAGGCCATTAAAGCAGATAGGGAATCAGTTCTCTTGAATTTATTGTAAATGAAGCGCACAGCCCATCTTTGCACGTTTTCTATTTTTGCTATATCTTTTTTGGTGTACGGGTCCCACACTATAGCCGCATACTGAAGTTTGGGCCGAATAAGAGAGTTATAGGCTAACTATAGCTTAACGTGACTGGGTGCTCCTTTGAGCTTGTGTTTCAAAAATCCAAGTTTTTTAACGCAGGTGAACAGATGCAATCAACATGGTCGCTCCAATTAAGCTGTGAATTTATTAAAACGCCTAAATATTTGTATTTTTCGACTTCCGAGATAGTAGTGCCGTAAGCAGAGTAACTAAAGTAGATTGGACGTTTCTTTCTTGTCAAGCGCAAAAGCACAGTCTTATCAGAATTGAAGACCATTCCTGATCTGTCACACCAGGCCACAATTTCGCGGAAAGCATCATTCAGTAATATTTGGTCAGCCACAGAACTTATTGGGGTGTACAGCATGCAGTCATCGGCAAATAAACCAGTTTTAACATTTCTATCAATGAAACACGCAATGTCGTTTATATAAACCAAAAATAACAGTGGACCTAGTACATTTCCTTGGGGCACGCCAGATGTCACTGGAAGTAACGTGGAAGAGATGCCACCAATATCCACAAACTGTGTTCGATTTTGTAGGTAGGAAGCAATCCAGTTTACTAAGGTCACGGGCACGCCTCTTAATTTCAGTTTTTCAAGAAGTTTATTATGGGGAACTTTATCAAACGCTTTGCTGAAGTCTAAAAAAATTATGTCCAGTTGTCCAGATTTATCTAATACGGAACTAAAGTTATGAATAGCAGTAACCAACTGCGTGACAGTTGAAAAACCTTTCCTGAAGCCGTGTTGAAATGGAGACAAGCATCCTTTAGAGTTTAATATTTCAAGTACATGTATGTGGTTAGCGATAATGTGTTCGATTAGTTTGCAGCAGGTACTCCTCAAAGAAATCGGACGGTAATTGCTTAAACACGCACAATCTCCTTTTTTATGCACAGGCACAACTCTGGCTGTTAGCCAGTGGGGGGGCAATGAAAAAGACGATAAGGATAAACAGAAAATTTTTGTTAAGAAATGAGCTAATGATTCCGCATAATGGCGTAAGAAGGCGTTTGGTATGTCATCTGGACCATGCGAATTTTTGGTATCTAACCGCAGTAGGGATTCAACAACGCCTTCGTAGGATACAGTGATTGATTCTTCACGTGGAAGGTCAAACACATGTTCATTGGCACTTTCTTCAGAAAATACAGAATGAAAGTAGGCATTGAAATGCGTAGCAATTGATTGAGGACGCGTAATCACGTTGTTATGCACAGTGATTTGATTTATTTGCTTGTGGGAAGTTCGAAGGTGATCCCAAAATTTATGGGGATCATTTCGTATAAATTGTGGAAGACTCTCTGTAATGTTCTTTTGCTGATTTAATGCTAGAAGAAAGCTCTTCTGCTAAAATAGCTAACTGACTAGAACTGGCATTCTTAGCTTTCTTCAGCCGTTTAAGCCTTCGTTTTAGGTGAATAATGTGCCTATTTATCCAGGGATTTGCTTTCTTTAAGCGCTTCTTCTTATCGGGTATGAAGCTATTGATACAATATTTACAGTGTTCCTTGAATGTGTTTCATAACTGTGACACTGGTTCCCTCGAAGCTTTCATAAGCCAATTCCAAGTAATCAAGGGTGGATTCAAGCAGTGCTTTTGAATAATCTTTTACGTTCTTATGCTTTCCTTTTTTTATACGTCCGTGGACTACAGGTAAAGATCCGACTACTAACTTGTGATCAGATATCCCGTCATGAACAGATACTGTGTAATCACAAAAAGAGTGTTTTATTAATACTAAATCTAAGATTGACTCAGTAGAACCATGTATTCTAGTTGGTTCGGTGACTATTTGCTGAAGGTTATGGGACAACATTATATCATAGATAGCGTCAGCATTTTCAGAACATCCAAGGTTTTCGTTAGACCAGTTTATGGTTGGCAGATTGAAATCCCCTGCAAGTATAAATTTTTTGTTTCTGTAGTTGAACAAAAAATCCTGCAGTTTATGCAGATAGTCCAGATCTGAACTAGGGCGCCTATACAGTGCACATAAGATGAAAGTGTAGCCAAGATACGTGATTTTCAGAGGAAGGCTTTCATGGTTTTCTGGTGAATTCAGAACTATAGCGGAAACATTCGGTTTTAGTAAAATGGCTACGCCACCTCCTCGTGACCCCCTATCACGCCTAAATACAGTGTATGGTGGAGGAAAGATGCAATCATTTGTGATATCACAGTGAAGCCAAGTCTCGGTTAAAACAACTATATCAGGGCTGTGAGTAAACAGAGCGATCTCAAGGGCAGTTGCCTTGTTCACTATGCTTTGGGCATTTATGTTTAAGATAACAAGGTCACGAAGAGCTGGGTTATTTAAGGTGGTCTGTCAATCAGAGTTACTAGAAGAGAGAGGAGAAAGGCTAATCCGTTGTTCAGTTGAATCGTTCCAAGCGTACGTGCTGTTGCCGATTTTGAGCTTGTCATGAACGAGATAAGCCTTCTTTCCATCCTTCCTTTCGGTTTTGCAAGATTCCTAGAGCAATTTTCGTTTTCTTAGTGTCTCCTTAGGATAATCATTTTGTATGGAAAAAGCCGAACCTTTAAGTTTACAAACATTTGCATACAGGGCCTTTTTTTCATTAAAATCTTGGAAGAATGCGATTACAGGTCGGTTTGAATTGTTAATTGCTTTTCCTATTCTATGTATACGGGCAATGGATGGTGTTGAGACACCAAGGTGTTTTTCAAAGACCTCATAAATCACCTTATTTTTAAGTTCCTCTTCAGTTTCAGAGGTATCTTCCATTATGCCATGTATAATCAAATTCGAGCGACGACTGTGATCCTCTAGGTCAGTGAGCTTTTGATGTTGCTTGGAAAATGACTGCTTTATCGAATTCATATGCTGTTCGATTGGAGCAAGTGGTTCAATACCGGCCTTGCAGTCGCCAAACAGATGTTCTATGCGATCTAGTCTAGTTGCTAAGGAGCTGAGAGATATATCTAGCTTACTTTGGAAAGCTTTCAGTTCCGAAATTTCCTGCTGTATGATGGTTTGGGATATCATATGATTTTATCGAACATTTCCTGAACAGGGGGGCCAGGGTTGCTTTCTACATCACCGCATAAGAGCAGTTTGCACACAATTAAGCATTCATATGCAATGCACATCAAATGCCGTGGGTACGGCAGTACCAGCAACATACGGTTATCGCTTCTGCATGAGGAGTAGCAACCAACCTGGATAAGCAGAAGGGAAGGCATGCTTAGAGCCAGTTTCCCGTGTGGTCCGCCGTGCCCAGTGAAGTCGAAGTGCTGGGGATGTTCTCTTATACCGGTTGCTGAGGATGACGTCACTCCCCAACCGAAGTGGCCGGCAGGGGGACGGATGAGCCTTGCTGTGTCATGGACAGGGGGATCGGTGAAAGTTGTATCAGTTGATATTAGCAAGCGGATGTGGTTGTAGCACGTGTCGTTTTCATCGGCGAAGCCAAGCAGCAGAACCTGGATAAGCAGAAGGGACGGCATGCTTAGAGCCAGTTTTCCGTGTGGTCCGCCGTGCCCAGTGAAGTCGAAGTGCTGGGGTTGTGCTCTTATACCGGTTGCTGAGGATGACGTCACTCCCCAACCGAAGTGGCCGGCAGGGGGACGGATGAGCCTTGCTGTGTCATGGACAGGGGGATCGGTGAAAGTTGTATCAGTTGATATTGGCAAGCGGATGTGGTTGTAGCACGTGTCGTTTTCATCGGCGAAGCCAAGCAGCAGAACCTGGATAAGCAGAAGGGACGGCATGCTTAGAGCCAGTTTTCCGTGTGGTCCGCCGTGCCCAGTGAAGTCGAAGTGCTGGGGTTGTGCTCTTATACCGGTTGCTGAGGATGACGTCACTCCCCAACCGAAGTGGCCGGCAGGGGGACGGATGAGCCTTGCTGTGTCATGGACAGGGGGATCGGTGAAAGTTGTATCAGTTGATATTGGCAAGCGGATGTGGTTGTAGCACGTGTCGTTTTCATCGGCGAAGCCAAGCAGCAGAACCTGGATAAGCAGAAGGGACGGCATGCTTAGAGCCAGTTTTCCGTGTGGTCCGCCGTGCCCAGTGAAGTCGAAGTGCTGGGGTTGTGCTCTTATACCGGTTGCTGAGGGTGACGTCACTCCCCAACCGAAGTGGCCGGCAGGGGGACGGATGAGCCTTGCTGTGTCATGGACAGGGGGATCGGTGAAAGTTGTATCAGTTGATATTGGCAAGCGGATGTGGTTGTAGCACGTGTCGTTTTCATCGGCGAAGCCAAGCAGCAGAACCTGGATAAGCAGAAGGGACGGCATGCTTAGAGCCAGTTTTCCGTGTGGTCCGCCGTGCCCAGTGAAGTCGAAGTGCTGGGGATGTTCTCTTATACCGGTTGCTGAGGATGACGTCACTCCCCAACCGAAGTGGCCGGCAGGGGGACGGATGAGCCTTGCTGTGTCATGGACAGGGGGATCGGTGAAAGTTGTATCAGTTGATATTAGCAAGCGGATGTGGTTGTAGCACGTGTCGTTTTCATCGGCGAAGCCAAGCAGCAGAACCTGGATAAGCAGAAGGGACGGCATGCTTAGAGCCAGTTTTCCGTGTGGTCCGCCGTGCCCAGTGAAGTCGAAGTGCTGGGGTTGTGCTCTTATACCGGTTGCTGAGGATGACGTCACTCCCCAACCGAAGTGGCCGGCAGGGGGACGGATGAGCCTTGCTGTGTCATGGACAGGGGGATCGGTGAAAGTTGTATCAGTTGATATTGGCAAGCGGATGTGGTTGTAGCACGTGTCGTTTTCATCGGCGAAGCCAAGCAGCAGAACCTGGATAAGCAGAAGGGACGGCATGCTTAGAGCCAGTTTTCCGTGTGGTCCGCCGTGCCCAGTGAAGTCGAAGTGCTGGGGTTGTGCTCTTATACCGGTTGCTGAGGATGACGTCACTCCCCAACCGAAGTGGCCGGCAGGGGGACGGATGAGCCTTGCTGTGTCATGGACAGGGGGATCGGTGAAAGTTGTATCAGTTGATATTGGCAAGCGGATGTGGTTGTAGCACGTGTCGTTTTCATCGGCCAAGCCAAGCAGCAGAACCTGGATAAGCAGAAGGGGAGGCATGCTTAGAGCCAGTTTTCCGTGTGGTCCGCCGTGCCCAGTGAAGTCGGAAGTGCTGGGGTTGTGCTCTTATACCGGTTGTTGAGGATGACGTCACTCCCCAACCGAAGTGGCCGGCAGGGGGACGGATGAGCCTTGCTGTGTCATGGACAGGGGGATCGGTGAAAGTTGTATCAGTTGATATTGGCAAGCGGATGTGGTTGTAGCACGTGTCGTTTTCATCGCCGAAGCCAAGCAGCAGAGCCTGGATAAGTAGAAGGGGAGGCATGCTTAGAGCCAGTTTTCCATATGGTCCGCCGTGCCCAGTCTTGCATGTAGCATTCTCGTACTTTCTGTTCTAATGGCTATGATTAGTGGGAACTGTGGGCACTCCCCTCCGCCCTGTGATATTTATACGAAAGCGTGGCTATGTGCACGCTCTGGCCTTTTAGTTTTCGTTTCATGCACCCATAGAGCGTCACACTACCCCTCTGAAGGAAATCGCACTTTTTGCAGATCTAGCAGATTTATATGTCATGATACACTTGGCAGAAGTGTATTGAGCGCAGGTTTCTTGAAAAAACAAAAAATGTTTCTTCATTCCTTAGACTCACAATTGAAAATCAATGATTGCAGTGTGGTGTTCATATGTTAAGTTTGGACTGCGTTATCCAACTTTAGGTTGGTGACAAACCTGCAAAGTGTGCAGACCAACCCGTTGTCTGTATACTTATGCTCACGGTTGTGTGGAGAACTTGCTTCAAATTTCCGAGTAATAAGGCACCTTTATCACCCATTGTCCGACTACCTCTGACATTGTAACTCTGATGAAATTAATAAATATTTACTTATTCTTTGTTGAAACACCCAACATGCATCTGTTTGTGTGCGCGCATGCACACACACATGCACACATATTGTAGTTGTGTTAAGTTACAACTGTCACTATTTTTTTTATTTGAAAATTTGTAGGGCATGCTCAGAAAAACCCAGTGAAATTTTTTTAAAGGGTGCCCACCAAATAGAAAAAAAGGAATATATTACTACTTTTTCGTGCGATTGGATGGCATCATTGTCAATTGGGTTTCAAAAACAGTGGTTGGCCATGGCATTCAGCACCTTTGCACTTCATCACCTTCGTTGTGAAGGTTGAAAATGCAGGATAGGCTAGCAGTGAACATGGATACTAGCACTTACATTGGATTTTGGCAGGCATGCATGCTTCGTTCTTTAGAAGCACAAGTGGGATTTCTGCAGTACAGACACGCAAGCATACAGTGACATAAATTTTGTTGTATATTTATATATATACCTGTTCACCGTGTGCAAAATATCAATACTCTGTGAATGTTTAGTTACTACAATAGACAAGTATTTTATACCAACCAGCTTCAGAACACTGCCGGCTTGGAAACTGTATCCGGCTGCATTATCAATACTCTTTGGCACGCCCTGTGTTCGTGACGATCGACAGTGGCTGAACATGGTACGCCTCATGCTGGAGGAAATGCTTCAACAAAGGGTGCTTGTCACTGTCAGTTGTTGCCCCACCAAAGACAAGTCTCCAGCAACATTTTTTATTGTTCATCACTACCAGTCTCTCTGTTCTTGTGAACAGTTTGTATTGCTTGGATGTGAATGACAAGCACGTTAGAGTGTGCAAATATTGAAAAATTTTGTTTAATGAATTGAATTATTCAGTTCGGTCCTGCAGTTTAATGGTCACTATTCGTAAATGTGCACATTTTTCTGATATATTTCCTATGTAGAGCAAGTGTGCAAATTTTTCAACCCAGCGATTATAATAGACATAAACATGAAATGTTATGTAGTGGAGCTCAACTATACATTGTGTATAAGGAAAATATTCTTTGCAGTGAAAAATCTAACATCGTAAAAGTCATGTGCGTGCTGTTACCAGCAAGCACAAATAACCAGCCTCTGAGTAAAAGGCTTGTTTTTTCTGATCAATAGTATCATCTTTTGAGCTTTACTCCTCTTCAGTATTACATCAACTTTTGCATGTTCTGTGGTTTTCATCCCTTTACATGGTGCGGATAAAATGAATAGTCCAATGCCCTTTTCCCAAATGCCCCCAATTCAGTTGCAGATTTTCAAAGGCCGGACAACCCTTTGTCTGCGCTGAAGCATGTGGTTGACGTTGATGGTAAGTAGTGCACTTCTCTAGCTGTTCTTTCACATTTAAGCTGTTGGACAGAATGATGGCGAGTTCTGCCAGGGTGAATGGGCTTGCCTACAATTTCACAGCGCAAAGATAGCAGATCTGAATGAGTGGCCTGGCTTAGTGTAAATACTTGACACTGACCAGGAGGAACATGGTAAGGGTGCCAATGAATCAGGTTCTCACTGGTAGCGTGAATAAAATGCGTTGCAGCTGCGGCTAGGCTTGTAATGTTCAGGGACATCTAAATAGGACACCAAGACATGACAAAGATCTGCGTGCTATGCTTTCAAAATTGTCAATGCAATGAATGTCAGAAAGTCTGCATGGTGCTGAGTGCACTCTGTTCAAATCGGATTATTTTCGTTTCTTCAAATTGCTTTTGAGGCTATTGGAATCACAGCAAGCGGGCACATAATCATCTTGAACTTTTTATGTTTTACACGCTATGAGCAGAGCACAACAAAAAAATCATGAATGCAAATCATCTCAAATCATGCAATGAAAATGTCCAAATGAGGTGTTTTGTGATCCTGTAAAAGCTTGCCCATTGGAAGTCATGCCCTGAATTAAAGAAATAAAAAATTTGTTTAGTACTGTCTAATTAGCAAGCTAATTAGACGTATAAGATATCCTTGTGGTGGAAGAGGAGTGATGACCTAATATGCATTATCATAATTGTATACTATACCAGTTTTCCTTGTTTTTTTTTATTTTACAGTTTGCCTCATGTTAGCTGGGACACCCTGCATATTGGTGCTTTTAGAGACAATAAACCATATGGTTGGAAGAGTGTCGTCTTATTGTTCATGCTCATGTTCCATTGGATTGCTGTTCTTTTCTTTTGTTTTACATGCGCAGCTACCATCAGACTTAACTGGAGCAATGAAGCCACATCTATAGTGGTTTAATTGTAAGAAGCAAAGTGTAAAAATAAAACTTGGAATACTTGGGAAGGGAGATGCATTAGACTAGGACAAACATGAATAAAAAATACTGTCATTTGCAAATCTTACCCAAGTATTAAGATTAAAAAAAAGAAACTTATATAATAGCAATATGTGTACAATTTATCCTACCTTTCAAATTAAGTACCGCAAAAAGATTACACAGATTTCAAGGCGTGAATATTATTATTTATTATTTATTTATTTATTTATTTATCAATACTGCAATCCCTATAGGGGATTTTAGCAGGGTGGGAAACAATACATATTGTTTGATACATAGTGTATTCATACATACATACATACATACATACATACATACATACATACATACATACATACATACATACATACATACATACATACATACATACATAGTGTATCAATCAGAGGCTAATGGAACATAAAAGGTCGTTAACCGGTGGATCGCCTTCTAATCTTTCGCTACATTGCCGAGATTGTAACTGCACGCCAGAGTTAGATGAATGCGCGATATTGTACAGGCATAAGAATGAAGATACGCGTCTTATGATAGAGGCATGGCATATATATGATAGTGGAAGTGCGAGCGTGAGTAAGCCTTCGATTACTTTACGTAAGGAAGAGATTAAGTGCCTTAACAGCTATCTCTCACGTAGACCGGCACGTGTACCCGACTGACACGTGGTGTTACCATTCCTGAGCATGCGCAGATGAGTTTTGTGTCTTCTTTCTTTTTTCGCCTCAGTGCTCCCTTCAGTTGATAGTCGGCGTTCGTGTTGTCCACTTCTCTACTCTTGTGTCCTGTCTGCATGCCTCACTTCTTTTTTGCATAATGAATCCTTACCAACTAGCTCAGCTTTCTGTCGTTCTAAGGTAGCTATTAGTTATAGTGACGCTAAGGTTATGCAGGAAAGCCATAGCTTTGCAAAAGTGAAAACTGGCTTGTGCCTATTGTGCAGACAGTGTTTGTTCTGACTGATGAAAGAACCTGGTTCTTTTCTTTTTTTCATTCTTCAGCCTCTTGAAGCAGTAGTTGTTCCGCAGGCGAACATCTGTTAA
This sequence comes from Dermacentor albipictus, assembly GCF_038994185.2. Lineage (NCBI taxonomy): Eukaryota > Metazoa > Arthropoda > Arachnida > Ixodida > Ixodidae > Dermacentor > Dermacentor albipictus. Next base: position 5,163,217 of record NW_027225570.1, on the reverse strand, counting down.
CCTCCTCATACTTACGATGCTTGATCAGCTTTCTTCTGTAGGCAAGGTGTCTTTGAACTTAAACTGGAGGCTTTACATGCTTTGCACAGTGCTATACAGCAATTTACAGTATTGTGCAGTAATCAATAAGGACATTTGCACAGGTGGTGTTTAAAAAGTAAGAGATCGGAGTGCTAGCCTAGCTTCTATGGAAGGTCGGTCTGAAATTGACTGCGCGCTGATGATGATGATGATCATCATCATCAGCCTGTTTTATCTCCACTGCAGGATGAAGGCCTCTCCCTGCGATCTCCAATTACCCCTGTCCTGCGCCAACCGATTCCAACTAGCGCCCGCAAATTTCCTAATTTCATCGCTCCACCTAGTCTTCTGCCGTCCTCTACTGCGCTTCCCTTCTCCTGGTACCAATTCTGTAACCCTAATGGTCCTATGATTATCTAACCGTCGCATTACGTGACCTGCCCAGCTCCATTTTTTTCTCTTGATTTCAATTAGAATATCGTTTATATCCGTTTGCTCTCTGATTCAAGCAATCTTGATCTTTCTGTCTCTTAACGTTATGCCTAGCAATCTTCGTTCCTTTGCTCTGTGCACGGTCCTTAACTTGTTCTCAAGCCTCCTTGTCAGTCTCCAAGTCTCTGCCCCATATGCCAGCACTGGTAAAATGCACTGAATGTACACCTTCCTTTTCAGTGATAATGGCAAGCTTCCAGTCAGGAGCTGGCAATTTCTGCGATGTTTGCGACCCAATCCATTTTTATTCTTCTCTGAATTTCTTTCTCATGATCAGTGTTCCCTGTGATTAATTGACCTCGGTAAATGTACTCCTTCATACACTCTAGAGGCCGATTGGCGATCCTGAACTCTTGTTCCTTTGCCCAGGTATTCATCATTTTCTTTGTCTTCTGCATATTAATCTTCAACCCACTCTCACAATCTCTCTGTTAAGATCCTCAATCATTTGTTGTAGCTCGTCTGCATTGTTGCTGAATAGAACAATGTCATCGGCAAACCGAAGGTTGCTGAGGTATTCGCCGTCGATCCTTACTCCTAAGCCTTCCCAGTTTAACAGCTTGAATACTTCTTCCAAGCACGCAGTGAATAGCATTGGAGAGATTGTGTCTCCTTGTCTGACCTCTTTCTTTATAGATATCTTCCTGCTTTTCTGGTGTAGAATTAAGGTAGCTGTAGAACTTCTGTAGATATTTTCCAAGATATTTGTAAAAATGGTAAGCGTTCTGTACTCCTTGATTACGTAATGCCACTATGACTGTTGGTGTCTCTACTGAATCAAATGCCTTTTCGTAATCTATTATATGCCGTATAGAGAGGCTTACTGTACTCGCGGATTTCTCGATAACCTGATTAATGACATGGATGTGATCCATTGTGCGTAGAGTATCCCTTCCTTAAGCCAGCCTGTTCTCTTGGTTGACTAAAGTCCAGTGTTGCCGTTATTCCATTGGAGATTATTTTGGTAAATATTTTATATAATACTGGGAGTAAGCTAATGGGCCGATAATTTTTCAATTCTTTAACGTCTCCCTTTTTGTGCATTAGTATAATGTTTGCATTCTTATAGTTTTTCTGGGACCCATGCAGTCGAGTGACACTTCGCATAAAGAGCCGCCAGTTCACACTGCATGCTTTAGTGTGAGTGAAAACATCATGAGATGCAGAGGATTTCTCACAATATGCCGTACATACACTGTGAAAGCTCAAAGCTACCCACTGCAGAAAAGAAATAAAGCTGGGCTTGATGTTAGTCAAACACAATCGAAACAATGCGCACTCCTGTGCCTTTGCTAATGTTTCAGGCATTGCTAAACTAATGTAGACAGAGCAGAAAAATTAGACAATCTGACAGGAGCGCCCATGCCGTCATTGCTGCTGCCATTGAAAACTTATATAGCCGAGTCGACCAAAGGATACAGTCTGCTATGTTTGATTTCAGAAGTGCGAGGAACAATTGAGACTCATTTTGACGATACCGTGTGTCGAAGTTTAATTCTTTGAGGTTCCACAATCTGCTTAAAGTTGCAAAATCTGACCAATAGTGTAAGCGCACCCTTTATTTTATATTGTGCATGGCATTATTCATGGAAGAGTTCCAGCGGCAAAGTTTAGCTTCAAAGAGCTGCCGATCTAAATGATTTCCTTTGGCCTGGTAAGGTAAAAGTTAAAGCAGGTACAACACAGCCAAGAGTAGATGCTTAATGCCGCCATGGTGTGTGCAGCGGACGCACTGGCCTGCATGCTGGACCGGAGACCTCTGACCAGTGAGGAAGACCTGTGGGACCGCATCGACGATCTGGAGGAGAAGTTGTTGCGTGCCCAGAAAAGGCTCGCTGTCGTGCGGGCGCAGAGACGGCGGGTCCTGGTTGAGAACCGGGCACTGAGGGTGCAGGTGCGGCGACTGCTTCGCCGCAAGACCTACCACCCGAGGCGCCTCCACACATCGGCCGGCTTTAGCAGCTGAGCTCATGGCAGGCAACAGAGACGGTGCTGAGTGAATCACCAAGCCGGGACACATTGTGCATGCAGTGACAAATGTGAACAATGGTAGTGTGCCGTGTGCTTTGTACATAGAGAATATACACACTCGGACCGAGAAGTTCTGGTGGGTGAAACAAATTTGTTTTTCTTTTCTGTAATAAACCATGCCTCATGTTCATGCATTCTCTGGCTTCAGTCTGTTGTTAGGCTGATAAATTGTTTCAATCGAGCCCACTTATGAATGCTCGGTAATTACAAACTAGGGTGGTGCAGCCGTCAAATATCTATTACAGCAATGGCACTGCGTTTCAGATACAACAAACAATCGCAAATAGTACAGCCCACAGATCGGCCCACGCTGCCACGAGCAGCGAAACACCGCCCCCAGTTCCTGCCACAATGCTGCTGTACGGGAGGCTCGAGCCGTTCGAGGGACATGGGTCCAACTGGGCAGTCTATGAGGAGCAAGTCCACATATTGTCACGTGGTAGTGACGGTGAATAACACAGTAGCAATACTGTGAACGACAAAACTAACTTTTATTGGGCGAACCTGTGCCCTCAAAACAGGCTACACTTATAGCACAACGATAGCGGCGAACACGGTCGGCGATCGTCGAAAATCTGACCAGCGGGTCAAGCGCGTCGGCTTTTATACAGCAATCATCGAATGTTCCAGATTAAACGTTGGGACCCGCATGCCTTCTAAAATGTTCTACATCATTCGTGTCAAGCGATGAAATCAGATAACACAACGTTCGGCGACAACAGACAGCGGATAGAAGCATCGATAACTTTCCAGAAACTTCGGATACATGCAGGCGCGTCCCGTGCTGCACGATAACATTTGTTAGGCGGCCAAACGTGGTCGCCCGATAAAGATAAGTACACGTGTCATTACCCCCCTCTTAAAAAGTAAACAAACGAAAGTAATAAATAAGCACTCGTAGCAAAGAAAACAACAAAATAAGGGAAGTTCGTTAGCGTCCGTAAAACGGTTTAAGACGCACCACGTGGACTACTTCAGGTCGTGCGCGGCGCCGCTGTGAATGCGAAATGCCGTCTGGCACGACCTCATAGTCCAGTGCGCCAATACGTCGGATGACCTTGTAGGGTGCGAAATAGCGTCGTAGTAGTTTCTCACTCAGTCCTCGTCGGCGTATCGGGGTCCATACCCAAACACGGTCGCCGGGCTGGTACTCGACGAAGCGTCGTCGGATGTTGTAGCGTCGGCTGTCGGTACGCTGCTGGTTTTTGATCCGTAGGCGGGCGAGTTGTCGGGCTTCTTCGGCGCGCTGGAGATAGGTAGCGACGTCAAGATTCTCTTCGTCAGTGACGTGCGGCAACATGGCGTCAAGCGTCGTCGTCGGGTTCCTGCCGTAAACCAACTTGAACGGCGTGATCTGTGTTGTTTCTTGCACCGCCGTGTTGTAAGCGAATGTTACGTACGGCAGGACGGCATCCCACGTCTTGTGTTCGACGTCGACGTACATCGCTAGCATGTCGGCGAGGGTCTTATTCAGCCGCTCCGTAAGACCATTCGTCTGCGGATGGTAGGCCGTTGCCCTCCTGTGCCTTGTCTGACTGTAGTTCAGAATGGCTTGAGTGAGCTCCGCTGTAAAGGCCGTTCCTCTGTCGGTGATGAAGACTTCTGGAGCACCATGTCGCAACAGGATGTTCTCGACGAAAACTTTAGCCACTTCGGCTGCGCTGCCTTTCGGTAGAGCTTTGGTTTCAGCGAAGCGGGTTAGATAGTCCGTCGCCACGACAATCCACTTATTTCCGGAAGCTGATGTCGGAAACGGTCCCAACAAGTCCATACCGATCTGCTGAAAAGGTCGGTAAGGAGGCTGGATCGGCTGAAGTAATCCCGCTGGTCTTGTCGGTGGTGTCTTGCGTCGCTGACAGTCGCGGCATGTCTTGACGTAACGGGCGACATCGGCGGTTAGGCGCGGCCAGTAATACCTTTCTTGTATCCTCGATAGCGTCCGGGAGAAACCGAGGTGCCCAGCGGTCGGATCGTCATGTAGGGCGTGCAGTACTTCTGGACGTAGCGCCGACGGAACAACAAGAAGGTAGTTGGCGCGGACTGGTCAGAAGTTCTTCTTCACGAGTAGGTTGTTTTGAAGCGTGAACGAAGATTCTCCACGCCTAAATGCCCTTGGGACAACGTCGGTGTGCCCTTCCAAATACTCGATTAGGGCTTTTAGCTCCGAGTCTCCTCGTTGCTGTTCGGCGAAGTCTTCCGCGCTCATTATTCCAAGGAAGGCGTCGTCATCCTCGTCATCTTGCGGCGGCGGGTCAATGGGGGTGCGGGATAGGCAATCGGCATCTGAGTGTTTTCGCCCGGACTTGTAGGTTACAGTGATGTATTCTTGTAGCCTGAGGCTCCACCGTGCCAGCCGTCCTGAAGGGTCTTTTAGGTTAGCTAGCCAACACAACGCGTGATGATCGCTGACCACCTTGAATGGCCTGCCATATAGGTAAGGGCGAAATTTCGCTGTGGCCCAAACGATGGCGACGCAATATTCCTTTTCGGTTGTAGAATAATTGCCTTCTGCTTTTGACAATGATCGGCTAGCGTAAGCTATCACGTGTTCATGTCCATCTTTTCTCTGGACTAGGACGGCACCGAGGCCTAGGCTACTGGCGTCAGTGTGTATTTCGGTATCGGCGTGCTCGCCGAAGTGCGCAAGTACGGGCGGCGACTGCGTGCGTCGTTTGAGTTCTTGAAATGCGTCGGCCTGTGGCGTTTCCCACTTGAACTCGACGTCACATTTAGTTAGCTGTGTCAGCGGCTCAGCGATGCGTGAAAAGTCCTTGACAAATCGCCTGTAGTAGGCACACATGCCAAGAAATCTACGCACTGCCTTCTTGTCGGTAGGCTGCGGGAACTTTGCGATGGCAGCTGTTTTCTGCGGGTCGGGGCGTACTCCGGATTTGCTGATGACGTGGCCTAGGAATAGAAGCTCATCGTAAGCGAAGCGGCACTTTTCTGGCTTCAGAGTGAGCCCTGATGACTTGATGGCCTCTAGTACTGTGGCAAGCCGCCTAAGGTGATCGTCAAAACTTTCTGCGAATACAACGACGTCATCCAAGTAAACGAGACAGGTCTGCCACTTCAATCCTGCTAAAACCGTGTCCATCACGCGCTGGAACGTTGCAGGCGCCCAGCACAGTCCAAATGGCATAACCTTGAACTCGTAGAGGCCGTCTGGGGTGATGAAGGCGGTCTCTTCACGATCTCTTTCGTCGACTTCTATTTGCCAATAGCCAGACTTGAGGTCCATCGAGGAGAAGTATTTAGCGTTGCAGAGCCAATCCAATGCGTCGCCTATCCGTGGGAGAGGGTATACGTCCTTCTTCGTGATCTTGTTCAGACGACGATAATCGACGCACAAACGAAGGGTTCCGTCCTTTTTCTTCACCAGCACAACAGTAGATGCCCACGGGCTTTTCGACGGCTGGATGATGTCGTCGCGCAGCATGAACAAGACCCTCGCCGACATGCTAGCAATGTACGTCGACGTCGAGCACAAGACGTGGGACGCGGTCCTGCCGTATGTCACCTTCGCCTACAACACGGCGGTGCAAGAAACAACACAGATCACGCCATTCAAGTTGGTTTACGGCAGGAACCCGACGACGACGCTCGACGTCATGCTGCCGCACGTCACTGACGAGGAGAACGTTGACGTCGCTACCTATCTCCAGCGCGCCGAAGAAGCCCGACAGCTCGCCCGCCTACGGATCAAGACCCAGCAGCGTACAGACAGCCGACACTACAACCTCCGACGACGCTTCGTCGAGTACCAGCCCGGCGACCGTGTTTGGGTATGGACCCCGATACGCCGGCGAGGACTCAGTGAGAAGCTGCTGCGACGCTATTTCGGACCCTACAAGGTCATCCGACCTATTGGCGCAGTAGACTATGAGGTCGTGCCAGACGGCATTTCGCACTCACAGCGGCGCCGCGCACGATCTGAAGTGGTCCACGTGGTTCGCCTTAAACCATTTTACGGACGCTGATGAACTTCCTTAGTTTGTTGTTTTCTTTGCTACGAGTGCTTTTCTTTGTTGCTTTCGTTTGTTTGCAGCATCGGGTCGATGCTTTTTAAGAGGGGGGTAATGACACGTGTACTTATCTTTGTCGGGCAACCACGTTTCGCCGCTTAACAACTGTAATCGCAGAGCTAGGGACGCGCCTGCATGTATCCGACGTTTCTGGAAAGTTATCGACGCTTCTATCCGCGTGTCTGTTGTCGCCGACCTTGTGTTATCAGATTTGATCGCGTGACACGAATGGTGTAGAACTTTGTGGAAGACACGCGGGTCCCATCAGTTAATCTCGAACATTCGACGACTGATCTATAAAAGCCGACGCGCTTGACCCGCTGATCAGTTTTCCGACGATCGCCGACCGTGTTCGCCGCTATCGTTGTGCTATAAGTGTAGCCTGTTTTTGTGGGCAGAGGTTCGCCCAATAAAAGCTAGTTTTGTATTCCACCGTATTGCTTCTTTCTTCACCGTCACTACCACGTGACGGTGAAGTGGTAGTGCTTGTGCGTTCATGTACCGAACGCCCCCGCAAAGCCGCGATCCAAGTCCGAAGCCCGAGGACAAAACCAACGTCGCCCAAGACCAGCGAGCTAGCCGCAGGCTGCAAGGACTGCCCCCAGAGCACGGACTCCTACCTGAGACGAGCAGGAAGATTGCCACCAAGTCCTCCCCAATGGCAGCCCCAGCATCCCCCGTCGTGCTGCAGCAGCCCAGGGAGCCCCCCACGTTCCGCGGTTCAACATTCGAGGACCCGGAAACCTGGCTCGAGACGTACGAGAAGGTCGCTGCATTTAACAGCTGGAACAGCGACGACAAACTGCGACATGTCTTCTTCGCATTGGAAGACGCTGCCAGGACGTGGTTCGAGAACAGAGAAGCCACGTTAACGACCTGGGACCTTTTCCGAAGCGCCTTCCTGCAGACATTCACAAGCGTCGTACGCCGAGAACGAACCCAAGCACTACTGGAAACCCGAGTGCAGCTGCCCAACGAGACCACCGCGATTTTTACAGAAGAAATGAGCCGCCTATTCCGCCACGCCGACCCGGAAATGTCCGAGGAAAAGAAAGTCCGGCTACTAATGCGTGGTGTTAAGGAGGAACTTTTCGCCGGTATGGTACGAAACCCACCGAAGACTGTTGACGAGTTTCTTCGCGAGGCCACTAGCATCGAGAAGACACTCGAGATGCGAAACCGGCAATTCGACCGCCGCACCAACGCTACAAACTGTGCCGGAGTTCAATCACTGGCCTCCGAAGACCTGCGCGAGGCTATCAGGGCAGTCGTACGAGAGGAGCTTCAGAAGATCTTCCCGTCGTCGCAGCCTCAAGTGGCCTCGATCGCTGACATCGTCAAAGATGAGGTTCAGCGGTCGCTTGGAGTTCCGGAGGTGCAACCTCAATTACCGCAACCCCAACCCGAAGCGATGACCTACGCCGCCGTCGTACGCCGACAGCGCGCCCACCCGTCGCCCAGCGGAGCTACCCGAGGAAGACCGACGTTTGGCGCGCTCCTGACCACCGCCTGCTCTGCTACCACTGCGGGGAAGCGGGTCACGTCTACCGACGATGTCCATACCGGGAAATGGGACTGCGAGGTTTCGCCGTCAACGCTCCGCGCCCGCAGCAAGGTGAACGCCCTCGCGATATCGCTGACTACCTCGCGGCTACTCAGTGGAGCTCTCGACGACCGTCGCGTTCACCATCACCAGGCCGCTACCTGTCGCCGCAGCGCCGACCATACACTGGCCCAGCTCGGGGCCGGTCAGCGAGCCCATATCCGGAAAACTAAAAGCAACAGCCGATAGAGGTGCGGTTGCTGTCCGTCGTACTGTTGAAGATCCTCCGCCGCCGACGAAGACGCCGAAGAAACTACCTCGACGACATAACGACACGCCGCCGTCCCGACGAAGTCTGGAAGGAAAGAATGCGACGACGAAAGACGACCTGACGACGTCACATACCAGCCACAAGTCAACGCGACGCAGTCGTGATCCGACACCAAGACCGAACTGTAATGCAAGACAAAGAGCCACCGACCTCGACGTGCTTCTCGACGGCCACGCAGTCACCGCCTTAGTCGACACAGGGGCTGATTACTCAGTCATGAGTGGACACATCGCCGCCCAGTTGAAGAAAGTTAAGACTACGTGGGAAGGCCCTCAAATTCGTACCGCCGGAGGACACCTCATAACGCCGACTGGAATGTGCACGGCAAGAATTATCATTCACGACCGGACTTACCCAGCACCTCCACCAGATGTCACGTGGTAGTGACGGTGAATAACGCAGTAGCAATACTGTGAACGACAAAACTAACTTTTATTGGGCGAACCTGTGCCCTCAAAACAGGCTACACTTATAGCACAACGTTAGCGGCGAACACGCTCGGCGATCGTCGAAAATCTGATCAGCGGGTCAAGCGCGTCGGCTTTTATACAGCAATCATCGAATGTTCCAGATTAAACGTTGGGACCCGCATGCCTTCTAAAATGTTCTACATCATTCGTGTCAAGCGATGAAATCAGATAACACAACGTTCGGCGACAACAGACAGCGGATAGAAGCATCGATAACTTTCCGGAAACTTCGAATACATGCAGGCGCGTCCCGCGCTGCACGATAACATTTGTTAGGCGGCCAAACGTGGTCGCCCGATAAAGATAAGTACACGTGTCATTATTCTTCCGGGCAAATGACACACCCGGGGCGAAACAGCAGGACATTTGCCTGGCCAGCTGTGGGACCCGCGTCTTCAGTTTCCTGCTCGACCTCAAGCCGGCTACACTGCATGTTAAGACGCTCAGTGAATTGCTCACCACACTGTGCTCGCATTTCAGCTCGGCACCGTCCAGACTAATGGAGCGGTTCCACTTCAACAACTGGAGCCACCAAGAAGGAGAAGAAGAAGGCACTCGCTGCGAGAGTTAGCGAGTGCCTGCGCCTTCAGGGATCAGCGAGACTTGCTGCTCCGGGACCGTATTGAGTGCACCATAAACAATCCTGCCATGAAGACACGACTTCTGGAGCTTCCCGACATCTCGCTGGATGACACTGTGAAGGCAGCGTTGGCGATGGAAGCTGCGGCCGAGGACACCGGCGAGATTGCACGTTCGGCCAGCTCACTGTCGGCGGAAGCTGCAGTCAACAAGATGGTGACAAAGGGCAGTACCTGCAGTCGCTGTGCTGGTGCCCACTCCCCCTCACAGTGCCAGTTCTCCCAAGCACAGTGCTGCACGTGCAGGAAAACTGGGCACTTGGCACGGGTATGCCGAGGTGGGAGGACGAACAGCAGTAGCTGCCTGGATCAAGCCCAGGTTCTACACAAACCCACGGCCAGCGTAACCGTCGCAAGGGTATGCGGACCCAGCTGGACACAAGGGTCAGCATGTCAGTCATGGCCGGGAAATTGTTCAAGCGTACCTTCCCCAACATGTCCGTCAAGGCTTTGGGTGCCATGCTATGCAGCTACTCTGGGCAGCTCTTCCAGGTCCAGCGTCAGGCCCAGGTCAGCATTTGCTTTGGCGACAGGGAGACAATCCTTCCCCTTAACCAAGGGGTCGTCGACGATGCTGC